>NC_086105.1:97477719-97812719 GCF_963921235.1 Mobula hypostoma | reverse complement strand
GAGTTGGCCCGAGGAAGAGCCTGTAGTGACAGAAGGAGGACGCTGGGTGTGGTGTAAGGGTGGAAGAAACAGAGGGTGTCACGACACTGGCAGACAGCCACTGACCTGAAAACATTGAAATTTGTGTGAAATAAAATCACAAAGTGCTTAGCAGGTCAGTCTTCATCTGTCAGGGTACACAATGAGCTACATTAAGCAAGCTCTTTTCACATTTCATTCTCTCTGTTTTTATATTTACTTCGCAAAATACTCAAGTTCAGCGAATGCAAATATTCCATGTTTTATGGTTTAGGTGCTCCTCTTCTGCAAAGTAATAGGAGAAAGCCTGCGGCCTACTAATAACGATGCACCAGCAGATATTTACTTTTCAGTTATTGATGTCTTTTGATAGAAGATGCCTAGGAGGTAGTCTTTGGAATTGACTATCAGTAACAAATAACTAATGCAAGATGCAACCAGAAAATCAAGTCAAAATATACCGTGTAATATTAGAACAATCTTTTTAAACTCCTTGCTGCTTCTCGAGCAAGGTTTGTTTTTATTAACCTCCCATTTGCCAGAACTTTGTAATTAGTCACTGCTTATTCTCTTCTTACGATCTTAGGAAGTAAAATCATGTTTGTCACAGTGAGTGATAAAAGTTCTGCACCAGACTGAAAATACACCCTCTCAAATTTGTATTGATCAGTCTCATTCTACCACTTATTCCCCAGCATTGTTAATTTCCTATCCGGTATAACACGCTTTCCTAGTACCTTTCCCTTTGTCTAACCTCACCTCACACCTCTGTCTCATTGCTTTCAGTACCCACTAATGTTGCTTTTTAATCATGTTAAATCTCCCATCGAGACTAATCTCCTTCTCCCCCTCAATACACTTTAAGTTTAGATTCCACCTGATCCTGCTCTGTTCTTTAATATCCTGCCCATATCCTACTGTCTTTCCCTCAATTCATGTCCTTTGATATCACCCAGCCAAATCCCACACTAGTTTTCTCAAACCACATAATATCTTCTCCATCATTACTCCATGTACCATTACTCTTTCACTCATTTTGTCTTGCTTTCTTCCCTCTCATCTTAATATCTATCAGACCTGTTGGAATTGATCGTTGCATGGTGCAAAATGGGCAATCAATAAATCATTGTTCATTAGTGTAACTGCTTAAGAAACAGAGTTAGCATTCGACCAGACCTGTCCACTAATCATGAGTTCATCTGCAATATCGAAGTTCATCATTGATAGGGCAACAATTCTAACATCTTTTTTGAAAAGATCTGCAATCACAACAGCCACTTGCTTTTTATCTACCTTAGAGAGATATAAAATTTTGGTATTCACCAAGTAGACTTACAACACGGCATAGACCTTGAGTGGATCTAAGGGTAGAGAAAGTACTCAGGAAGCTGAATAGTCTAAAGGTAGATAAATCTCCCGAACCAGATGGAATGCATCCTCGTGTCTGAAGGAGGTAGCTGTGGAGATTGCGGAGGCATCAGCGAATGATCTTTCAAAAGTCAATAGATTCTGGCATGGTTCCAGAGGACTGGAAGATTGCAAATGTCACTCCGCTATTTAAGAAGGGGGCAAGGAAGAAAAAAGGAAATTATAGACCCTGTTAGCTTGACATCGGTGGTTGGGAAGTTGTTGGAGTCGTTTGTCAAGGATGAGGTTACGGAGTACCTGGAGGCATATGACAAGATAGGCAGAACTCAGCATGGTTTCCTTAAAGGGAAATCCTGCCTGACAAACCTATTACAATTTTTTGAGGAAATTACAAGTAGGTGAGACAAGGGAGATGCAGTGGATGTTGTATATTTGGATTTTCAGAAGGCCTTTGACAAGGTGCCACACATGAGGCTGCTTAACAAGATAAGAGCCCATGGAATTATGGGAAAGTTACATACGTGGATAGAGCATTGGCTGATTGGCAGGAAACAGAGAGTGGGAATAAAGGGATCCTATTCTGGTTGGCTGCCAGTTACCAGTGGTGTTCCACAGGGATCTGTGTTGGGGCCACTTCTTATACGTTGTACATCAACGATTTGGATTATGGAATAGATGGCTTTGAGACTAAGTTTGCTGATGATACAAAGATAGGTGGAGGGGCCAGTAGTTCTGAGGAAACAGAGAGTCTGCAGAGAGACTTGGATAGATTGGAAGAATGGGCAAAGAAGTGGCAAATGAAATACAATGTTGGAAAGTATGTGGTTATGCACTTTGGCAGAAGAAATAAATGGGCAGACTATTATCTAAATGGAGAGAGAATTCAAAGTTCTGAGATGCAACGGGATTTGGGAGTCCTCGCACAGGATACCCTTAAGGTTAACCTCCAGTTGAGTTGGTGGTGAAGAAGGCGAATGCAATGTTGGCATTCATTTCTAGAGGAATAGAGTATAGGAGCAGGGATGTGATGTTGAGGCTCTATAAGGCGCTGGTAAGACCTCACCTCGAGTACCGTGGGTAAGTTTGGTCTCCTTATTTAAGAAAGGATGTGCTGACGTTGGAGAAGGTACAGAGAAGATTCACTAGAATGATTCCAGGAATGAGAGGGTTAACATATGAAGAGTGTTTGTTGACTCTTAGACTGTATTCATTGGAGTTTAGAAGAATGAGGGGGGACCTCATAGAAACATTTTGAATGTTGAAAGGCATGGACAAAGTGGATGTGGCAAAGTTGTTTCCCATGATAGGGGAGTCCAGTACGAGAGGGCATGACTTAATGATTGAAGGGCACCCATTCAGAACAAAGATGCAAAGAAACTTTTTTAGCCAGAGGGTGGTGAATCTATGGAATTTGTTGCCACGGGTGGCAGTGGAGGTCAAGTCATTGGGTGTATTTAAGGCAGAGATTGATAGGTATCCGAGTAGCCAGGGCATCAAAGGTTACGGTGAGAAGGCGGGGGAGTGGGACTAAATGGGAAATGGATCAGCTCATGATAAAATGGCGGAGCAGACTCGATGGGCCGAATGGCCGACTTCTGCTCCTTTGTCTTATGGTCTTATGGTCTAAAACCGTAGGATCAACACTGAGTAGATCTACAGTCTGGACTAGACCATGAGTAGATTGGCAGCACTGCATAGATCCCTAGTGGATCTACAATCAGATATCAATAAATTTCATCTTGGGGGGATCTATCTTCAGGGAATCTATCATGAGTACTGTTTTAAACCTGCATTCCTCTTGCACAAACAAGTGAGAAACTGCAGATTCTAGAAATTCAAGGCAACACACTCAATATGCTGGAAGAACTCAGCAGGACAGGCAACATCCATGGAAAGGAATAAACTGTCGCCGTTTTGGGCCGAACTTTCAAAAGGACTGGAAAAGAGGATGAGAAGTCAGAATAAGAAGGTGGAGGGAGAGGAGGAAGAAGTAAAAGGCGGTAGGTGATGGGTGAAACCATGAAAGAGGAGTGAAGTAAAGAGCTGGGAAGTTATTTGGTAAAAGCCGGAGGATGGGAAATCTGATAGGCGAGGGTAGAGGACCATGGAAGAAAGGGAAGGAGGAGGATCACCAGAGAGAGGTGATGAGTAGGTAAGGAAAAAGGTGAAAGAGGGCAACAGGAATGAGCAATGGTGAAAGGCGGGGGGGTGGGGGGCTCAATTTCTGGGAGCTTGAGAAATTGAAGTTCATGCCATCAGGTTGGAGGCTACCCAGACGTAATTTAAGGTGTTGCTCCTGCAACAAGTGTGTATCCTTATTGTGGCTGTACAGGAGGCTGTAGACTGACATGTTGGAGTGGGAATGGGAAGTAAAGTTGAAATGGGTGGCGACGGGGAGATGGTGCTTTTTCAGGAGGACGGAGCGTAGGTGCACAGAGAAGCAGTCCAACAATCTACATCGGGTCTCACCGATATATAGCCGGCCACACCAGGAGCACTGGGTACAGCTGATGACACCAACCGAGTCAGAGGAGAAGTGTTGCCTCACCTGCAAGGGCTGTTTGGGCCCTTGAACGGTAGTGAGGGAGGAGGTGTGGGGGCAGGTGTGGCACTTGTTCCACTTGCAAGCATAAATACTAGGAGGGAGATCAGTGGGGAGGGACAAGCAGACAAGGGAGTCGCGTAGGAAGCAATCCCTGCAGAAAGCGGCAAGTGTTGGGGAAGGAAAGATGTGCTTGGTGGTGGGATCCCCAATGAAGATGGCAGAAGTTGTGGAGAATTATGTGCTGGATGGGGAGACTAATGGGTGGTAGGTGAAGACAAGAGGAACCCTAACCTTTGTGTTGTGGCAGGAGGGTGGAGAGAGGGCAGACGTACATGAAATAGGGGAGATGCGGGCGAGAGCAGTATTGATAGAAGAAGGAAAGCCCATTCCTTTGAAGAAGGAGGACACCACATTAGTTCTGGAATGAAAAGCCTCATCCTGAGAGCAGATGTGGCAGAGACAGCAGAACTGAGAGAAGGGGTGGCATTTTTATAAGTGACAGGGTGGGAAGAGTTAAAGTCCAGTAGCTGTGAGAATCAGTGTGTTTATAAAATATATCAGTGGATAGATTGTCTCCCGAGATAGTGATAGAGAGACCATTGAAAGGAGAGGAAGGTGTCAGAAATGGACCAAGTAAATTTGAGGGCAGGGTGGAAGTTGGAGGCAAAGATGATGAAGTCAATGAGCTCAGCATGGGTGCAGGAAGCAGCACCAATGCAGTGTTGATGTAGCTTAGGAAGAGTTGGGGAGTGTACCGATACATTCTTCTTGCATGGATTTGTTAGTGCGGCATATATTCTTAATAGTTTTTAAATCTCACCATTGGCCCTGGATATCTTTACACTTTCAGAACCTGACTTGCATTTTAACAACTCTTGTATGCAACCGCACTGGGTCTAAAGTCCCAGTGTCTGCCTGGACTCCGTTAATAATTAATGATCTTGGATAGGTCTACAATGCCCACATTGAAAAATGTTGGTATCCACCCTGAGTGATTCTACAATCCCAACATGCACATGAAACTTCAACAACCTTCTGGTGCAGAGTTACAATCCCAGAATCCGCCTTGTATAAGTTTACAGTTCCAGCAAACTAGAATGGATCTGTATGACGGTGGCAAAGTTAGGTAGATCTACAGCCCCAGAAATCCCATTGAGTGATTCAGCTATTCCTGATTCCATCCCAGGTACATCCTCATGAATATGCAGGGTCGGAGGGATCATGTTCAGGCTGAGGAGATATAGTTTAATCCAGCATCATGTTTGACACAGACATTATGGGCCAGAGGGCCTGTTCCTCTTCTATACTGTTCTATCTGCTGTGATCTATCTCTACACTTATACTACCTAGGGCGCCACTTTTTCAATGACACATTGAACTGAAGCCTCTTTTGTCTAGAAGAACCTAGGCCCAAGAAAGAGCATTCTCCAATTCCCCACTGTCCTTGGACAGATGTACAAAGCTACCATCTACCATGTGAATTTATATCCCAATATTCTCTTTGACTCGGTCTACATTCCCAGCATCCACTTACAGTCTCACCATTACCTCCTTAAGTACTCTATATTCTGTGGAGTGGAGATTTATAAAGTTATTTTTGTCCCCTTTTGGGTGTGACCTATACAGCTCTTTCTCTACAGGTCTGTTCTGATATCTCATTGATTAGACTTTGACACATGCTCTGTTTCACTTCCCTTACATTCTCACCTCCTTCATCTGCTAAATGAAAAATCAATAAAGTTATTATTAGCTGTGAAGTAGTGGATGGTTAAATAAATCTCTGCAGTCACCATGAGCCCCAGAATTGCTCACTGATTAGTAGAGGCCAGCGCTATTTCCAATGTGTTTGCAAGTGGCTTTGGTGGGAGTATTTGATCTATAAATAATGGGTCCTGCATTTGGGGCCTAGGTACCAGTGTCTTAAGCCATTTGTATTTTGAGTGATCAGGATAATGGAGAAAGGCTTCAATTTATCTTCTGTATCGTGATGTCTCTCCCATGTTTCACAGCCTGCTCCAGGTTTAATTGAAAATATCGCAGGGTGCTTGAGCTAGCACATTCCGAACCCAGTGCCGTTCTGCTTCTTGCAATGTCCCAGAAATAGTCACACATTGGTCGAGGGCTGAATGTTGCTCTGCATCAGAGGAAAACCCTTTTCTCTTACATGGACCAAGATGTGGAGGTCCTTCTATGCAATCGAGGCCTCAGTCCAATGTCTCATTGAAAAAGTGATATCTTGTTACCGGTAAGTGTGGAAACGGAACACAGAACATAGAACAGCCCCTTTGACGCATGATGTCCATGTCGAATGTGATGCTGATTGTGACCCAAATCACTCCATTCCATACATACTTATGTGACCAACAGCCTCTTTGATGTCACCATTATGGCGGTTTCCACCGCTGCTCTTGGCAGAATGTTCAAGGCACCCACCACTCTCTCTGTAGGAAAACTGATCTGCACATTTTCTTTTCACTTTCCCCTTCTCACCTTAAATGTATCTTCTCCTGCACTTGACACTCCTACTATAGGAAAAAGATTTTTATTGTCTATCCTATTTATTCCTCTCAGAATTTTATAAACTTTCAGCAGGTCTCTCCTCATCCTTTGGAGCTGCAGAGTAAACAACCCAAGTTTGTCTGACCTGTCTCTATAGTATATGCTCTCTTATCCAGGCAGCATCCTGGTAAACCACTTCTGCACCCTCTCCAAGGCCTGTACATCCTTCCTGCAATGGGATGATCAGAACTGCATACAATACTCGGAGTGTGGCTGAACCCAGGCTATATACAGACTTCAATGTTCCCTTGAGTATCGGAGGTTTCCTCCTCATGTCGCTCAGGTCTGCTTACTGGGACGGGGTTTGAAACCTGGACCATGAGACCCCATCAGCTGCCCAGCTTGCATCTGCTGCCTGGGACACAGCAGAATGCATTAAGTTTAAAATGATTTATTTATTTATTTGTCTTGCATGATTTACCATTTCTTTGGCAGAGAAAGCAACTCTCAATTCTCATAAGGGGCCAATATTTTATTCACAAGAGTTAGCGCCTTGTAGACTCTTGGAGCACTTAACAAAAATAAATGATTAAAACATAACCAATTCTGAAATATTCTTTTACAAACATTAAGCAGTCTCCAGAAATATTTTGACATGCTTGCAGCCGTATGGTGAGATATTAAGTGGCACCTTAATAGGTTGATATATATTTTTTTTGTTTTTCCATGCTTTGTCACCTGCTGTGCAGAATGAAATTGCTTTGCCAGCATAGATAATGTTGCAGAAAGATCCAAACCAGTCATAACTAGCAATCATCCTGAATTAACCTCTGAGTGTCAACTGTGCCCTCACAATATAACACATGAAAAGAAATTTATTGGGACTTCTTTCCTTAGAACTCAACAGTTTGAGAGTAGGTCTGATAAAGGTAAACAAAATTGTAAGTGGTATAGATAGGGTAAATGCAAGCAGGCATTTTCCACTGAGGTTGGATAGGTCTACAACTGGAGTTCATGGGTTAAGGGTGAAAGGTGAAAAGTTTAAGGGGAAGATGAGGGGAAATTTCTTCACTCAGTCTGGAATCAGCTGCCAGCACAAGTGGTAGATGTGAGCTCGACTTCATTGTTTAAGAGATGGTTGGATAGATATATGGATGGTAGGGTGATAGAGGGGTATAGTCCCAGTGCAGGTCGATAGGAGTAGGCAGTTTAAGTGGTTTGGCATGGGCTAGATGGGCCAAAGGGCCTGCTTCTGTGCTGTACTTTTTATGACTCAATGATTCTATGAATCTTCCAGTCTCTATCTATTGTAACAATGGCCTTGCAATCATAGACTAACCTCAAATCTAAAATGATCATCTTTATGTTCAAACCTCATAATGAAAAGTCTCAGCCAGAAGCATCGAGTGTTTATTCCCCTCCATAGGTGCTGCCTGACCTGCTGAGAAACTCTAGCATTGTGTGCGTGTTGCTTATGAAATGCTCAGCTATATTGGCTCGTATTTATCTCGGGGAAACCCTGTCTGCCACCCACCTTGTCTCCCGGTTACGTCGGTTGCTGTACAGCTGTCGCCTGATTCAGCTTCAAACATCAATCATCAGCCAGCACACAATGTATGTTTTACCAGTTACACCTTATAGATATTACTAAGTCTATGAGATTAATAGAAGTTCAATACAAAAAAGGAATGGGAAAGGCGCTAGACTTATCAAAGTTCAATTTCTTCGTGCACACGTTGGAGCTTGGGGACCTCTTCGGGACCACTCTGACCCCTTCGACTCGCAGCTCGGGACCACCTGGAGTGATCAACCTGAGTACGTCTGTCGTCCTCACGGTCTCTCCTTCAACTCTCCGCCAAAAGCCCTGGTTCCCAGCCATATGAGACAGCATAACACCCCAAGAAAGAATAACATGGACACCAATTGTCTCATAGTACATCTGCTATCTGTTATAACCCAAGCAAAGTGCTAGCTAGAGACTTCCACAGCATTTAACATAACATAGAAGCCATTTTAATTACCATACACAGTAACATAAAAGAAGAAACCCCTTACACTTATTATTACCTTCCCCAGCGTACAAAGCTTTGGCAAGGCTGGCAGGAATGGTAGCTTCCTACACTTCATATCCCTCTCCTTGGTAAATATTGTTGCAACATTCTTATTTAGGACCTCACTCATATTCCCTACCTCTAAGCACATATTCCCTCCTTTAGTCTTGAGTGGTTCTACCCACTCTCTAGTTATTCTCTTAATCTTGATGTATATATAGAAAGTCTTGGGATTCCTCTTAATCCTACTTGCCAAATACTTTTCATTTCCTTCCTGGCTCTCCTAATACCCTTCCTGAATTCTTTTCTGTCTTCTTTATAAACTCTATTTGATTTTAGATTTCTAAACCTTACATACTTTCCCTTTTTCTTCTTTACTAAATTCACTGCTTCTCTCGATATCAAAGCAATTATAAATGTACTTTCATACTATTGAAAAGTTAGAAATTAGTGAGGTAGGTGTAATGTGTGATGTACTTAACCCTGCTCTTTAACTGAGAGGGAATTTTTGGTTCAAGAGTTTTGGGTTGTTAATCCTATCCTTGTGTCGAGACCAAAGTTGGTACCAAATACCCTACTGTTATTGATACTTACTGTTGTTGATACTTACTCTCGATATCTTGAGCTGCGTTTTATGTCCCTTTTCCCTCTTTCTGTTTCTTGTCAATTGTCAGGTTTGTTGTCATGGACATACATACCCAGGGTATGAACTCTGTGAAAATACAATTTGCAGCAACAGCACAGCTGTAATGTGAAGAGTTAGTTTGCTTGCCGGTGGAAAGCTGTTTCTGCTGTGCCAGTCATTGATTGGCCCAGTCAGAAGATGCAGCAACTTTTTCCTGTTGCTTTGCCCTGTGTGCCACGACAGCAGTGTCCAGGTGCGGGAGCCTCGGGGGTATAAGAATAGCACAGGCGAGGATCTGGCTGGCTTTCTTTTGTCTCCAGGGGCTTTCCTTTGGGAAATGCTGCAGATATAGGAAGGTCCCCACATACACCTAGCTAAATATGTATTTGTTGAATGTTTAGTTTTGAAGTTGTGTAACCTGGGGAGACTTAATGAGGTGCCTGTTGATTTTAAAGTGTTATTGAATGTTTAGCATCATAGTTTTTGTAGCTTAGGGTGGCTTAGGTGTTTGGTCGAAATGTTTACTGTTTGTTTGTAAGTAAATGGTTAATGTGCTTATTCATAATCAGTGTCTTCTGTCTCACTCACCAAAGCTGCTTCCTCATAACAACAGTACACTGCCAACATAAATTACGTAAATTTAAATTAACTTAAATTACATGACTCAAAAACTAATGTAACGGCATTAGTTTGTTAGTTTGAAAGAAATGCAATCCATGGTAGAAAGAAGGTCTTTCAGGTCAGCTTTGCAATCAGCTGGCAGTGCGGAAGAAGCTGTAATTAAACTTTGAGGTGGGGTCTTCCGGCTCTTGTACCACCTGCCTAATGGCAGCAATGAGAAGAGGGCTTGATCATGATGTGGGGGGTCCTGGATGATACATGTTGCCTTCGCTCTTTACATCTCCTCTTGTAGATGTCCTCGATGGCAGGGTGAGCTGTACCTATGGTGGAAATGGCTGAGTCCATCACTTTCTGAAGCCCTGTGCACTTCTGTTCATTGGTGATTCCCTATCAGTCTGTGATGCAACCAGCCAAATAGCTATACCATTCTCTCCTTTCCCTCGTGTTTCTAACTCTTTTGACATTTAATCTTTCCTGCCTCCTGTCCTATCACACAGCTTCCCTTGTTCTTCCCCTACCTCCTTCCCTTTCCTCATTCTCTGTTGCCCAAACTTTTCCCAGCTCTGGCAGAAAGTAATGAGCCTGAACACGTTAGCACTGCTTTTGCTGCGCAGATGTTGCCTGACTTGTGTATTTTTATTGCCGATTTCCAGCATTTGTGGAGTATTGCTTTTATGTTACACGGAGAGACATTTTGTTTATTTCTGTGATAAAGGACCACTGCAGCAACATTCAGTATTATTCACTGAGAGAAGATTTACTCCACAGGAACCATCTCAAAGCTTTGATTACTGTAAAAGACGTGTAGTGCACTACAAAGTGTGTCTCTGCAGGAGAAACTCTCTCATTAAATTGTTTTTCCTGTCCCTGCAATGCAGAATTATGCTAATTATACTATTAAATCGAGAGACAAGTGAACGGAGGGCCAATACTTTGCATGTTGGTGAGACCCTCCAAATCCTGGCACGTATGCATCATTTGCCAGACCAAAGCAAATGACTATAAGATCTGGGAAGCTGATTAAAGGGAAAATACTGGCATCACAGGTCTGTTAAGCCTTAAGCGCAGGGGATGCAAGAGGCTGCAGATCCTGGAGTCTGCAGCAAGAATAAAACAGAGAAACTCCATGGGTCAGGTAGCGTCTGGAGAAAAATGGACAGTTGGTGTGTTGGGTTAATATCCTTCATCGGGACTTAAATAGCCTTTGGGATTCCCAATGGGAATTGGTGAGAGCAGAGAGGCCAATGGACTGTGGGCACAAGAGGCTGCAGATCCTGGAGTCTCACAATAAAGAAATGAGGCCTTGGTGTGACGTCATTTGTCTCTGACATCGCATTTGCCATTTTATGAGTTGTTCCTGCATTTCATAAGTACTGGCTTCAGCTGACTGCTATCAAGAGTGCACCAGCCACTGCCTTCTGAAACTGATTTTTCCGTCATCTCATTTCTTTGGTACTCCAAAGTCCGTTCTTCCTCGAAGATCTGATGCTGTCCATGATACTTTCACAAAAGCATTGAAGCACAGCATGTACATACTTTTGGAAACCATTTGCTAGACAGAACACTTAAGCCATATGCCTGACAAGTCTTCAAGCTCTTGTTATGGTCTGAGTGTTCCAGTCATTGTTACAATATTAGAAAACATGGACTGCATAAGACTTACATATCCACCAATATAATATATTCATTCAGATAAATCTAAATAGGTACAATTATTGCTTCCCAACATTTCTTTTAAAAGGGGGATGTATTTCTCGTCTGCATTTACACTTTCAACAAAGAGTTGCTCAATTATCCCATCAAAAAATACATCTCACAGTCACACAACAATTAATGTCACTGAGGTTGGCCAGGCTTCGAACCAATCTTTCCAGTGGGCTTCTCCCTGTGATGGTGTGGGTTAACTCCAAATGCTCCAGTTTCTTCTCACATCGCAAAGATGAGTAATTGGCCATTGTAAGTTGCTCCATAGTCTGACTATTGACAGGAAAATCAAGGCGGAGTTGGTGGGTACATGAAAAAAGGAAAAGTCACAGAAAAAAAAGTAGGGGTATGGGGTTGATGAGATTTGTCAGAGAGCCAATGGGCTGAATGGCCTTCTACATGAGAAATATGAAACAAACTTATAACTGACTTTCACCTTTAAATGGGCAATTACAAAACAGGTATGTTAACTCTTTTAGAGACTTCCAGCTCTCCTTACTGGTAATAGTGTTGGATAAGCTTGAAACAGTTTATGGTAATCATTACCACAACTTAACGCAAGCAGATGATATTGTCTGAGCAACATTTATTAACTGAAATAAAACAAATAAACTCCCCCTAGCAATAGAGTCCTATGCATGCCCCTACCTTGCTGTAAACACCCATGGGTTTCCTACTGACCTAATGTCCAGAGCAGACCAATTCTGGGTTCTGTCAGACATGCTTGCATGTGGTCTTTCACTTCCTGAAGTTTACACGGAATCCATCTCACACACACACACAACTTTAGAGTCACGTATCTCACCATCCATCCAGGCATGGGTTCTCTTCAGCAGGGAACTAGGAACGCACAGATTACGTTTCCAACTTTAATCCAGTATTTCCTGGTTCTCCAACTTCTGCCTTGGTTGCTTTATCTCATTCACGTGCCTTCAAATTTTTCGGGGGCTTGGAAGACATACGTACTTTTTGTGTCTGAAATCATCTTTTGCTGTTTATTTCTTCAGCAAGAATTTGGTTGAATAAAGCTTAATAGTGTTCTTAATCTTCTTTCACTGAGAGTTTTGCAGGCTTACATCCTGATGAGTGAGGAATTAACAAGGAGGCATTTTGTGCTGGATTTTGAATATCCCAGTAACACATTCACTTTAGGGTTTTTTTTTAACTATTCTGACTATGCTTCAGGTACGCCATTCGAAGCTGTACGATGTGAAAGAAGCAGAGTTTATCTGATTCCATCTGTTTCATAATATTTACCAACAGGGTAATTCAAAACAAGGTCTTCGTCAGAATTGAGCTCTTCAGGTAAATCATGATAGACGCAGGTAAAGCTATGGTAGCTGAATCCCCATGCACATTTCAGTCAGCATTGGGAAATTGTCATTCATGGTTTACAAGTATCTATATTCACCTCTTGGTAAGGATTCGCTATGACAGACTGATAGATCCTCCAAATTTTCCAAATATTGCGTTTATTTTACAATGATTCAAGACCCAGCAAACAAAGCTTTCTGCAACCCATTTATTACTGACTGCTCCTGTGTGCTTAGTATGAAATTCTGTTGAAATTTTTGTTTTTGCTCAGATTAGTAGGTATTACCACGCTGTGACTACCTGTGCCATGTGCCATTGAGGGTAGGAACAGGAGGATTTGGCAGATGGCTGGAAAACTGGTGCAGGGGGCAGGGCTTCAAGTTCTTGGATCATTGGGATCTTTTCTGGGGGAGGTATGACCTGTACAAAAGGGATAGCATGCATCTGAACCTGAGGGGGACCAATATTCTTGTGGGCAAGTTTGTTAGAGCTGTTGGGGAGGGTTTAAACTAATTCGGCGGGGGAATGGGAACCGGAGTGAAGGGACCCAGGATAGGATGCTCACAATATGCTGGAGGAGCTCAGCAGGTCAGGCACCATCCGTGGAAATGATCAGTCAATGTTTCGGGCCGGAACCCTTCGTCAGGACGATCAGTCAGGTTCCGGCCCGAAAGGTTGACTGATCGTTTCCACGGATGCTGCCTGACCTGCTGAGTTCGTCCAGCGTGTTGTGAGTGTTACTTTGACCCCAGCATTTGCAGAATATTTTGTGTTCAGGATAGGATGGATGTTAGAAAAGCAAAGATAACGTACAGTCAGACTGTCAGGAAGGGCAAGCAGATGATAGGACAAAATTGCAGCCAGCAGGGTGAGTATCAGTGCATCATAGACGCAAAATCAAAAATGGTAGCAAATACAGTACTCAAAGTGTTATAGCTGAATGCATGGAGTATTAGAAATGAGGTGGATGATCTTGTTGCACTTTTACAGATTGTTGGGTAGGATGTTGTGACCATCACTGAACCGTGGCTGAAGGATGGTTGTAGTTAGGAGCCAAATGTCCAAGCTTACACACTGTATTGAAGGGATAGGAAGGTCGGCGGAGGGGTTGGTGTGGCTCTGCTGGTAAAGAATGGTGTCAAATCAGTAGGAAGATGTGACATGGGATCAGAAGATGTTGAATCCTTGTGGCTTGAGTTAAGAAACCACTAGGGTGAAAGGACCCTGATGGCAGTTATATCCAGGCCTCCCAAAAGTAGCTGGGATATGCACTACAGATTACAACAGGAAATAGAAAATGTATGTCAAAAGTGCAATGTTATGATAGTTATGGGAATTTTTAACATGCAGGTAGATTGGGAAAATCCGTCTGGTAATAGATCTCAAGAGAGTGAATTTGTTGAAGGCCTACAAGATGATTTTTTAGAGCAGTTTGTCATTGAGCCTACTAAGGGATCAGCTATAAAGGATTGAGTGTTATGTAATGAATCAGAGGTGATTAGGAAGCTTAAAGTAAAGGAGCACTTAGTAGGCAGTGATCACAATATGACTGAGTTCAACTTGAGTTTTGATAGGGAGAAAGTAAAGTCTGATGTGGCAGTATTTCATTGGAGTAAACGGAAATTACAGTGGTATGAGAGAGGAGTTGGCCAAAGTAAATTGGAAGCAGATGCTGGCAGGGATGACAGCAGAGCAGCAATGGTATGAGTTTCTTAGAAAAAATGAGGATGGTGCAGGATAGATGTATTCCAAAAACGAAGAAGTACTCAAATGGTAAAATAATACAACCATGGCTGAAAAGGGAAGCAAAAGCAAATGTAAAAGTAAAAGAGAGGGCATACAACAAAGCAAAAATTAACAGGTAGATGGAAGATTGGGAAGCTTTTAAAAACCTACAGAAAGCAACTAGAAGAATCATTAGGAGGGAATAGATGAAATATGAAAGTAAGCTAGCAAATAATATCAAGCTGGAGAGAAAAAGCATTTTCTAGTTACATAAAAAATTAAAGGTGAGAGTGGATATAGGTCCACTAGAAATGAGGCCAGAGAAATAATAATGGGGGACAAGGAGACAGCAGATGAACTAAATGAATATTTTGCATCAGTCTTCACTAGCAGTGAAGATGCCAGCAGTGTGCCAGACGTAGAAAGGTGTGAAGGAAGAAAAGTAAGTGAAGTTACTATTACAAGGGAGAAGGTGCTCAAAGGTTGAAAGAGCTAAAGGTACATAGGTCACCCGGACCAGATGAACTAGGGTTCGGAAAGAGATAGCATTAGAGATTGGGGAGACATTAGTTATGATCTTTCAAGAATCATTGGACTCTAGTACAGATCTGAAGAACTGGAGAATTGCAAATGTCACGCCAATCTTTAAGAAAGGAGGGAGTCAGCAGAAAGGAAATTATAGATTGCTTAGCCTGACCTCAGTGGTTGGGAAGATGTTGGAGTCAATTGTTAAAGATGAGGTTATGGAGTACTTGATGACACAGGACAAGATAGGACAAAACCAGCATGGTTTTCTTAAGTGAAAATCTTGCCTGATGAACCTATTGGAATTCTTTGAGGAGATGACAAGTAGGATAGATAAAAGGGATGCAGTGGACGTTGTACATTTGGATTTTCAGAAGGCCTTTGACAAGGTGCCACAATGACGCTGCTTACCAAGTTAAGGGCCCATGATGTTAAAGGAAAGTTTCTAAAATGGTTAGAGCATTGGCTGATTGGTAGGTGACAGTGAGTGGAAATAAAAAGGATCCTTTTCTGGTTGGCTGCCAGTACCTAGTAGTGTTCACAGGGGTCAGTGTTAGAACCGCTTCTTTTTATGCTATATGTCAATGATTTAGATGATGGAATAGATGGCTTTGTTGCCAAGTTTGAAGATGATATGAAGATTGGTGGAGAGGCAGGTAGTGTTGAGGAAACAAGATGCCTGCAGAAGGACTTAGACAGATTAACAGAATGGTCAAGAAGGTGGCAAATGAAATACAATGTTGGAAAATTCATGGTCATGCACCTTGGCAGAAGGAATAAATGTGCAGACTACTTTCTAAACAGGGAGAAAATCCAAAAATCTGAGGTGCAAAGGGACTTGAGAGTTAACTTGCAGATTGAGTTGGTGGTGAGGAAGGCAAATGTAATGTTCATATTCATTTCATGTGGTCTAGAATACAAGAGCAGGGATGTGTTGCTGAGGCTTTATAAGGTACAGGTTAGGCCTCACCTTGAGTATTGTGAGCAGTTTTAGGCTCCTTATGTAAGAAAAGATATGCTGGTATTGGAGAGGTTTCAGAGGAGGTTCACTATGATGATTCCGGGAATGAAAGGGTTATCAATTAATGAACGTTTGATGGCTTCAGGACTGTACCCACTAGAATCTAGAAGGATGGGGGTTCTTATTGAAACGTTTCAAGTATTGCAAAGCCTAGATAGAGTAGATGTGGAAGGGATGTTTCCCATGAGTAGGGGAATCTAGGACAAGAAGGCACAACTTCAGGATAGAGAAGCATCCATTTAAAACAGAGATGCGGAGAAATTTCTTTAGCCAGAGAGTAGTGAACTTATGGAATTTGTTACCACAGGCAGCTGTGGAGGCGAGGTTGTTGAGTGTATTTAAGACAGAGCTTGATAGGTTCTTGATTGGCCACAACATCAAAGCTTATGGGGAGAAGGCTGACGAGTGGGGCTGAGGAAGAGAAAAAAAAGAATCAGCCATGACTGAGTGGCTCGATTGGCCTAATTCTGCTCCTATGTATTATGGTCTTATGGTCATTATGAACAATTCACATTCTCATCTGCGGTGGACTAGTCAATTTCTCTGTAACTTTTCAATGGCCCTCCATTGGCAGAGGGTCAAAGCCTCAGGAGATACTGCAAGTACATCTTATAGTTAGCTCTGGTGTTAGCCATGGTGTATCAGTGGTGGGAAACATGTATAAGGTGGAGCACGAGGTGTCAATCAAGATTCTAACTTTTTCCTTTTAATGACTGTTCACAGATCCTTTCCAACATTAAAACTTTTCGATCATATCAGAAAGTGTAGAAATTTCTCTTTGACTACATTAAATGTGTAGATCTTGTTTTTATTCCCAACATCAGGTCCCTTAGGTATTACTTGAAGCATAGCATTTGCCATTTTGGTTGGAGACATTGCAGTCCTTTGTATGCTTTTTTGTGGTCTCATCAAATCCTTAATGTTGATCAGTTTCATAGTTGCTACAGTGACAGGTAATGCTACTTACTGTCTGTTGTGCTCTCCAAGTACATTTTCAATGTGACAGTATTTTCGTCACTAGTTTATGGCTGATCTGGAGTAAGAGTCTTGACTCATTATTGAGCAGACTGCAGGAGTATCAATTCACATGTCAATGTACTGGTTGTTACATTTTGATTCAGTGCTATTGGTTTGCCAATATAGATTCACTGTTCTTTTAATCTTGATACAGAGTTTCAACCCAAAATGTCAACAATTTCTTTCCCACCACTGAGTCCTCCAGCAGATAGTTGCTCGGTTCCTCTTTGTTAGAATAAACCTCCAAGCTCTGAAGTCCTACTTCCTGATATCCATTCGAATTCCCAGTACAATTCACAATAGAAACACTAGCAATACCATGCAGTCAGGCAGCATCTGTGGAGAGAAAAAGAAGAGTTAATATTTTAGATCGAAGGCAATTCACTGACCTAAATCATTAAATTTCTCTCTCTCTCAAAGAATATAAGTGAATCTGCTAAGTATTTCCATCATTTTCTGCCTTTATTTCACATCACCAATTTCTGAGGTTTTATTACTTTTCAACTAAAATTAAAACTTTTTCCTTGTATTAGCATTAGACTTGCAGACTGATGAAATGTAACCTTTGTTTTGCCAACTGAAAAACTTGGCTGTTTTAAACTGACAAGACCACACTGATAGATGACCATAGCAAAGGTAGCAGTTGACTCAACGCATTTTATCAATTGCCTTTGGTCTCAGATTTATAGGCATGGACTTCGCTGTGGTGTTCTGACAGCTGACTGAAGTTCAACCAGTCGCTTGTGATGGATGAAATTCTCCAGCGTTCTTGGAAGCCTTTTCACTGACACAGCAATTCTATATGCAGATTCAATGTCAGGTTTTGTGTGCACAATGGCTTTGACTGAACTTCAATCCATACACGAAATCTATTCACAAATGCAAATATAATGACATTATTCATTGATTGTCCCAGCATGTTTCTGGCTCTTCTTTCTTACTCTTAAGCTATCAGATACGTATATAAACTCAAATTAAAGTGACATTTGAACGTCTGCACAACCTCTTTAAATAAGAGCTCAACCACATGGTGAGAAGCTTTGTCAGTATGCCATAGGCCTCTGATAATTTTGACTTGGGAGTATTGGATTTTAACTCTTAAATATTATATCATGTTGGGTTCTCACGTTCTTCAGTCTCTTGGATATTAATTGATGTAGAGAACATGTCCACTGGCTCTTTTCTTTTTACGGAATGCTATTTTAAGAACGAGAAAACAATTCCAATTGGAGTTGGAGACAGAACCTGGTGCACATCAGCTCTGGCAGGGTTTGCTCACCATGACTTCCTACAAAGCGAAACCGAACATCATGACTGGCTCTGACGCTTCACTCCCAGGTGAGCTCAGTGCTCTTTATGCATGTTTTGAAAAGGAGAATAAAGCTATACCTGTGTGAATCCCTGCAGCATCTGGTGACCCTGCGACCTCCGTTTCAGAGGCCGATGTCAGAACATCTTTCAAGAGGGTAAACCCTTGTAACGTACCAGCCCTGATGGTGCACCTGGTAGAACACTGAAAATCCGTGCCACCAACTGGCAGCAGTGTAAAAGGACCTCTTCAATCTCTCACTGCTGCGGTCAGAAGAGATTCCCACCTGCTTCAAAAGGGCATTGGTCATACCCATGTCCCTGAAGGGCAGGATGAGCTACCTCAACAACTATCACCTGGTTACACTCACACCTACTGTGATGACATGATTTGAAAGATTCATTATGGCCAGAATCAATTCCTGCCTAAGCGAGGACCCACTGCAGTTTGCCTATCACAATAGGTCTACAGCAGATGCAATCTCACTGGCTCTCCACTCAGCTTTGAATCACCTGGACAATAGCAATACCCATCTCACGATGCTGTTTATTAATTACAGTTGAGTGTTCAACACAGTCACACCCTCTGTTCTAATCAATGTTGCAAACCTGGGCCTTTGTACCTCCCTCTGCAACTGGATCTTTGTCTTCCCCATGGGAGACCACAGTCAGGGCAGATTGGAAATAACATCTCCTCCTCGCTGACAATCTACACTGGCACACTCCAAGGTTGCATGCTTAGCAGACTGCTCTAATATCTCCACACCATGACTGTGTGGCTAGGCACAGCTCAAACACCATCTATAAATTTGCTGATGACACAACCATTGTTGGCAGAATTTCAGGTGGTAACGAGGAGGTGTACAGGAGAGAGATAGATCAGCTAGATGAATGGAGCTGCAACAACAACCTTGCACTCAACGTCAGTAAGACCAAGGACCTGAATGTGGACTTCAGGAAGGAGAGGTCAAGGGAACACACTCCAGTCCTCATCAAGGGATCAGCAGTGGAAAGGATGAGCAGTCTCAGCTTCCTGCATGTCAACATCTCTGAAGATCTATCCTGGCCCCAACATATTGATGCAATTACAAAGAAGGCACAACAGTGGCTGTAATTCTTTAGGAGTTTAAGGAGACTTGGCATGTCAACAACGACTCTTGCATATTTTTACAGATATGGTGTGGAGAGCATTCTAGCTAGTTTTATCACCATACTCCTCTGGCATGGAGGGGCCACTGTACAGAACTGGTAAAAACTACAGTAAGTTGTGACCTCAGCCAACTCCATCATGGGCACTAGCCTCCCCAGCATCGAAGATGATGCTTGAAAAAGGGGGCATCCATCATTAAGGATCCCCGACATCCAAGACATGTCCTCTTCTCATTGTTACCATCAAGGAGGAGGTACAAGAACCTGAAGGCACACACTCAACATTTCAGGAATGGCTTCTTCCCCTCTGTCATCAGGTTTTTGAATGGACAATGAATCCATGAATACCACCTCACTATTTTTTGTTCTATTTTTGAACTACCTAATTAGTTTACTTTTTATATATATTTCTTATTGTAATTTGCTGATGCTGCAAAACCACAAATTTCACAAGCTATGCCAGTGATATTAAACCTGATTCTGATTCTGATTCAATGCATGGGCTGAATGATGCTGGATCTCAAGATACTTGCTGAAGGCTCCATATTCAGTTAGACAGTGCAGTCTTGCGTTCCCAACCCTAGTCAACAGTTGCATAGTGAACCTGTGCATGTGATAATCCAATGATAAGTTGACACCTCCATCCTTTGCTTCAGTGACTTTCAGAGTAATGTAGTTTTATTGGTAATACAGTGGCCTTAGGCAAATGAGACTCCATGCATGTGGTTGCAAGAAAGCATCTAAGACTTACCAACACATGTCAGCAATGTTTGTCAACAATCACAAGGAAACTGTGCCTGACATTTATTTTGTTGTCAACATATAATGTCTTCATGAATGCACCAAGACAGAGTAAGCCAAGAGGACTATAGTTGCACGGTGGAGTACTGAACCAACATACATGTCAGACTTTAAGATCCTGCTACCAACTGAGTGTTTCCATCATCATTATACTGTTTCAAAATCAAAGTCAAAGTCAAGTTTATTGCCATATGCACAACTGCATGCATGCGCAGGTGCAACGAGAAACTTACTGGCACAAGGCTCGCAGGCACAAATACACAGCATTCACAAGAAAAGTAGAAATTAACAACATAAATTTTACAAGACAGAACACAATTGGAATAAAACGAAGCAAGGTCCATTGTAGCACAAAATGGTCAAAATAGTCACAGTGTTGTTGTATTGAAGTAATGAATGGAGTTGTGCAGGTTGGTTCACAAAACAATGGTTGAAGGGAGGTGGCTGTTCTTGAACCTGCTGGTGTGGGACTTCAGGCTTCTGTACCTCCTGCCCAATGGTACTACGAGATGATGGCGTGGTTCATCTGGTAGGATTGTTGATGATAGATGCTACCTTCTTGAGGCAGCGCCTGATGCAGATATTGCTGGTAGTCGGAAGGAATGTATCTGTGATATGTAGGACTGAGTCTACTACACTTTGCGGCTTCTCATGTTCCTGTGCATTTGAATTGCCGCACCAGATCATAATGTAATAGAAATAACAGCTATGCAACATAAATCTCCTGTCCTGTAGTGTCACAATGTATAGATGCACACACATAGATATACATGAGTGCACGACATCACCCAACTGCTGCACATGGCTTTATCCTGTCCAGGGGTGGTACCATCTGGCCATTGTTCCTTCAACAATTTCTGCAACAGGCTGATGAACAGCATTATTACAATGTGATGTGATTGGCCTTGATGATATACCTGACTCTTCACTATTGCACTCACATTATTGAGTTTTTGATGTTTGTTGCCTAGCAACACAAGCAAGGATTCAATGGAATTCTGGTTACTGTCCTTGGTGTAGCAAAGCAATTTTGTGCCTACATTTTAATATTTGAGATGCTAAAGATTCAGGATATGTGAGTACAGGATTTAACAAAACAATGGTGGGATTGAGGGGACTGCAGTCGTAACATTTTATTCCTTGTTTTGGGATGGGGCCATCACTGACAAGGCTGATCTTTAATACCAATTCCTAATTAAATCCAAGCAGGTGTAGTGGAGCTAGCTTGATCCATTCCCGACCTTATGGTGAAGGTTCTCTCAATTACCTTCCAAGGTAACACTTTAATATCGAGAATCACAAGCTTAACTCCCCACCTCTGCAACTAGGGGTAGATTTAAAAAGCATACGTAATTAAGCAAATCTGGCCAATGAAGTCAATATTACCTATAGGATCATAAAACAATCAGATGGTTGTGAAAGCCCAATCTGGTCCATTTCTGTTTTCAGAGGGAAGGGTAACTACTGCTGAACGTAAGTGGGAGGATTTCTGACCTGTATGTGACTCCTGGCACACCAGTGTCATTGGCTCATTGCTGTCCTTTTAGTTCAAAGACAATTAGGGATTGTTAAGAAATGCTTGCATTGCTTGTGATGCTGACATCCGACAAGCAAATATATTGAAACCAATTATTGTGTTACTCAGTGGGGAGCTTGAAGATTTAGACTGATAATGATTGGGGAATAATGAATTGTTTCCAATGAGTGATTAAAAGAAGACCCAGATACCTGCTGCTTTTATCTTTCTACATGGCAGAGTGGTGAGGTGCTGCAAATACATTTTATGGTTAGTACTGGTATTAGCCATGGTGTATCAGTGTTGGAGAGCATGGAGAAGCTTAAACATGAGGTGTCAATCAAACTGGCTTATTTCTCCTGAATGGTGCGGAATATTGTTACAGAAGTACTTAACAAGGCAAGTGAAGAGTATTCCATCACAGTTCTGATTTGCACCTTCACATATTCGGGAAAAAAAACACAAAAAAAAACTGGAAACACTCAGGAGCAAACATGAGAATGAGAAACAGGTTTTGTGATTCAATTCTTCTACAGAAGATTCCCAGTTTTATTGACAAGGGGAATATTAAATGCCAAGGTAGATTGTCACCAACTGACCTCCACACATTGTGTAGATGATATTCTGATTGGTTTCTTCTATCTCTGGCTCTGCTTTCACAGTCAATGTTCTGCCATGTTCAGCCCAAATTCAAGATCAAACCAAGGACCACTCCAGTCTGCTTGGCCTATTTCCTTTCTGGACTGACCAAGCAGTAGTCATGGTTTTCATTAGATGATGCAGGTCCAGGAATATTTTCTGCAGTTAGAGATCTGACCCTGGGCACTGATGATGAAATTGCCCCTAGTGGCTCTAAGAGGTTGAGGTAAAAGTTTGTGTTGGTTTGATGTAGGGTGCTCATTTTAGCATTCTAAGTAGAGCATATTGATTATAGAATCAAAAAAAAAACAACAGGAATTCTGCAGATGCTGGAAATTCAAGCAACATACATCAAAGTTGCTGGTGACCGCAGCAGGCCAAGCAGCATCTATAGGAAGAGGCGCAGTCGACGTTTCAGGCCGAGACCCTTCATCAGGACTAACTCTTCCTTCAGTTAGTCCTGACGAAGGGTCTCGGCCTGAAACGTCGACTGCGCCTCTTCCTATAGATGCTGCTTGGCCTGCTGCGTTCACCAGCAACCTTGATGTATGTTGCTTGAGTATAGAATGTTGGGTTTACTGCTGGGTATAAAATCCTAAGTTTACAGTGTAACATCCTTGGTGTGGAGTGTTGGGGTTTAGAATGCTGCATTTGAAGTGTTGGGTGCAGAGTGTTGGGTCTTAAGTGTTGTGTGTAGAGTATTGAGTAGAGAGCATTGAGCATAGAAAGCTGGGTTTAAAGTGTTGGGTAGAGTGTTAGGTTAGAATTCTGGGTTTGAACTGTTGGGTGTAGAGTGTTGGATGTACAGTATGGTGTTGTATGCGGAAAAAGCAGTTACGTTCACCAAGCAGTATGGTTGATCAACATCTCCACCCACTAACCCACCCACAACACCCCCCATCAACATTATTTTATCATTTCCTATCAGAGTTAACTTAGGTATAGACAGTACTCTTTGGGGTACTGCAAGTCTGTGTCTTTATTGATGCTTTGCTGCACACTTGAGTGCTCAGTGGAGGGTGCAGATGCTTTTTTGCTGTTGGGGGAGTGGGGGTTGTCGCTTTGTTGCTGCTTATGCGTGGGAAGGGGGAGCTGGAGGGCTTTGGAGTTTTAACATTTAACTGTCATTCATTCTTTGGGGCACACCTCTGTTTTCATGGATATTTGAGAAGAAAAAGAATTTCAGGATGTATATTGTATACATTTCTCTGACATTAAATGTTCCTATTGAAACCTATTGACCTATTGTACTTATTGTATTTTCTTAATTATTGTGTTGTTTATCTCATTGTGTTGCTGTTCATGCTGGATTAGATCCGAAGTGACTATTACTTAGTTCTCCTTTACACTTTTGACATGAAACAATCTTGAATCTGAATGTTGTTTGTGGAATGTTATATGCAGAGTGCTTGGTGTATTGCACTAACTAATGATTATGTAGTTCTGTAAAACAAAATTAACTGCAATATTAGGGCTCAACTTGCCTTCAAAATTGCTTCTAACTTATTTTAAGGCATAGAAGAGAAGTGCTATTGTGAAATACTGTTTGATCTGCTTTTATGCTTTGACTGTAAAATGTTCCGGATGCTTGGAATTGTTACACTGGATGGTATTTCAGCTCCTCTGAAAGAAAGAAAGTTGGGAAATAATGATTTTGAAGAAACATTTTTGGTTATTTAATTCAGATTCTGCTTTCTGCTTGTTAGCTTTCTTTCTGGGGTGACACAGTGATCTGACTGATTTGATGTTTAGTTCAGGCAATTAAAGAGCATGGAAAGTGTGATTCAGATGATCTGACACTCACTCTGCCACTTTCTTCTGGTGCTCCAGAGTGCTTTATTTACTTATGTATGCTGTGTGAGACATTGAGACCAAATCTAGCCTTTATGAAACAAGAAGACACTTCAGTACAGAGTGTATTAAACCAGGGCATGATTATCATTTGATGTCAAAAGTGCTGAAAGCTGATGATGGATGTTGACAGTACTTGGTACACCGTGTCTTTATCTAAATACTTATGAAGGTCACAGGTGTATAACTGGTTTATGAGAAAATGACAAATTTGTAAAGTGAGATGTTTGAACTTCAAAGGATCCTGAGCTGCTCAGACTTTGCCTGTGGAAATTGTTCCCACAGGAATTTCAGCAAAATCAGTGAATGAATAGATCCCAACAGACATTTGCTATTTCCTATCAGTAAAACCATGGATTGGCTCCCTATGCGCGGAGCCCTTGGAGTAAAATCTGGTCACGGTAGTATAGCAGTTTGCACAACGCTATTACAGCGTAGGAGTTTGGAATTCAATACTGGAGTCCGCTGTAAAGTTTGTACGTCCTTTCTGTTGGTGCACAGCTTTCCCCCAGGTACTCCGGATTCCTCCGGCATTCCAGCGATGTACCAGTTAGTAAGATAACTGGTCATTGTAAATTGTGCTGTGATTAGTCTAGCATTAACTAGCTGGTTTGCTGGGAAGTGCGGCTGATTGGGCAGGAAGGGCCTGTTCTGTACTGTATCTCTAAATAAAATAAATAAACATACTCCAGCAACCAGAACAGAAGTAAAATTTTGAGAGTACAAAGCTTGCATGTGTCTGTCAGAATGAAAGGTAAGGATAACAGCTGTAGTGAAACTTAGTTTTGAAGAGATATTGAGGCCCAGTTTAATAAAAAAAAAAAGGAGGTGCTGAGCAGGTATAGGCAGGTAGGCACAGATGAGTTGCTTATGGAGTACGAGAAATGCAAGCAAACACTTGAGAAAGAATTAGGAGGGCTAAAAGAAGCCCTAGTAGACAAGGCAAAGAAGAGTCCTCAGGGCTCCACAGATATGTTAAGAGTAAAAGGATTGCAACTGGTCCTCTGGAAGATCAGAATGGTAATCTATGCATAGAACCAAAAGAGATGAGGGAGATCTTAAATGCTTTTTTTGTCTCTGTATTTACTCAGGAGTAAGACCCAGAGTCTACAGAAGTAAGGCAAAATGGCATCAAATTCATGGACTCTGTACAAATTACAGAGGAGGAGTTGTTTGCTGTCTTGAGGCAAATTAGGGTGGATAAATCCCCAGGGATTGACAAGGTGTTTCCTCGTACCCTGTGGGAGGCAAGTACAAAAATTGCTGGGGTCCTAGCAGGGATATTTAAATAATGCTTAGAGATAGTGAGCTGCTGGAGGATTGGAGGTATTCAATGTTATTTTGCTGTTTAAGAAAGGCTCTAAATATAAACCAGGAAATTATAGGCTGGTGAGCCTGACATCAGTAGTGGGAAAGTTATTGGACAGTATTCTAAGGGAAAGGATATATAAGTATTTGGATAGATATAGTTTGATTAAGGATAGTTGGCATGACTTGGTGTGTGGTAGGTCATGTCTAGCCTATTTTATAGAATTTTTCAGGCAAGTTACCAGGGAAGTTGATGAAGGCAAGGCAATGGATGTTGCCTACATGGGCTTTAGCAAGGCATTTGACAAGGTCCTGCATGGGAGGTTGGTCAAGAAGGTTCAGTTGCTTGGTATTCAAGATGAGGTAGTAAATTGGATTAGACTTTGGCTTTGTGAGAGAAGTCAGAGAGTGGTAGTATATGGTTAACTCTCTGAGTGGAGGCCTATGACTAGTGGGGTGATGCAGGGATCGGTGCTGGGTCCATTGTTGTTTGTCATATATATCTGGATGATAATGTGGTTAACTGGATTAGCAAATTTGCAGATGACACCAAGATTGGGGATGTAGTAGACAGCGAGGAAGACTGCCAAAGCATGCAGTGGAATCTGGACCAGCTGGAAACATGGGCTGAAGAATGGCAGATGGAACTTAATGTGGACAGCTGTGAGATGTTGCTCATCAGATGGACCAGCCAGGGTAGGTCTTAAACAGTGAATGGTAGGGTACTGAAGAGTGTGATAGAACAAAAGTATCTGGGAATACAAGTCTATATTTTATTGAAAGTGGTGTCACAGGTTGGTAGGTTCAAAAATAAAGCTTTTGGCATATTGGCCTTCATAAATTAAAGCACTGAGTATTAGAGATGGGATGTTATGTTGAAGTTGTACAGGAAAGATGTAAAATAAGATTGAAAGAGTACAGAGAAAATTTACAAGGATGTTGCTGGGTCTGGGAGACCTGAGTTATATGGAAAGATAAAATAGGTGAGGACTTTATTCCTTGGAAAGTAGAAGATGAGAGGAGATTTGATAGAGGTATGCAAAATTATGAGGGGTATTGATAGGATAAATAAATGCAATCAGGCTTTTTCCACTGAAGTTAGGTGGGATTACAACTAGAGATCATGTGTTAAGAGTGAAAGGTGAAAAGGTTAAGGGGAACTGAGGGGAAACTTCTTCACTCAGAGAATCTTGAGAGTGTGGAACAAACTACTAGCGCAAGTGGTGCATGCAAGCTCGATTTTAACATTTGAGGGAAGTTTGGGTAGGAAATGAATGGTAGGGATATGGAGGGCTATGGTCCCATTGCAGTTTGACGGGAGTAGGCAGCTTAACTGGCTCAGCGTGGACTAGATGGGCCAAAGGATCTGTTTCTTTGCTGTACTTTTCTATGATTCTATGATTCTATAACAGCTGGGAAAGACATGCCTTGTCATATTGTAAGCAGCTTCACTGTGAGAATTAGTGTGCCTCTGAACCCATAGAATGCAGTATTAGGAAACTACTCTTAACTGAACTCAAATAACTATAGCTAATCCTATCTTTCACATGACATATTAATCTCATGGGGTGAATAGAAAGGATCCTATAACAACCACTCAATGAAAATCAGAGGAGCTCTCTCCAGTCTCATGACTAATCTATGACACATATCTCACATGTCTGAGATGCAGGTCACCTGGCAGATATCACGGAGCCATTTCTTGCATCTTGCTGTGTACAGAATAGAGTCACATGGTGGAGTTACAGCATGGAAATAGGCTCCACAGCTTAGTGACCACAACTCCCTTAGCTTCAGCATAGCTATGGAAAAGGATAAAAACAGACAAAATGGGAAAGTGCTTAACTGGGGAAGGGCTAATATGAAGGGATGAGGCAGGAACTAGCGAGAGTAAATTGGAAACAGATGTTCAAGGGTGAAAGCACAGAAGTAATGTGGAGGAAGCTTAAGGACCACTTGTGCTGGGTTTAGGATAGGTTTGTCCCACTGAGACAAGGAAAAAAATGGTAGGAAAAGGGAACCGTGGCTGACGAAACACATGAGGCAACTCGTCAAGCAGAAAAAGGAAGCATATGTTAGCTATAAGAAGCAAGAAACAGGAGGGGCTCATGAGAAATATAGGGTAGCCAGGAAGGAGCTTAAGAAAGAAATTAGGAGAGCTCGAAGGGGGCATGGGAAGGCCTTGGCATGTAGGATTAAGGAGAACCCAAAGGTGTTCTGTGAAGAACAGAAGGATGACAAGAATGAAGGTGGGGCCGCTAAAGGATAAACAAGGCAACATGTGCCTGGAGGCGAAGGAGGTTGTGGAGGTCCTAAATGAATACTTTGCTTTAGTACTCACAAGTGAAAAGGACCTTGATCAGGATGAGGTTGAAATAGAACAGGCCTGTGTGCTGGACAATGTGGAAATTAAGGAAGAAGTGTTGGATCTTCTTAAAAACATCAAGATTATTAAGTCCCCAGGGCCGGACGTAATATACCCCAGGTTGCTGTGGGAAGTGAGAGAAGAGATCGCTGGAGCAGTAGCTATGATCTTTGAATCCTCTCTGGCTGCGGGGGAGGTGCCGGAGGATTGGAGAATGGCAAATGTAGTTCCCTTGTTTAAAAAAGGTAATGAAGAGAATTCTGGGAACTATAGACCAGTGAGTCTTACGTCAGTGGTCTGCAAACCATTGGAAAGGATTCTTAAGAACAGGATCTACGAGCACTTGGAGAAATATAGTCTACTCAAGGATAGTCAACATGGTTTTGTGAAGGGAAAGTCTCACGAGCCTAACTGGGATTTTTGAAGAGGTAACAAAAGAAATTGATGAGGGTAGGGCAGTAGATGTGGTCTACATGGATTTTAGCAAGGCATTTGACAAGGTCCCCCACGAGAGACTCATCCAGAAAGTCATTGAGGCATGGGATCAGTGGAACCTTGGCCGTTTGGATAAAATAATTGGCTTAAAGGAAGAAAGTAGAGGGTAATAGTGAAAGGAAAGTATTCTGCCTGGAGGTCAGTGACTAGTGGAGTACCGTAGGCATCTGTCCTGGGATCCCTGCTCTTTGTGACTTTTATAAATGACCTGGATGAAGAGGTGGAAGGATGGGTGAGTAAGTTTGTGGACAACATGAAGATTGGAGGAGTTCTGGATGGAGCTGTAGGTTGTCGAAGGTTACAAGAGGATATAGACAGGATGCAGAGTTGGGCAGAAAAGTGGCAGATGGAGTTTAATCAGTATAAGTGTGAGGTGATACATTTTGGAAGGACAAACCAGAAGGCTGAGTACAGGGTTAATGGTTTGTTACTTAAGAGTGTGGATGAACAGAGGAACCTTGGGGTTCAAATCCATACATCCCTCAAGGTCGCTGCACAGGTTGATAGGATAGTTAAGAAGGCCTATGGGATGCTAGGCTTCATTAATAGGGGGATTGAGTTCAAGAGTAGAGAGGTCATGTTGCAACTCTACAAATCTCTGGTGAATCCACACTTAGAGTATTGTGTTCAGTTCTGGTCACCTCATTATAGGGAGGATGTGGAAGCTATGGAGAGGGTGCAGAGGAGATTTACCAGGATGTTGCCTGGATTGGAAAACAAGTCTTATGAGGCAAGGTTAGCAGAGCTGGGACTTTTCTCTTTGGAGCGTAGAAGGATGAGAGGGGACTTGATAGAGGTCTACAAGATTATGAGAGGCATAGATAGGGTGGATAGCCAGTACCTGTTTCCCAGGGCACAAATAGCAAACACCAGAAGGCATATGTACAAAATTAAGGGAGGGAAGTTTAGGGGAGACATCAGGGGTAAGTTTTTTACAGACATGGTTGTGGGTGCCGGGGATGACTTGCCAGGGATGGTGGTGGAGGCTAAAACATTACGGGTATTTAAGAGCCTCTTGGACAGTCACATGGATGAAAGAAAAATAGAGGGTTACGGGGTAGTGTGGGTTTAGTACTTTTTTTTAAGGAATGGGGGGTCGGCACAACATCGAGGGCTGAAGGGCCTGTACTGTGCTGTAGTATTCTAGTGTCTAGTACAAAGTGTTGAGAAATGGATAGGGTGTGGTCAATGAATAGAAAGTACCGATTTATCCTGATAGATTTGGCTTGGCAATTGGCAGTTAAAGGGGTGCCACAGGGATCAGTGCTGGGGCCACAACTCTTTGATGAAATGACAGGCTTCTCTGCAGACTGTCTTCAACTGCCAAGAACTGCAAGCAGAGGCATTGCACCTGATGGAGGAGCTTTGGAGGGAAAGGGGGAAATGTATTCCTAGAGCTGAATGAAGTGGGTGAGGTACTAAATGAGTACTTTGCATTGATATTCACCAAGAGTCACAAGGTAATGTTGCAGCACTGTAAAACCCTGGTCAAACCATGCTTGGAATATTGATCTAGGCCAGCTCTTGCTCAACTCCAATTCTCCCTAACATCGTCATTCTGGGTGTGCTCTCCCCTTGCATGTGCATTTTCTGGAAGAGAAATGAATTAACTCTCACAGCGGAAATATGGAAGGGAGCCAGCAGGTGGATTCTCACCGCACTCAGTGATAGTTAGCTCTGATCTCCTGACTAACACAGGGCTAATGGAAACTTCAATCTGAACGGAAACTTGATCCTGTCCCAGGTTTTCATAAGTCTGTGGGTCCCAAGGTTGTCAAGTTACCTTGGCAATAGGGTAGGACAGTTGCGAAGTGTACAGCCTTCCTAAACTTCCTAATGCCAGCTCTAACCCTCATGCCTCGGAATGCATCCTAACATTAAACCAAGTGACTCTCAACTCAACCTCTAACACTAACGCTTCCTTACCCCAATATTAATGAATCTTAAGCAAAATCTTAATCACTATGATTGTAACCCCAACTCTGTGCATTCAACACTAATCCCAACCCTAATGCTAATGCTGATGTTAATGCTTCTTAATTCAAACCCTAACCCTAATTCTCATGTATCATATCCTCCACCTTAATGCATCCTTTCCCAAATCCCAGTCCTTGTGCATCCTAATCTGTGCCCTGACACTAATTCTAATGCATTGTAACTCTAACCCTGACGCACCTTTACTGATCAGAATCAATTCACAATTGTGCTAGGTTGCCAAGCCTGGCCAAAGCTTAGGATGATTTTGTGATGAGCTACTGTGAGAAGACACAGTGGTACATGGGACTCAGTTAATTTATAGTCTTCCAGGTGAACGTCAAGGATCATGTAGTAATGTTTAGAAGAATATGGGTGCTCACGGCAACATTACAAAATAAAAGAATCATCTGGTCATTACCTTAGAAGTCTTTGTGGGATCTTTCTAGCCCTTAAGTTGTCTTTCCTTTCTTACGTTGCAATACGAGGGGTGATTGATAAGTTCGTGGCCTAAGGTAGAAGGAGTCAATTTTAGAAAACCTAGCACATTTATTTTTCCTACATTTACACTTAGTCCAGCCGTTGTGGAGCATACGGATCCCTTCTTTGTAGAAGTCGGCATCTCAGACCTCCAGAAAGTGGTCCACAGCAGGAGTGATTGATAAGATCATGGCCTAAGGTAGAAGCAGATGAGTTATTAATTTCAAACTTTCTGCATTCTCACTCAAAGAGTTGAACTGCACGTGCATGTATCGAGAGCTGTATAGCTCATCTCCTTCTACCTTAGGCCATGAACTTATCAGTCACCCCTGCTGTGGACCACTTCTACAAAGAAGGGATCTGTGTGCTCCACGACCGCTGGACTAAGTGTGTACATGTAGGAGGGGATTATGTTGAACAATGAATGTGCTAGGTTTTCTAAAACTGACTCGTTTTACCTTAGGCCATGAACTTATCAATCACCCCTCATAGTGACTACGTGTAAAATTAAACTGCCTCCCTGACTGTGACATACTTCAGACTTTCCTGTTGGGACATGGAAGCTGCAACTGAAACACAAGTTATTGCTGGATTGCTGACAGAGGGCTCTGCCACGTGTGCACTTGAGGAAAGCTTGCCTACAAGTTCTCTTTGTCATGAGAAGCTATTAATATGATGCAACCATGGAAGCACAGGGTTGGAACAGGGTGAAATAATACCCGAGGTGCTGAGTGGTAATAAACAATGAATGAATCCCTCCCTCAGGAGGACCTCAGTAAATCCTTTCACAGAATGGCTCTCTTTAAGCATCTACTAAGGCTGTGGCAGAGGAGTGGGAGATCCCCTGAGATCTGAATTGCCTCTTTGCAGGTCTAAAATGCTTCTGACTCACTGCCATTTGCCGCCTGCTGTAAAAGGGTTAATATTAATTTTTTAATTTATATTCAGAAATCGCAATCTCTTTTGAAGCAGCAGGCTGTTTTCTTCAGTCACGCTGGGTTAAATCAACAGATGCATTAATGAGCGTGTATCTGCCAGCGATTTCAATCAAAGAGGCTTGCACAAAGAAAATACATTTGCTTGTAGTGTCAGTTCACTGGGTCAGCCTCATTATCAGGAAATTGTGCTGGAGTGACATGACAAAATGCAGCAAAGTTCACACATATGCTATTTTTTTTTCACTTGTTTCTGTCCCGAGGCTTTTGCTCCAGTATCTTTGCATCTCTTGACTTCAACCAGTTTCCAACCCAATTAAGTGCAAACTGTGGAGGAAAGCATGGGCATACATGGGAGGATGTTGTTTGGGGACAGCGAAGAATAACTTCACAATAACTCCTCATTATCTTAACCCTTTAAATCACCATGTTTATTGAGGAATGGTAGAATGTGTTGCAAGTGGAAAGAAGGAACACAACCAAGCTGAAGAATTGAGAAAGTGTGCAATTAGAACAATGCCTTCCACTATTAACTCATTAGATAATCAGGATTTGGCAGCATTGTGAGATACGTTGTGAGATCCGAGTCTTGGCATCTTGTTTGAAATTCCACTTCTCTCGAGCTGATGGAAGCCTTTACGTTGCTAAGGTTTCTGTTTAACCAAATGACAAGCATAATATGGCTGGATCTATGATTTAATTTACATTATTCTGCAGTATCTCTTTTTGCTATGTTGCTTGAGCTAATGTTGCTTAGGACTGCATTAATGTGGAGTTATGTGGTCTAAACCTTGGGAGTCTTATTTTTGGGCCCAAAATCAGATCTACGTTGCTATGAATTCTCACACCTGCCCCTCGTGATTTGGTCTTAGATGTGCATTACCTATTCTTGGGTTGAATCTTTCCATCCATGCCCCAGCAAATTTTGAACTTCAGTATCAGTCAGGATGTCTAACTGTTTTGATGTTCAGAAAAGGACTGCATACTTAAATGCAAGAAAGATAATTTCTTCCTGAAAACAATATATTAGGAGAAGGTCAATGCAATGTGTTGGTACAAGATTGCCTTGGGAAAAAGAGAGGGGAATCTTTCGCTGTAGTTGACAGAACTCTCCACCTGAGAAGATCTAATGTCCTTTTCAGGGCCTGTTCAAAATGAGTGGATGGAGTTTAGTATCTATGATTAACACATCTCCATTTTCATTACCTCGTGTGACCACCTACTGATAGTCAAAGTCAAAGTCAAATTTATTGGCATTGCACAAGTACACCTCTGTACAAGTGATGCTTATAGGAGCATCACAGGTACATAGGATCATTTACACAGTGTTCACAAGAATATTGTGAATTAAACATTAATTGTACACAGATTTTACAAGAAAGAACACTGACAAAACTGTCCGTTTTAGGGCAAAGTGAACAATATTGTCATAGAGTTGCTGAACTGTGGTGATGAGTTGTGTCAGCTGGTCAATAATTTAATGGCTGAAGGGAGGTAGCTCTTTCTTGAACCTGGTGGAGCGACTTCAGACTTCTGTACCTCCTGCTTGATGGAAGCTGTGAGAAGATGCATAGCTCATTCAGTTGGTGAGATCTTTGATCACAAATGCTGCCTTCTTGAGGCAGCACCTCCTGTAGGTACTACAGGTGGAGGGATGGTGGAGGATGGAGGGGATGGGCAGAGTCCGCTACTCTCTGTGGCTTCTTACCTTCCTGCACATTCAAGTTGCTGTACCAGACCAGGATGCAGCTAGTCAGTCAGAGGAAAGTAGATGGACCTTGGTCTTATTTCAATGTCATAATCAATATTAAATTAGATTATGAGGACACTCAGTCCTCGTTTATTGTCATTTAGAAATGCATGCATTAAAAAATGATACAATATTTTCATGAAAGTGAGGTAATGGCACAACTTGTTCCTTCTCAGCATACCTGTAGCCCTTGGTTCTATTCTTCATCATTTCAAGAACATCTGAATAGTTCATATGTCTACTTAACTTATATTCTGCAAGATGATCTGAAACCCAGCTGCAAAAGGAGGAGGGTTGGGCCTAGGGCCAGCAACCCCATCTCATAAAGACCCAGAGCTACAGAAATATCAACAGAAGGTTCAAAGGCCTCATCCCTGGGAGAGGAAGGACCCCGAAATGGGTTGCACCTGAAGACAACTCGAAAGACTGGCCCAGCACAGAGGATTCTGGTGAACTGCTGTTGATGGCCTCTGCCCGAGTAGGGGCTTAATTAAGTAAGTACTTACCTTGCCTTCTGTAGGATGAATACAGTAGTCCCCTCAAATCAAGCTCACTGTTCCCCCTTCTATTGAAAACATCCTTCCTTTTCCTTTCCACCACTTTACACATCATAAGACATGGCATATAATGATGGTGATGATGAATAAACCACAGTGAAAGCCAAATTTGTTCATGGATAACAGTACAGAAGAGGCAATAGTGAGGTGGTGGACAGGCCTGTGAAATGTCTAAACTTTCATTACCTTCAGTACAGAAGAAAATCGGGCAAGCCCTAAAGCAGGCTACTAATTAGCCTATTATCATCAATGACTAATTTCATATCCTTCAATGTGATTCCAAGTTTTATACACAGACCTGATAACGATAAATGTCTCCTCAGGGATTGGAAAATGTCCAGAATGAGTGGACATAGACACAGAACATAGGACATGGAATAAAGAACATTTCAACAATGTTGGTGCACTGCAGCCCACCATACTATGCCAAACTTAAAGATCAATTTAAACCTTTCCTCCTAAATAGCCTTCCATTTTTCTATCATCCATTGCCTATCTATGAGTTTCTTCAAAGTCCCTAATGTATCTGCATCTAACACCACTCTTGGCAGGGTGTTTGACACACCCAACTCTCTCAGCATAAAACACTTAGCTCTGACATCTCCCCTGTACTGTTATTGAGTCATAGATTCATAAAATGCTATAGCCCAGAAACAGGCCTCCTACCCATCTGGTCTATACTGAACTGTTGTACAGCCTAGTCCCAGCGACCATAGTCCATCATAACTATCACATCAATATACTTATCCAAACCTCCCTTAAATGTTGAAAGCAAACCCACATCGATGACTTCCTCTGGCAGCTCATTCCACATTCTTACCACTCTCAGAGTGAAGGGGCTTCCCCCAAACATTTTACCTTTCACCCTTAACCCATGACCTCTGGTTCTGGTCTCACCCAACCTCAGCTGAACTAATATCCCTTATAATTTTTATAACTCTATAAAACCTCCCGTCATTCTCCTATGCTCCAGGGTAGAGTATAAGGGCCTAACCCATTCAACATTTCCATATAATGCAGGTACTCAGGTCCTTGTAAATTTTCTCTGCACTCTTTCAATCTTATTGATAACGTTCCTATAGGTAGGTGACCAAAACTGCACATAAATCTCCAAATTAGGCCTCACATACATCCTTATTTTTATTTATTTATTTATTGGGGTTCAGGACCCTTCTGGCCCTTTGAGCTGCGCCGCCCAGCACCCACTGACCTAACCCTAGCCTAATCACAGGACAATTTACAACGACCAATTAGCCTACTAACTGGAACAACTTTGGACCAAGGGAGGGAACCAGAGCAGCCGGAGAAAACCCACATTCGCGTGGGAAGGAACAGACAAACTTGCTTACAGAAATTGAACTACGAGCTCTAACGCCCTGAGCTGTAATAGTGTCACGCTAACCAGTGTTGCCATGACATTCTTCTACATAGCATCTCAACTTCTAATCAATATTTTGATTTATGAAGGCCAATGTGCCAAAATCTCTCTTTACAATCCTATGCAATTGAGACACCACTTTCAAAAAATTATGGATCTGTATTCATAAATCCCCGTTTTATTATCCTCCTCAATGTTGTACCGTTTACTGTGTAATTCTTATACTGGTTTATCCTCCCAAAGTGCATTATCTCACACTTGTCTGCATTAAATTCCTCCTGCAATTTTCCAGCTGGTTCAGATCCCACTGCAAGCTCTGATAGACTTCTGCACTGTCCACTCTTCCCTTAATCTTGGGGTCATTCACAAATTTGTTGATCCAGTTTATTATATTATCATTAAAATTAGTAATATAGATGACAAATAATAATTGACCCAGCACCGATCCCCATCGCACATCACTAGTTACAGGCCACCAGTCAGAAAGGTAGCCATCTACTACCACTCTGTGGCTTCTCTCATGGAGCCAATGTTGAATCCAATTTACTACCTCATCCTATATACCAAGTGACTCAACCTCTTGACCAATCTCCCATGCGGGTCTTGTCCAAGGCCTTGTGAAATCCATGTGGACAACATCCACTACCTTTTCATCATGAATTTTCCAGGTAGAGTCCTTGAAAAATTCTGTAAGATTGGTTAGACACAACCTACCACACACAAAGCCAGGTTGACTATCCCTAATCAGTCCTTGTCTATCTAAATATTTATATATCCAGTCCCTTGGAATATCTTCCAATAATTTTTCCACTATTGATGTTAGACTCCACAGCTTATAATTTCCTGACTTATTCTTAGAGCCTTTCTTAAACAACAGAACAACATTAGCCACCCCTCCAATTCTCCAGCACCTCACCTGTGGCCGAGGACAGTTTAATTATCTCTGTTAGGCCCCCAGCAGTTTCTGCACTTGCCTCCCACAGGGTCCGAGGGAACACCTTGTGAGGTCCTGGGGCTTGTCCACTTTAATTTGCCTCATGCCAGCAAACACCTCCTCCTCTGTTATCCATGTATGGTCCAGGAATCACTGGTGTTTAGCCTCACCTCTATAGAATGTGTGTCCAGGACCTGAGTAAATAAAGGTACAAAAAAATCCATTTAGGATCTGCCCTATCTCTTTTGGCTCCATGCATAGATGACCACGTTGATCCTTAAGAGGATAATTTTGTCCCTTGCTAACATTTTGCTTTTAGTACTGTATATCTGTTGAAACTTTTGGGATTCTCCTTCATCTTGTCTGCTAGAGCAAACTCGTGCCTTCTTTAATCCCTCCTGATTTCCCTCTTAAATGCTCTCTTGCATTTCTTATTCTGCTCAAGTACCTCGTTAGTTCCTTGCAGCCTACACCTGCTATGCACCTCCTCCTTCTTCCCAGCAAGGGCCTCAATATCTCTCAAAAGCAAGATTTCCTAAACCTGTTAGCCTTGCTTTTAATTCTGACAGGAACACACAAACTCTGTACTTTCAACATTTCACTTTTGAAGACCTTTGGCTGAAAACAATCTGTCTGTCATATGGACGGTGGCTGGGAAAGGACCCAAGTGCAAGACACAGAAACTGAAGTACTAGGGACAGGACTAGGATACAGGACTATGGCAAGGACATGGACAGGAAAACCAGGAACCTGGAACAGGACTAATCAAGAGAGCTAGGAGCCTGGGCTTGGACTCCAAGCCTGAGACTGGTCAAGGACCCAGTACCTGGGTTTTGCCTCTGGCTCAGACCCCAGAACTAGGCAAGGACAAGGCTTGGCAGGCAGGCAGGACGAGGCTGGAGTCTTCAGGCGAGGCGAGGCTGGAGGCTGGAGGCTGGAGGCTTGAGACGAGACTAGAGGCTAGGCTGGAGTCTGGAGAATTGAGACTAGAGGCAAGGCTGGAGGCTGGAGAGTGGAGACTGGAGACTCGAGGCGAGGCTGGAGACTGAAGAGTAGAAACTAGAGACTCGAGGCTGGAGACTGGAGAGTAGAGACTAGAAACTCAAGACTCAAGACTCAAGGCGAGGCTGGAGGCTGGAGGTGAGGCTGGAGGCTGGAGAATCGAGCCGAGGCTGGAGGCTGCAGAATCGAGCCGAGGCTGGAGACTGGAGGCGAGGCTGGAGGCTGGAGGCTGTAGGCTGGAGACTCGAGGCGAGGCTGGAGGCTGGAGGCTCGAGGCGAGGCTGGAGGCTGGAGGCTCGAGGCTGTAGGCTCGTAGCTGGAGGCTGGAGGCTGGAGACTAGAGACTAGAGACTAGAGACTCGAGGCGAGGCTGGAGGCTGGAGATCAAGGCGAGACTGGAGGCTCAAGGCTTGAGGCAAGAGGCTGGAGGATGGAGGCTGGAGGCTGGAAGCTGGAGACTCGAGACTGGAGGCTGGAGGCTGGAGGCTGGAGACTAGAGACTCGAGACTCGAGACTCGAGGCGAGGCTGGAGGCTGGAGACTCAAGGTGAGGCTGGAGGCTGGAGGCGAGGCTGGAGGCTGGAGACTCGAGGTGAGGCTGGAGGCTGGAGGCGAGGCTGGAGGCTGGAGACTCGAGGTGAGGCTGGAGGCTGGAGACTCGAGTTGAGGCAGGAAGCTGGAGGCTGGAGGCTTGAGGCAAGTGGAGGATGAGGGCTCGAGGTGAGGTGAGGCTGGAGACTCGAGGCGAGGCAGGAGGCTGGAGAATCGAGCTGAGGCTGGAGGCTGGAGAATCAAGCCAAGGCTGGAGGCTGGAGACTGGAGACTCGAGGCGAGGCTGGAGGCTGCAGACTTGAGGCGATGCTGGAGGCTGGAGACTCGAGCCAGGGCTGGAGACTGGAGAATCGAGCCGAGGCTGGAGGCTGGAGGCTGGAGACACGAGGCGAGGCTGGAGGCTGGAGACTTGATGTGAGACTGGAGGCTCGAGGCTTGAGGAAAGAGGCTGGAGGATGGAGGCTGGAGGCTGGAGGCTGGAGATTCGAGGCTGGAGGCTGGAGGCTGGAGACTAGAGACTCGAGACTCGAGGCGAGGCTGGAGGCTGGAGACTCAAGGCGAGGCTGGAGGCTGGAGGCTGGAGACTAGAGACTAGAGACTAGAGACTAGAGACTCGAGACGAGGCTGGAGGCTGGAGGCTGGAGAATCGAGCTGAGGCTGGATGCTGGAGTCTCGATGTGAGGCTGGAGGCTGGAGGCTTGAGGCAAGGCTGGAGGCTGGAGACTCGAGGCAAGGCTGGAGGCTGGAGACTCGAGGCAAGGCTGGAGGCTGGAGACTCGAGGCGAGGCAGGAAGCTGGAGGCTAGAGGCTTGAGACAAGTGGAGGATGGAGGCTCCAGGGGAGGTTGGAGGCTGGAGGCTTGAGACAAGGCTGGAGGCTGGAGCCTCGAAGTGAGGCTGGAGACTCGAGGCAAGGCTGGAGACTCGAGGCAAGGCTGGAGGCTGGAGACTTGAGGCGAGGCAAGGCTGGAGGCTGGAGACTCAAGGTAAGATGAGGCTGGAGGTTGGAGACTCGAGGCGAGGCGAGGATGGAGGCTGGAGACTCAAGGTAAGATGAGGCTGGAGGTTGGAGACTCGAGGCGAGGATGGAGGCTGGAGACTCGAGACGAGGTGAGGATGGAGACTCGAGGCGAGGATGGAGGCTGGAGAATCGAGCCGAGGCTGGAGGCTGAAAGCTGGAGACTCAAGTCAAGGCTGGAGGCTGTAGGCTGGAGAATCGAGGTGAGGCAGGAGGCTGGAGACGCAAGGCAAGGCTGGAGGCTGGAGACTCGAGGCGAGGCTGGAGGCTCAAGGCTGGAGGCTGGAGGCTGGAGATTAGAGACTAGAGACTAGAGACTCGAGGTGAGGCTGGTGGCTGGGGACTCGAGCCGAGTCTGGAGGCTGGAGAATCGAGCTGAGGTTCGAGGCAGGAGGCTGGAGGCTGGAGGCTGGAGTCTGGAGACTAGAGACTTGAGACTCGAGGCGAGGCTGGAGGCTGGAGGTGAGGCTGGAGGCTGGAGGGTCGATGCGAGGCTGGAGGCTGGAGGCTGGATGCTGGAGACTCGAGGTGAGGCTGGTGGCTGGAGGATCGAGGCGAGGCTGGTGGCTGGAGGCTCAAGGCGAGGCTGGTGGCTGGAGGCTCGAGGCGAGGCTGGTGGCTGGAGGATCGAGGCAAGGCTGGAGGCTGGAGACTCAAGGCAGGAGGCTGGAGGCTGGAGACTCGAGGCGAGGCTGGATGCTGGAGACTCGAGGCAAGGCTGGATGCTGGAGAGTCTAGGTGAGGCTGGATGCTGGAGAGTCTAGGTGAGGCTGGAGGCTGGAGGCTCGAGGCAATGCTGGAGGCTGGAGGCTCCAGGCGAGGCGAGGCTGAAGGCTTGAGGCAAGGCTGGAGGCTGGAGAGTCTAGGTGAGGCTGGAGGCTGGAGGCTCGAGGCAATGCTGGTGGCTGGAGGGTCGAGGCGAGGCTGGAGGCTGGAGGCTGGCGACTCGAGGCGAGGCTGGAGGCTGGATGCTGGAGACTCGAGGCAAGGCTGGACGCTGGAGACACGAGACGAGGCTGGAGGCTGGAGGATCGAGGCGAGGCTGGTGGCTGGAGGCTCGAGGCGAGGCTGGAGGCTGGAGACTCAAGGCAGGAGGCTAGAGGCTGCAGACTCGAGGCGAGGCTGGATGCTGGAGAGTCTAGGTGATGCTGGAGGCTGGAGGCTTGAGGCAAGGCTGGAGGCTGGAGGGTCGAGGCAATGCTGGAGGCTGGATGCTCGAGGCGAGGCGAGGCTGAAGGCTTGAGGCAAGGCTGGAGGCTGGAGAGTCTAGGTGAGGCTGGAGGCTCGAGGCAATGCTGGAGGCTGGAGGGTCGAGGCGAGGCTGGAGGCTGGAGGCTGGCGACTCGAGGCGAGGCTGGAGGCTGGATGCTGGAGACTCGAGGGGAGGCTGGAGGCTGGAGACACGAGGCGAGGCTGGTGGCTGGAGGCTCGAGGCGAGGCTGGAGGCTGGAGACTCAAGGCAGGAGGCTGGAGGCTGGAGACTCGAGGCGAGGTGAGGCTGGAGGCTGGAGACTTAAGGTAAGATGAGGCTGGAGGCTGGAGACTTGAGGCGAGGTGAGGATGGAGGCTGGAGACTCAAGGTAAGATGAGGCTGGTGGCTGGAGGCTCGAGGCAAGGCTGGAGGCTGGAGACTCGAGGCTGGAGGCTGGAGGCTGGAGACTCGAGGCAAGGCTGGATGCTGGAGAGTCTAGGTGAGGCTGGAGGCTGGAGACTCGAGGCGAGGCTGGAGGCTGGAGGCTCAAGGCGAGGCTGGAGGCTGGAAGCTCGAGGCGAGGCTGGAGGCTGGAGGCTCAAGGCGAGGCTAGAGGCTGTAGGCTGGAGGATGGAGGCTGGAGACTCAAGGCGTGGCAGGAAGCTGGAGGCTGGAGGCTTGAGGCAAGGCGGAGGCTGGAGACTCAAGGCAAGGTTGGAGGCTGGAGACTCGAGGCGAGGTGAGGCTGGAGGCTGGAGACTCAAGGTAAGATGAGGCTGGAGGCTGGAGACTCGAGGCGAGGCAAGGCTGGAGGCTGGAGACTTGAGGTGAGGCGAGGCTGGAGGATCGAGGCCAGGCTGGAGGCTGGAGACCTGAGGCAAGGCTGGAGGCTGGAGACTCAAGGCGAGGCTGGAGGCTCGAGGCGAGGCTGGAGGCTGGAGACTCAAGGCGAGGCTGGAGGCTGGAGGCTGGAGGCTGGAGACTCGAGGCGTGGCAGGAAGCTGGAGGCTGGAGGCTTGAGGCAAGTGGAGGATGGGGGTTCCAGGTGAGGCTGGAGGCTGGAGGCTTGAGACAAGGCTGGAGGCTGGAGACGCGAGGCGAGGTGAGGCTGGAGGCTGGAGACTCAAGGTAAGATGAGGCTGGAGGGTGGAGACTCGAGGCGAGGCGAGGCGAGGCTGGAGGATGGAGACTCGAGGCAAGGCGAGGCTGGAGGCTGGAGACTTGCGGCAAGGTGAGGCTGGAGGCTGGAGGCTGGAGACTTGAGATGAGACTTAAGACTTGAGGCGAGGCTTGGCTCCTCCTGGGCAGGGTGCAGATCACCACCCAACAGAGGCAAGGGACAGAACCAACCCCAGGTAATGGCAAGATGGCCTGGCTTACCTGGGCGGAGGCAAGGGAATTGAAGGGACAGAACCAACCCCAGGTAACAGCAAGATGGCCTGACTCACCTGGGTGGAGGCAAGGGACAGGAAGGGAGCTAGGTATAGGGTGGCTCCAGGACCAGACAGCAAAGCAAGGCAAGGCAAGACAAGAACTTCAGACCAGGTGAGAGTTACCGGCTAGACAAGGCAGGGCTTCAGGCGAGGAAACAGAAGGTAGAGGAAGGGCTCCAAGGAGTAAGGACAAGAACAATCCAGCGGCCATGCCCTGGTCTCTGGAGGTATTTATGCAGCCAGCCCCAACGAGCATCAGCCGCCTCAATTAGAGCTCAACAAGACAGAAATAGGGTAGTTAGGAAAACCTGGAGCAAGGGTCGATGGACCGGACTGTGAACCGGAATACGGACTTCACGGACTGGACTATGACAGTACCCCCACCTTTATGGGAGCCTCCGGGCGACCAAACAGGGTATCCAGACTATGGACGACCCGGGCGGGTGGGAAGGTATGTAACAGAAAGGAACCCCAGGTGGCAAGAGGAAAACGACAGGGTCTGTTTCGCTGGGTCCATGGTTGGCTGGATTGTTCTGTCATATGGACGGTGGCTGGGAACAGACCCAAGTGCAAGACACAGACACTGAAGTACTAGGGACAGGACTAGGATACAGGGCGATGGCAAGGACATGGAGAGGAAAACCAGGAACCCGGAACAGGACTGAAAAAGAGAGCTCGGAGCCCGGGCTTAGACTCCGAGCCAAAGACTGGACAAGGACCCAGTAACTGGGTCTTGCCTCTGGCTCAGACCCCAGAACTAGGCAAGGACAAGGCTTGGCAGGCAGGCAGGATGAGGCTGGAGTCTTCAGGCGAGGCGAGGCTGGAGGCTGGGGACTTGAGGCGAGGTGAGGCTGGAGGCTGGGGACTTGAGGCAAGGCGAGGCTGGAGACTTGAGGTGAGGCGATGCTGGAGGCAGGAGGCTGGAGACTTGAGGTGTGGCGAGGCTGGAGGCTGGAGACTTGAGGCGAGGCGAGGCGAGGCTGGAGGCTGGAGACTTGAGGCTTGAGGCTAGGCTTGGCAGGAGGCAGGAGACTTGAGACTTGAGACTTGGCTCCTCCTGGGCAGGGCACGGATCACCACCCGACAGAGGCAAGGGACAGGAGGGGACAGAACCAACCCTAGGTAACGGCAAGTCGGCCTGGCTTACCTGGGTGGAGGCAAGGGACAAGAAGGGACAGATCCAACCCCAGGTAATGGCAAGATGGCATGACTTACCTGGGTGGAGGCAAGGGACAGAAAGGGACAGATCCAACCCCAGGTAATGGCAAGATGGCCTGGCTTACCTGGGCGGAGGCAAGGGACAGGAAGGGAGCTAGGTACAGGGTGGCTCCAGGACCAGACAGTAAGACAAGGCAAGGCTACAGGCAAGGTAAGACAAGAACTTCAGGCCAGACGAGAGTTACCGGCAAGACAAGGCAAGGCTTCTGGCAAAGCAAGGCGAGACAGAAGTTCAGGCGAGGCGAGAGTTACCGGCAAGACAAGGCAGGGCTTCAGGCGAGGAAACAGAAAGCAGAGGAAGGGATCCAAGGAGTAAGGACAAGAGCAATCCAGCTGCCATGCCCTGGTCTCTGGAGGTATTTATGTAGACAGACCCAATTAGCATCAACTGACTCAATTAGAGCTCAACAAGACAGAAACAGGGTAGATAGGAAAACCTGAAGCAAGGGTCGATGGACAGGACCATAAACCGGAATACGAACTTCACGGACAGGACTATGACACTGCCACACTCTACACTTGCTAGTTTTTTTTCAGTTACCATCAAAAGTGGCCTTTTTCCAATACAGAATATCAACCTGAGGACCAGACCTATTCTTAACCATAATTATTTTGAAAGTAAAGGAATTATAATCACTAGAACCAGTGTTCACCAAGACACTCCGCACTGTCTCTTTCCCTAGTAAGAAAACCAGTTTCCTCTAATCACCTTAAAACAATGTCCCCTAGTATTAGCCATACACGCCCAGGGGAAAAAAATCTCTTGCTATCCATTCAGTATGTGCCCTTTATCACCTTGTAACCCCTATCAAAGCATTACTCATCCCCTTTCACTCCAAAGTGAAAAGTCCTCGGTTCCGCAAGCTATCCTCATGCGACACACTCTCTAATCCAGGGAGCATCCTGGTAGATTTTCTCTCTCATGCTTCCACGTCCTTCCTATGATGAGGTGAGCAGAACTGAGCACATTATTCTAAGTGTAACCTAGTCAGGGTTTTATTGTGCTGCAGAATTACCTCACATTTCTTGAACTCAATTCATTGACTAATGAGAGCCAACACATCATACACCTTCTTAACAATCCTATCAATTTGAGCGGCAACATTGAGGGATCTATGGATATGGACCTTAGATCCCGCTGTTCCTGCACACTGCTGAGTTTGGCTGCTTTTGGTTTAGTGAGTTGCACGGGGAAGTGCTGAATCACCCTCGGCATGAGGTGCGAGGGAGAAATACTTCAAACAGTCGGACTTGTTGGGATGAGAGATCTCTGCTGTAGTACATCCATTTATAGTTGATGATAACAAACAGGGTTGGTCTCATCTGTGATGCATTATGCCATTCTGTCGAGATCCAATGAAGAGAAGTCCAGGAGTTATTACTCTCAGGATGCAGAAAAAATACATTGTAAAGTTAAGGGTTTGAAAAGAATTTAAGGAAAAGTCCATCTATGATTTGCAGCTCTGTGTGGTATCCAGATGGTTTCTCTCTCACACATTAACATTCCTACTGCATACTTCGCAAAACATTTTGTTTCTCATATTTTTCTTAACACTATTGCTTTAAGCTGTTCCGGTTCTGTGAACTAAAACATTTATTTAAGCTGGCATTCATTTAAAGGCTCTAGCAAACATTGCTACAAAAGCCTGCTTGTACGAGTGTGTTTTTGGGCTGTGAAGGTGTTACATGTATGAATGTTTACATGTGTATGGGGGTAGGGTGAGACTTGGTGAGTAAAGCAAACATTTTATTTGAATTGTAAGCATGTTGTTTAATTACTCACATGGAAATTATTCGTCTTTCCTCAATAAACAATAGTTAACTCTGAGCACAAAGCTAAGTACAGCAACAAAAGCATATTCAACAGACTACGAGACACCATCTGTTCCACACAGACCTGTACATGCAAACTGCTTTTACATCCTTTCATTCTCTTCTGCTGAATGATGCCTTTACTTCCATCTAATATCATGTGACTTCAGGGTTAAAGGTGACTTTCCTTTCTAGCTGAGCGTGGTTACCTCAGCAACAGCCCAAGGTATCTAACTGGTGCAGCTCACTAATACACATCCTCTTTTGATTCCTCCCTTCTAAACGTATTTCTTTTTGCCTCTCTCATCTATAATGTCCTTGGCTAGACATCATCCTGCAGACTCGGTCAGGGTTGGTTATTTAAGAGGCTGCTCCATATAGAATAGGTTTCTGAACTGCAGAATCTCTGGGTTTGCTATATCTATGTGGCTGTACTTTGCTGTGTTCCTTACAGAATCAAACAGTAAGAAACAGACCCTTCAACCTAGCAAGTTCGCAGCAACCTCTTGAATAAGATCTGATGAGCAGTCATAATCAAGCTTTAATCTCAAGGGAAGGCAATCTTTCTACCTGCACCATCCCTCTGATATGATAATGCTTTTTCTTTCTGTGTGCGTTCATTCATTTTGCAGCTCACTACAGCCCTGCATTCATCCCAAAGTCCCAGACATGAAAACGCCACCCGACGCTGCTCGGCCTCACTCCAGGCAGGGAGCTCCCACAGCCCCTTGCTTCGCCTGCTGAAGTGAGATTTACGATGATAGTTGGCAGCATTACTGCACCACCCTTTCAATTTTCTCTTCGTGCTCTGTCCTACTGTGAGGGAGTAGATAGTGTGATCTGACTCTGCAAGACATGGGATGAATTCTATCAGAATCAGAATCAGGTTTAATATCTCCGACGTGTGTCATGAAATTTGTTCTTATGCAGCAGCAGTACGATGCAAAATAATAATAAAACCTGTGAATTACAGTAAATATGTATTTACTGTAAATTTACATATTCATGGATACGTTCCGAAATCTGATGGCAGAAGGGAAGAAGCTGTTCCTGAATCATTGAGTGTGTGTCTTCAGGCTTCTGTACCTCATTACTGTAGTTGTGTTCTCCCTTTCAAAGTGAAGCATCACTCCTATTCATGAAGTTAGGTTTTGCTTTGTAGGAAGTAATGGCCTGCAAACCTGTCAGATTTGACAGGTTTAAATTGAAGAACTGTGGATTGTTCATTCATTCATAAGAAAAGCAAATGCAGTGCTAGCATTCATCTTTAGAGGACTAGAATGTAAAAACAAGGATGTATTGCTAAAGTTTAATAAGACTTTGGTCAGACCATAGTTGGAGTACTGTGAGCAGTTTTGGACCCCATATCTAAGAAAGGATGTGCTGGCATTGGAGAGGTTCAAGGGGAGGTTTACAAGAATTATCCCTGGAATGAAGGGGTTAATATTTGGGCAGCCTTTGATGCCACTGGGACTGTACTCACTGGAGTCTAGAAGAAAGAGGGGAATCTCCTTGAAACCTATTGAGTTTGAAAGGCCTATTCAGAGTGGATGTGTAGAAGATGTTTCCAATATTGGGAGAATCTTTGGGACCAGAGAGCACAACATCAGAATAGAAGGATATCCCTTTAGTAGAGAGGTGACGAGGAATTTTTTTAACCAGAGAATTTGAATCAGGTTTAGTATCACTGACATTTGTCATGAACTTTGTTATTTTTGGTGCAGGGGGCAGGGTTTCAGGTTCTTGGATTACTGGAACCTCTTCTGGGACAGGGATTAGCTGTATAAGAGGTGTGGGTTGACCTAAACTGAAGGGGAACCAATATCCTGGCTGGGAGGTTCACTAGTGCTACTTGGAAAGTTTTAAGCTGGTTTGGCAGGGGGATGGGAACCAGCATATCAGGTCAGGAAGTGGAGGGATGGAGAGGAAGATAGATGTCAGGGCCAGTAAAGCAGGCAGAAGCAAAGTAATAGATACGATGAAATGGATTGTTTGAAGTTGTGTATTTTAATGCTAGGAGTATTATGGAAAAAGGTAATGAAATTAGAGCATGGGTCAGTATATGGAACTATGATGACGTAGCCATTGCAGTGTGGGACTTCGGTGAGAGAGGGACTAGAACGAGGGCTTAATGTTCCAGGGGTTCAATGTTTTAGAAAAGATAGGGAGGGAGGCAAAAGAGGGGGAGGGGTTGCATTACTAATCAGGGGCAACATCACAGCTGTACTCAGAAGGGGCAGAATGGAAGCCTCACCTACTAGGTCCATAGGGTAGAACTCAGAAATGGAAAGGCTGCAATCTCTCAAATGGGATTGTACTACAGACTCCAGTAATCATTGGGACATTGAGCAACGGATGTATAGCCAGATTAAGGAAATGTGTAAAAAATAGTAGAGTGGTTGTTTACGGGGTCTTCTACTTCCTTAATATAAACTGGAGCCTCTTGAGTGCAAGAGGTTTAGATGAGGGAGAATTTGTTAAGTGCATCCAGAAGGGTTTCTTAAATCATTATGTAGATAGTCCAAGAGGAATAGTTGTAATGGTTGGGTAATGAACCTGGCTAGGTGACCGAACTGTCAGTAAGTTTAAAGTTCAATGTTCAAACTACATTTATTATCCAAGTATGTATACTTTATTCAGTCTTCATCTCCTTACAGGCAGCTGCAGAACAAAGAAACCCAACACAACCAATTAAAAAAAAGACCATTAATCTCCCAATGTGCAGAAAGGTAACAAATTGGGCAAACAACAAAAGTAACCAAATAACATTGAGAATTGAAGTTCGGGAAATGAGCCCACAGCCATGAAGTCATCAGTGGAGCTGGTCCAGGAGCCCATCACTTGAAGGCCACGGCCTCAGTTCAGTACAGAGATGACTAATCCTCTCAGAGCAGCAAGCTGAACACAGGCCCGGACCTCATCTCTGGCCCTGGCATCCTGACCTTTTTAGTCTGGCCTGGTGCTTAAACTGGCCAAACCTGGGGTAGTTCCTCACTGCTGGTCTCAGGCTCTGCCTCAGCTCCACTCGCCTCGCCACAGTTCTGCTGCATCGAATCGGCTCCAAGTCCGCTCCAGCAATGGACGAACATTGGCTCATTTCCCCACTCTCAGGCCCAGGCCCAGACCCAGGCCTCACCGCCTCGATTTGGCCTGTACATCCCACATTGCAACCGTACTACACTTTTGAGACTTCAGTTCACACTGCAAAAATGCCAGGTCGTACAGACAGTTCAACCCCAAAAAGGAAGTTACAGGCTACAGGAAATACCCAAGACAAAGTGTGTTCAATACATTAATTTGCAGTTTTGTTTGCTACCAGCAAGTCACTGTGCTACTCCAGCGCCATCTTAAACAGCCAGGGAACAGAAGGTAGAATCAAATAGAGCCCGTGAGGATTATAAAGCAGCCAGAAGATAACTCAAGTGGAGAATTAGGAAAGCCAGAATGGACCATGGAGAGTCCTTGGCTGGTAGGATTAAAGAGAATCCCAAGGTACTCTATACCTACATCAAGAGCAAGAAGATAACTAGGGAGAGTGTAGGAGCACTCAGTGACGAAGGGGGGGAGATTTGCTTGGATGGGGAGGATGTGAGTCAGGCGGAGAATACTGTGAGATGTAGATATGGGTGGAGAAACGTCAAATGGAGATAACCCAGTGAAAGGTGAAGTGTTGCACCTTAACAGGTCAAATGCGAAGAGATTGTACATGGTTAAGGGCAAGGCTCTTAACAGTGTTGATAAACAGAGGGATCTTGGGATCCAAGGTCATAGTTTCCTAAAAGTGGCTACATGGGTTGATACTTGGTTAAGAAGGCATATGGGGTGCTTGACTTTAGTAGTCAAGGCATTGAGTTCAGAAGTCAGGAAGTTATGTTGCAGCTTTAAGAATCTCCAGTTAGGCTCATCTGGAGTATTGCATACGGTTCTGGCCACCCCATTATGAGAAGGATGTGGAGGCTTTGGAGAATGTGCAGAAGAGGTTTAACTGGATACTGCCTGGATTAGAGGGCATGTGCTATAACAAGAAGTTGGACAGACTTGGGTTTTTTTCTCTGGAGCAGTGGAGGCTGAAGGATCTGATAGAGGTTTATAAAACTATGAGAGGCACAGATAGACAGTATCTTTTCCCCAGGTTTGAAATGGCTAATACCAGAGGGCATGCATTTAGGGTAAGTGCAAAGGAGTTGTGAGGGGTAAGTTTTTTACACAGAGTGTGGTGGGTGCCTGGGGCAGATACATTAGATATTTAAGAGATGTTTAGATAAACACATGCATATGAGTGAAATGGAAGGTTGTGGACATTGTGTAGGCATAAGGGATTAACTTAGTTGGCCATCTGATTACCAATTTAATTGGCTCTGCACAATATTGTGAGCCAAGGGGCCTGTTTTTTTCCTGTAATGTTCTATGTTCTATGTTTTGCAGCAGCAGTACAGGGCAATACAAAATATACTATAAATTACAATAAGAAATACATATAAAAAGTTAAATAAATAATGCAAAATGAGAGCAAAAATAGTGAGATAATCTTCATGAGTTTATTGTCCTCTTACAAATCTGATGATGGATAGGAAGATGCTGTTCCTACAATGCTGAGTTTGTGTCTTCAGGCTTCTGTAGCTCGCCTCTGATGGCAGTAATGAGAAGTGGGCACATCCTGGATGGTGAGAGTCATTAATGATTCATGCTGCCTTTTTGAGGCATTATCTTTTGGAGATATCCTCAATAGTAGGGAGGCCAGTGCCCATGATGGAGGTGGCTGAGTTACAACACTTTGCAGCTTTTTCTGATCCTGTGCAGTGGCCCCTCCATGCCAAATGGTGATGCAATCAGTTAGAACGCTCCCCGCGGTACAATTGTAGACGTTTGCAACAGTGTTTGTTGACATACCAAATCTCCTTAAACTCCTAATGAAGTATAGTTGCTTGCATGCCTTCTTTGTAATTGAATCAATTTATTGGGCCCAGGATAGATCTTCAGAGATGTTGAAACAGTTCACCCTTTCCATTACTGATCCCTCAATGAGGACTGGTGTGTGTGTTCCCTTGACTTCCACTTCCTGAGTTCCATAATCAATTCTTTGGTCTTACTGACATTGAGGGCAAGGTTATTGTTACGATGTCACTGAACCAGTTAATGTATCTCATTCCTGTATGCATCCCTGTCACCACAGTCATGGGTGTAGAGAGAGTAGAGTAATGGGCGAAGCACACATCCTTGAGGTAGTTCAGTTTTGATTGTCAGAGAGGAGAAGATATTATTTCTAATCTGCACTGATTGTAGTCTCCCGATGAAAAAGTCGAGGATCCAATTGCAGAGGGAGGTACAGAGGTAAGGTTTTGAAGCTTATTGGTTAGTTCTGAGGGGATGAGCAGTTTAGGGCCCCTTATCAGAGGAAAGATGTGTTAGTATTGGAGAGGGTGCAGCGGTTGTTCACAAGAATGGTTCCAGAAATGAAGGGATTAACATATGAGGAGCTTTTGATCACTCTAGGCTTGTACTTGCTGGAGTTTAGAAGAATAAGGGGTGATCTCATTGAAACTTCTTGAATACTGAAATGCCTATATAGAGCGGAGAGGACCAAAGTGTGCAGCCTCAGAATATAGGGACTTTCATTCAGAGCAGAGATGAGGAGAAATTTCTTTAGCCGTAGGGTGATGAATCAGTGGAGCTTATTACACAGATGGCTGTGGAGGTCAAGTCACTGAGTATATTTAAAGAGGAGGTTGATAGGTTCTTGATTAGTCAGGGTGTCAAAGGTTACAAGGAGCAGGCAGAAGAATGGGGTTGAGAGGTATAATAAATCAGCCATGGTGGGATGGTGGATCGGACTCAATGAGCTGAGTGGCCTAACTCTACTCCTATGTCTTATGATCTAACTCAGCAGGTGAGGCAGCATCTATGGAAATGGACAAGCAGTCGATGTTTTGGAGCAACTCCTGCCATCAGGACTGGAAAGGAAGGGTGAAGATCTTGCTTTGTACATTAACCTAGAGCCACACAGCACAGAAAAAGTTCCTTTGGCCATCCACGTCCATGCCAACAACCATCCATACACTTTCTACTTTCCCCCACTTGACAGTAGCTTCTCTACGTTGGAGATTAATGTGAAGGTTTCAACAATAGTTTCCCCCTAATGTTTTAGGTTATTTAGAATTGGAATATTTGTGCTTGATTTTGTATATTCAGATCAGTATTGCAGTATTAAAGCTCCCCCTTATGTTTGAGCCTGTTTATTACTCTAATATTAATGTTTATTTCATCAGATGATAATCCTCTAGTAATAAATCTCTTTGACACTGAGACATCTTTCCTATTATATTGTTAATGTTTGTTTATTGTCAGAGTGGTAATAGACAGCTAGCTGGCCAGGGAGATGAGAGTTTTCTTCATTAGTCCCGGGCAGTATGGGTCAGTATAATGTATGAATCTGAGAGTGGCCAACACAGCTAAATTGGCAAACCAGTAACAAATTTAAATTATTTTCACTTCTGACACATCAGAAGCATAATATTGAATTGTAGTCGTGCTCCTGGTTTCATTTTTGGTCAGTTGAAAATCTAGTCCCTGAAACCAACACTATGTTTGAGGTGCACCAAGTAGTTCATCATATGCACCCCATACATGACCACAGCTTGGCATTTACCACTATCATCCCCTCAAACCTAATCAATAAGTTTCAAATCATAGGCCTCAATACCTCCTTGTGCAACTGGATCCTTAATTTCCTCACTTGCAATCACCAGTCAGTTCAGATTGGCAACAACATTTTATCCACAATCTCCATCAGCACAGGTGTGCCACAAGTCTCTGTGCTTAGTCCCCTGCTCTACTTGCTTTATATTTATGACTGTGTGGCTCAGCCAGCTCCAATGCAATATTCCAGTTTGCCAATTACACCACTGTCGTTGGCTGAAAGGGCGGTGATGAACAATATATAGGAGTGAGATTGGAAATCTAGCTGAGTGGTGCCACAACAACAACCTCCTTCTCAATGTCAGCAAGACCAAGGAGCTGATTATTGACATCAGGAGGAGGAAAAGACATGGACATGAGCCAGCCCTCATCGGGGGATCAGAAGTGGAGAATGTCAGCAACTTTGAATTTCTTAGGGTTATCACTTCACAGGGTCTGTCCTGGGCCCAGCATGTGACAGCTATTTCCAAGAAAGCTTGTCAGCACTTCTACTTTCCTAGAAGTTTGCAAAGATTTGCATGTCATCTAAAATTTGACAAACTTCTATAGATGTCGGGTGGAGAGTATATTGACCAGTTGCATCATGCCCTGGGATGGAAAAACCAAGGCTCTTGAACAGAAAAGCCTACAAAAAGTAGTTGATATGACCCAGTCCATGATGGATAAAGCCCTGTCCCAGGAAAACAGCATCCATCAAGAACCCCATCACCCAGGGCATGCTCTCTTCGCACTGGTGCCATCAGAAAGGAGGTACAGGGCCTCAGTATCCACACCACCAGGTTCAGGAACAGTTATTAGTCCTCAACCATCAGGCTCTTGAACCAAAGGGGATAACTTCACTCAGCGTCATTCACCCCATCACTGAACTTTTCCCACAACGTACAGATTCACTTTCAACGACACTTTATCTCATGAGCTCGATATTTATTGTTTATTTATTTATTATTATTATTTTTCTTTACACTTCCTTTTTGTATTTGCACAGTTTGTTGTTTTGCTTTGCAAACTTGTCATTTGTCCATCCTGCCTTTCATTGTTTCTATTGTGTTTCTTCTATTTACTGTGATTGCCCACAGGAAAATGAATCTCAGGGTTGTATATGGTGACCACGGGCACTTGTGCCATCTGTACCCCTGGCATGGCTGCTGGCTGCCAACCCCTAGTGTCTCAGCAGATACAGGGCCGATCTCTGTACCAATAGTAAATTGCAGGGCCTGACCACTGCAAGTGTGAAGTTAAGGCAACAAACTCTTGCAGTCCGAAATTGTACTTTGAATGGAGATAGAGGCAACAGTAAACGCACAAAATAACATTTGCATTATAAAATCATATCTGTTCTGGTTTATTCTTATCTAGCAATTGTACTATTCAACTTACATAATAACACCACTATGAATTTCACTGAGCTCAGATACCCACAGAAGGATATTCTGAATCAGGAGAGCTGACAGACAGATCCATGAGATGGAAATGCATATCGTAGTTTGGAGTGCAGAAATCAACAATCAATCCTACCACACAAAGCTGTATTCTTTAGGACTGACATTAAGCATTGAGTCATAAACAGAAGAGATTCTGCAGATGCTGGAGATCCAGAACAGCGCACTCAAAGTGCCTGAGGAACTCAGCAGGTCAGGCAACATCTATGGAGAGGAATGAACAGTCAATGTTTTGGGCTGAGCCTCTTCATTGAGACTGGAAATGAAGGGGAAAGAAGCCAGAATAAGAAGATGGGGGAGGATAAGGGATACAAGCCTGCAGGTGAAAGATGAGACCAAGTGAGGGGGAAGGTGGGCGGGAGGGGGAGGAAGGATGAGGTGAGAAGTTGGGAGATGATGGGTGCAAGGGATAATGGGCTGAATAAGAAAGAATATGATGGGAGAGGACAGTGGGCCATGGGTAAAAGAGGAGGAGGGATACCACATACGCAGGTGAGAAGTGATGGGGAAGTGATGACAGGGAAGAGAGGAGCCAAAATGGGAATGGAAAAAGGGAGGGGGGAAGAAGTAACCCAATGTTAGTGAAATCTAGATTCAGGAAGCAGTAAGTGATTGATTCCCTGAGGAATGGAGATTGCTTCAGGAAAACCATGCTCTCTCATTAGGTATCTCATCCTTGCAAATAATTAGAAAACTCACATTCTTTGCTTGTTTGGTTCATTGGTCATGTTCCTTTACTTTTTGGGCAGAAAAAAAATATCCTGCAGTTCTACATTCCACCCCCACCCCCACCCCCAGGTTCAAGGACAACTACTTCCCTTCAATAATTTGATTCTTCAATCAACATGCACAACCCTAATCACTACCTCAGTATAGCAATACGATGACCACTCTGATCACTTTGCACTAAAATAGACCATGTTTTTTGTTATAGTTGTGTTATTTCTTGTAAAATTGCATAATTTACTATTAACTTATGCTATTTTTGTGAATGCTGCTTATAGGATGGGGCCAGCTGCTGATGTAGTGGCATCCTCACCGGACTTTGAGGCGAGCAGTCCCAACTTCAAATCCAGCTGGCTTGATGGACGCTTTCCATCCGTGCTGGCTTGAGAGTTGAACTAGCAACTGGGCTTCATAAAAAGCAGGCAAAAGCTCAGGAAATGGCAAAGGTTGCTGCACGATGGGCCACAAGCCGCGGAGAGGAACAACAACTGCTTGTTTGACACTGTGTGCCTCTGATGCTGCTGAAAGTAAGTTTTCCATTGCATCTGTGCGTACATTCACTTGTGCAGATGACAATTGACTGAACTTTGACTTTGACTTGTCACTGCAGCTTGGCCTCCACACCGAAAATCAACTCTCAGTGAGTATTTTTGAGAGCAGAGTGGTGGGTCCGTGCCTGATGTTAGGCCAGTGGTCATTAATCCCGCCTCACTGTTCTAGTTATAAACGGCAGCCCTGATACCAGCACTAAACAACAGTTCCAGATTTACAGGAAAAAGAAAAACAAAATTCCGATTTTTTTTTTGCAACAAATGTTTTTTTTTGAGCTGAGTGATGTTAACAACTAATACATCATACAGATACGCCCTCACCATTAATCATTTCCCCACATCCTTCTGCAGAGACAATGATGAATGGGAAAAGAGTCTTCCTCTCATCTACATTTAATAAGACACTGATTCTGTAATATACACAGTGTAATTGTGTGAATCATAAATGCATGACACCCAATCAATGGGGCTGAGGGTGGGTGACAAGGGGAATATGCCTGTGTAATGTTTATCAGCAATAATGAGTCATTAGACTATCTAGACAGAGGAAAAAAATGATTGTATGGATCTCTGATTTTGATGATATTTTAATTCCTCCTCTCAATGACTCCGACCTCGTCTTCTCTGCAGGCATTAATGTAACCTGTAGCCCTGCACTGCTGCTTGCTACCAACCCCATTGTCACAGTGGGCGCAGGGCCTGACTTGATATACTGTGGTTGCTCACTCCACTGGTGTTAGTCCACTTTGCTGAGCAGGTCTGACTGCAAGGCATACTGAGGGAGACCGGCTGCATGAACAGTAATGGATTTACATCTTTTGTTGTCTGGGAAAGGGGCATTTCCACATACCTCTCCCCCCCCCCACCCCCCATACCCCTACTCTGCCTCACCGAGCCGCAACAATCAGCAACTGGATGGAACAGAGCAGACCTGCTGGGCAGGCTGACTCTTTCACTCACTAAGTCAATGTGGGAGGGTGGCAGCTCTCTGCTTCTGTGATAATCTCCCACACAGCGTTTTTGATTTATGGGCAGTTGAGATTATGAACAGTTCTCAGGAAGAGATTCCGGACATAATACAAGGGCTGCCTTAGAAACTGATTCAGTCAAGATTCTCCTGGTGTATGGTAATATCTTTCCACAAGACAGCCAGCACCAATACACCATCCTTTCTTTGGTTTGTAGCTGTTGGTAATTGGGCAACTATGGCAGATAACTTTTACACTGCAAGCTTTGGCAATCAGTAGTATCTTTGCCACTGGGGATAAGTATTGACCAGGACGGCCAGAATTCGAAGGTCAACTGAAGGAGTAGCCAATCAGGACTGAGGCAAGCAGACGGGGGCCTATATAAACATGAACACTTCCAGAGGGAAACATCAATATCTGCGCACTGAGGATGTCACCTCAATGGTGATGAAACATTTGCAAGCTAACTGTCAGACTCGGCGAACTCACAACATCAGAGGTAATTCTGCTGGTCTTTAAGTGCTCAGAATCTCAAACAGCTATTCAGGAGAGCCAGCCAAAGGCTGACACCTCAGACAGTATAGCACTTGGATGGTACTGAGCTGGGATGTCTACCTAGGTCCACTGCCTTTCTGGATTAGAGCTGGAGAGTCCAATCTTCTGACTCGGAAACAAGAATATTGTACTACCAATGAGTCACAGGTTATACAAGGTAGAAAAGAGCGATAGGAGAATCGTTGTTATTCAGTGAGTTACTTCGTTCAGAATGTCTAAGCTGCAATTGAGGCAAAGAAATTTCACCTTTTGAAGGAATGCTTGAAGCAAAGGAAGATGTATAAAAATATTGCTACCATTGGTGCATCAGAGACACAGCGCTGGCAAAATGGACTACATAACCTCCTCTAGTACTTTCACATACAAGTAGAAGAGGACACAATATTTTCCACAGCAGTTCAAATCAAAGGAAATCTAAAAATATTTCTTTGTACATGAAGATAGGAAGGATAATTAAGAAAAGAGTAAGGTCTTTTAAGGATCAAATGTAACTCATATCTGGAGGCAAAGGTTATGGGTAAGGCTCTTCATCAATATTTTGCAGTTGTCTGCAATAAAAGGGGTATGATGCTGATTTTGTAATTAAAATGAACAAGTGTGAAATTTTGGGTGTGAAATTTTGGGTGGAATAAACATTAAAAGGAAGAATTAAGTGGGTTAATTAACCAGACCATATAACGTATGTAAAGGGAAGCAATTATTACAGTAACTTTGTCTATAGCTTTACAATCCTCCTTGTCTACAGATGGCACTAATGTTTGGAGGACTGCTTATGATACACTACTGTCTGCAATTGGAGCAAGGAGTAAACCAAGTAGTTACTGGTCAGTTGGTTTATCTTCAGTGGTAGATAACTTGTTGAAATCCTTTCTGTATAACAATTCATTTAGAAAGGTACAAATTATCCAAGATCACTCTGCACAAGTTTGAAAAGTCAAGTCTGATGAATTCTTCAAGCTGCATGTAGTGAAGTCGATATGAAGACCGTTGACACGCATGTGACTCCCAAGTGGAAGACCTTAGGATCCAAAGAAGTTGAGAAATTGGATCCTGAACCAGTTCCTGGGAAGTAATTGTTAAAATATTTTAGCAACTGGAAGGTTGTTACCAGTGGAGTTCCACAGCTGTAAGGATGTGATAAAGAAGTCGTGGGTGTCACAAAAATTAGCCATGAGATGACAATGATGAAGCAGCAGAACTTTAAACTGCTGGAAGTGCATAATCAAAGACCATTTCCACTCTGTTCATTCTCGAATGGGCTTGACGGTACAGCCTTAGTGCTGTAAGGGGAAATAGCCTGGACAGTGCTTTTCTCCAGGTACAAGCAATTTGGGTTGAATGGCCTCATTCTGTGTAATATATTTTCTGTAATTCTATGACTCAGCCTACACCACCCAAAGCAACATAGTAAGATTTTGCTGTTTATAAAAAGGATTTCAGAGATTGCCTACAAGACAGAGGCTGTGCTTTAAAGTAATTCATTGTCCTTGAGGTACTTGCGAGGCTGATTCTGACAGATACGATATTTGCCATGGTTTTTGGTATAGTCCTCTCTATTCCCCGAGGAAATCCAGAGAACTTAGCAAATGATTAGCAGACAGATTGATAGATAGATAGGTGAATAGATACAGGTAGATATATAGATAGATAGATAGATAGATAGACAGATCAACAGATGAATTGAAATTCTATTACTTTTGTCTCACAAGATGTAAATGCTGGAGAAGCCTATGACCATGTCATTGAGTGTAATGCAAAGAAATGTTTCTTTGGTGTGAACAGCCAGAAAGTTAATAAGACAATTGGGATTAATTATGTTGTCTTCCTCAGAGAGGCCATAGCCATTGTGTTATGTTGCTATGGAAACTAAGAGCTATTCTTTTTGATAGTGAAAGTTGGTTGACTCTGTTGAGTAAATAGTTACAGTGATAGAGGTACCTTTTCCTTGTAATCTTGTAATTACACTTTCATAAAATGTTACCTAAATTTGTTCATGTAAAGAATTGACCAAAACCAGAACACGAATGGATTCAAGAAGCAAAACTGCTCCCTCTAATTGGCTTTCCCCTCTGAGATGTGGGTTTCCCTGAAGCAGTCCAGAATGTTTCTACATTTACAGTGTAACAACGAGTAATTATTCTTACAACTTGAAAACTCGTGCATTCCATTACCCATGGCAGATCTCAAGCTATGTTGAGGCAGACAATGTGATGGGTGCCAACTCTCTTATCAGGGGAGATTCAACAATCTTAGTGTCTAACTGGTTTAAACCTGATTCTACGCGATGAATCCGCTTCATATCTTACTACTCTTTATGAAGAGAAGATCTTTGTATTCTCCTTTCTTCATTTTGATCATGGGACCTTCGTTTGTTTGAGACCCTCAACGACAACTTGACAACATGAATCTCTATCATTGACCTTTGGTAGAATTATACATGCCCATTGGTTCCTTTGGGCAGGTTGGACTTTTGGCACCCTTGCTTATCCAAGGTATTTCTCCCTTCCTATAGCAAGGAATTAAGAATTTAATTGGCAAGGGAAGTCATGGAATACATGTCAGTACTATTGTGAGACAAGAGCGATTTTGGAGTCGTAAGTGCAGCAGGTGGCATGGATGTATCTAATCCCAGGCCCTGCAGTCACAATCACAACTTCGAGTCGCCTCAAGAATGAAGGACCATGTGAATTGATGTTTACTCTCATTTAAGTGACATTAATGCAAAATGAGCTGATTAGCTTCCATTTCTTGCACAGATAACTCAGTATATCTTCTTTCTCAAAGGGTAAAACAGATGGGTTGGGATGATGTCACAGAAAAACTATACCTGTTATTTGTGTTACAAGTGCACTGGTAAGACACTACGTTTGTGCTTATCCCTGCTTTTGCTGTTTCTTTGAGGACAGAAGAAGAGAATTGCTTTCATCACGATTCCAACTCAAATTTCCATTTGCTTCTGTGACACACCTTGCTATTGTTGTGTTTTAACCATTTCCTGTGACAGAATAGCCAAAGCAGTGTCCAATGCTCCAAAGGCACCCAAGTCCCTGAGTTCCAGAGCACTGCTGCAGGTGCTTCTCAGGGCTGTGCTCCAGTCTCAATGATCTTCAGATCTTCATCAATGACCTTCCTTCCTTTATAAAGTCAGAAGTGGGAATGTTACTGCCGATTGCACCATGTTCCACCAGAATCTCCTGGGAGATGAAGCAGTTTATGATTTTATGCAGAACGTACTGAGATAACATTCAGGCATGGGTTATTAAGTGATAGGTAACATTTAGAACATAGAACATTACCACGCAGTAGAAATTCTTTGGCCCACAATGTAGTACCAACCTTTTAACAAACTCTGAGATCAATCCACTCCTTCTCTCCTACATAGCTCTCCATTTTTCTATTATCTATGTACCTATCTTGACATTTCTTTAATGTCCCTAATCTACCTCTACAACCACCTCCGGCAGGGTGTTCCATGTATGGCGACTTTGGATTGGATCCCAGACTGCTTTGTTCCTCCACACTGCTAAGAATCCTACCATTAATCCTGTATTCTCACTTCAAATTCAACCTTCCAAAGTGAATCACTTCACACTTTTCTGGGTTGAACTCCATCTCTATTTACTCCATCTTTCAGTCCAGTGTTACGTAACTGGCAATAATGAATATCAATCGAGTCAGGTTATATAAAAACAACCAAACATTTATTAAACACGGATAAACAATCAAAAACAAATGAAAACCTTAACCGGAAGTTAACCGCTATGCGCTATTGAACAAATCGTCACTCGGTACGGGTTCTTAAAGCGATAAATGCGAAAAAAAGTTCTTAAAGCGGTGAAGTCAAAATACAGTTCTTAAAATGGTAAATTCGTAAGTCCAACAGATTTACACATTCAAATGGGAGAGACTTCTCTGGAGAAGGATTTCTTCATAGACATGACCTCCCTGCTGGTTCTGTCCAAAGGATTCACGATGAAGGAAATAATCGAATTAAAACAACTGACTTTAATTTCTGGAGAGCACCTTGCATGAACTTCCTTTCTCTTTTGACAAGAGTTATCTTCGATGCAGGTCGCTACTTCTTCAACGAAGACTCAACAACGTCGATCCTTTATTAAACTGCCGGACATTCCCGAACTTCTCTTAATCCTTCATATCCTGTACTTTGATAAAGTCTTCACTCTCCCATACTTCTGAAAAGGTACATCAACAAATCTAACAGAAATTACCAGTCCAGCACTACTGTACCCTGCAATAGAATGTAAAACTCCGTTTTAAAAATGAAACTGCGTCATAAAGCAAATACGCAACAGAACCGGAGACAGAGACAAACGTTCTAGCTGGAAAACTAAAAACTAACTGCTTCACCAGAGGTCTTCCCTTTTATACCCGTGGTGAACATGTCATCACGTGACCTCACATCGGCGGGAAAATTACATCAGGTGACCTCCAAAAGACCATTACATCATTTTCACAAGAAAGTCACAAGATCTCCTTGAGGTATGTTACACCAGCTCTGTATTTACATCACTAATTTGTCATACAATGACCATCTCCAGCATGAGAGAACCTAAACATTACCCTTCTTATTCAAAGGCATTACCATTGCCAATTTCCCACCATTAACATACAAGACTCATGGCTGAACAGAAGCTCAACAGGAACAACCTCACACATTCTAAAGTTATTTGAGCAGATCAGAAGTTGAGTTTCCTGTAGAAACTGATTCTCTTGCTGACACCCTGCTCCCATTCCACCAACTATAAGGCATGGGTCAGGAAAGTGAAATAATGCTCTCAACCTAGATGGACGAGTGCAGGCACAAGCACACTGAAAAAGCAAGACATCCAAGGAAAACTAGCCTCTTTGAGTGTCCCAAAAGTTCATTCTCCCCAGCACCAGGATAGCATGGCTGTAGCATGTGACATCGACACAATGCACTGCGCTAATGCCCAGACATGTGAAATCTTCCACTGAGAAGGTCAAGAGAAACAAGTGCATGGCACATTTCCAAGTTGTACACCTACCTTTTATCATTACTAGGTCCAAAGCCTGGAACACCAACAGCAATCTGACAGCACCTTCAACAGGACCTGCTGTGGTTCAAGGAGGTGACACATCATCACCTTCTCAAAGGCAACTAGAGATGGGCATTGCATTCTCATCTTGCCAGAAATCCCCACAGCTCAGAAAGTAATTAACTGTATACTTATGTTCTTTAATGATGTAAACAGAATTGGCAGCCACTTGTCTTAATGACAGCAATAATTTACATTTATTTCATGCAATTTATATAAGAGATATGAAATAGATACTAGTGCCAAATCACTTAAAATGATTTTGGGATGGAGGAGCAAATCTAGTCACATCAAGTCATACAGAGATGCATCACTGAAACAGGTCCTTTATTCCACACTGACCACCAACCACCCATCTACGTAATCCTATTGTTTTAAACTCCCCACATTCTCATCAGTTTTAAATTAGTAATCAAACATCCAACTAAAGTAATTCCTTCCATCTACAAAATGTCCATAGCCTTCCATTTCAGTACATTTATGTGCCTATCTAAGAGCGTTCTGAACACCTCTACCATAATTGCCTGCAGCACCACCCTAGGCAGCATAATCCAGACACCCACCACTCTGTGTGTAAAAAAAAAACTTGCTCCAGACATATCCTTTGTACTTAGCCCTCTCTCACCTTAAATTCATGCCTTCTGGTATAAGATATTTCAACTCTGTGGAAAAAAGATACTTCCCCGTATCGTTATAAACTTCTATCAGATCCCCTTCTCAGAATCTTGTAAACCTCTATACCTCAGTCAGATCTCCCATTCGCCTTTGCCATTCCAGAGAAAACAACTCAGGTTTATCCAATCTTGCCATCTAGCACATGCTCTCAAAGCCAGGCAGCATCTTGGAAAAACCTCTTCCCACCCTCTCGAAAGCCTCAAATGATTCTTGTAATGAGGTGACCAGAAATGAGTGCGTTACTCCAGATGCTAAATGGAGTTTTTAAAGTTGCAAGATAGCTTCCCAACTCTTGAACTCAATTCCTCGACTAATATCATTGTGGGAGGAAGCCAAAGCACCCAGAGGAAACCAAATGATTCACAGGGGAAATGTGCAAAATCCACAAAGACAGCATCTGGGGATAGGATGAAGCCCAAGTGCCTGGTATTGTGAGACAATGTCTCCACCAGCTGTGGTAACCATGGTGACAGTAATAGGTGATAAGGAGGATCATGGCAGGTATGGAGCACAGCCATTGGTGTAGAGTTAATCACAGTGATGTTGAAGAGGTCTGAATTACAATACTGCTTCTGTCTTTGAGAGTTAAAGGTTCGAGCATGATAGGAGTTTTGAGAGTATGGATACATATGATGGCTGAGAATTTCAAAATCAAATAATTTTTTCTAAAACCAAAAGCCATTCTAGGTCAGTGAATAGAGTCTAAAGGTAGTAGAGTTTTGGATGGTGAAAGAGTAGGACAGCACAGTAGTGCAGCCAAAAGAGTCACTACTTTGCAGCACTAGAGGCCTAGGTTCTATTCTGACCCCGACGCTGCTCGTGTGGAGTTTTCTTGCTCTTGCTGTGACCACACTGGTTTCCTCTGAGTGCTCCAGTTACCTCCCTCCATCACATCCCAAAGGTCTGTGGGTTGATAGGCCTATTTGCTGCTGTAAATCACCGCTGTGTATAGGTGAGTGGGAGAATCAGGATGGTGCTAGGGGAGGGGGAGGGGGAGGGTGGTTGGAGTTGATAGAAATATGGGGAGGAGGATAACAAAAATGGGATTATTGTAAGTTTAGAGTAAGCGAGTGGTTGTTGGTTGAATGGACACAGAGGCTTGAAGGGCTCGTTTCTATGCTGTATCTCTCTAGAGCAGGTGTTTCCAACCTTTTTTATGCCATGGACCCCTAACATTAACCAAGGGATCTGTGGACCCCAGATTGCGAGCCCCTGCTCCAGAGTTAGGGAGGCTTGCCATAGTACAAGGAATAGATAAGTCACAAAATACCCAGGCACAATGATCCCGAGGTGGAAAACTATCCGTCTTCATGAAAGTGCCTGTACATCATCTGAAGCTCACCTCAGGGGGAAAAAATGCATGACATAACAGTGATATCCAATCTGCTTCAACCTTTGATGGTTGAGATGACGGTCGAATGAATTTTGTCGAGGGAACCAAAAGCAGTAGTTTTGACATTGCCAGTATTATTTGGAAGGAATTCTGCTCAATCAATATTAGATGTAGGGCATTCTGACTTTTAGAGATGGTGAAGAGGCTTCAAGGGGGTTCATTGTGTGGCAAGACTGTGTCTTGGCAATGGGCATGTGGACTCTGGTACTGTATTGCCAAAAGAGGACAACTGGGGACAGCATGGACATGTAGATGAAAAAGAAAGAATGTTAAGAAAAGAGGATACCACAGTTATGCATGGATATCAGCAGAATAACTACTGTTGATAACGATGTTACCATAACTGGATAGATAGGTTGACAATAGGACAGAGTTGGAGAAAGGTGACAAGGCTAATTGTGTCCATAAGGCTATAAGATATAGGAGCAGAATTAGACCATTTGACTCATTGAATCTGCTCCACCATTTCACCATGGCTGATCCAATTTTCCTCTCAACCCCAGTCTCCTGCCTTCTCCCCATATCCCTTTATGCCCTGACCGATCAAGAATCTATCAACCTCTGCTTTAAATATACCTAAAGACTTGGCCTCCACAGTTGCCTGTGGCAAAGAATTCCACAGATTCACCATAGAACATAGAGCATAGAAATCTCCAGCACATTACAGGCCCTTCGGCCCACAATGTTGTGCTGACCATGTAACCTACTGCAGAAACTGCCTAGAATTACCCTACTGCATAGCCCTCTATTTTTCTAAGCTCCATATACCTATCTAAGAGTACCTCCACCACAATCACAAGCAGCGCATTCCATGCACCTACCACTCTCTCTGTGAAAACTTACCCCAATATCTCTTCTGTACCTACTTCCAAGCACCTTAAAACTATGCCGCCTCATGTTAGCCACTTCAGCCCCGGCAAAAAGCCTCTGGCTAACCACATGATCAATGTTTCTCATCATCTTATACACTTCCATCGGGTCACCTCTCATCCTCCGTCACTCAACCAGTCTCATAAGGCATGCTCTCCAATCCAGGCAATGTCCTTGTAAATCTCCACTGCACTCTTTGGCTAAAGAAATTCCTCCTGATTTCCATTCTAAGAGGACGCTCCTCTAGTTTGAGGCTGTGTCCTCTGGTTTTATACTCTCCCACCATAGGAAACATCCTCTCCACTTCCACTCTATCAAGGGCTTTCACCATTCGATAGGTTTTAGTTAGGTCATCCCTCATTCTTCTGAATTCCAGTGAATACAGGCCCAGAGCTATTAAAAGCACTTCATATGACAAGCCATTCAATCCCGGAACCATTTTTGTGAACTTCTTTTGAACCCTCTGTAGTTTCAGCACATCCTTTCTAAGATAAGGGGCCCAAAACTGTTCACAATACTCCAAGTGAGGCCTTACCAGTGCTTTATAAATTCTCAACATTACATCCTTGCTTTTATATTCTAGTCCTTTTGAAATGAATCCTAACATTAATGTCAAAGGCTGCTGATAGGTTAGGCTGGCATAAATTATCATGGTCATATGGGTTTTAAATTTTAGCTTTGATAAAAATTTATTTCAACAGTGGAGCAAGGGCAGAAACCCAATTGGAAGAACTTAAGCATGGACCTCCAGGGAAGTCAGATCATAGAGTATATTCAAGAATTTGGGATGGGAAAGGAACATTGAAAGTAGGGCACTAGCTCGCAAAGAAACATGGGTTGCTCTATTTTTAGACCAGGAGTATTGATGGTAGATTTGATATCAAGAAACGATACATGAGGAGGGGATCTAAAGCAATTTCAGCTGCTATGGGGAGAAAGAAGGGAAGCTGAATAGATAGTGGTTGGGACATGTCCAGCCCAGTTTGGAGGGGAGAATAAGGAAGAAGAAGAACCCAGAGTGTCAGAGAGGGAGGCACCAACCGTGGTCAGGGGGTTGTCGTTCGATAAGATCCCAGGTAAAAGTCTTATCCATAAGATAAGGATGCATAGAGTTGGGGGTGATGTATTAGCATGAATAGAGGATTGGTTAACCAATAGAAAGCGAATAGTTGGAATACAGGGGTGTTACTCTGGTTGGCAATCAATGGTGAATGGTGTGCCGCAGGGGTCGGTGCTCGGCCCGCAACTGTTCACCATATACATTAGCGATCTGGAAGAGGGGACCGAGTGCAGTGTATCTAAGTTTACTGACAATACTGAATTGAGTGGAAAAGCAAACTGTGCAAAGGATACAGACAGCCTGCAGAGAGATATACTGTAGATAGGTTAAGTGAGTGGGCAAGGATCTGGCAGAAGGAGTCCAATGTTGGTAAATGCGAGGTCATCCACTTTGGAAGGAAAAATGGAAGATCAGATTATTGTTTAAATGGTAAAAGATTGCAGCATGCTGCTGTGCAGAAGGACTTGGGAGTGCTTGTGCATAAATTGCAATAGGTTGGTTTACAGGTAAGCAGGCTATCAAGAAGGCAAAGGGAGTGTTGGCCTTCATTGCTGAGGGATTGAATTTAAGAGCAGGGAGGTTATACTGCAACTGTAAAGGGTTCTGGTGAGGCCGCATCTGGAGTACTGCGTGCAGTTCTGGTCTTGTTACTTGAGGGAGGATATACTGGCTTTGGAGACGGTGCAGAGGAGGTTCACCAGTTTGATTCCAGAGATGAGGAGAGATTGAGTCGCCTGGGACTGTACTCGGTGGAATTCAGAAGGATGAGAGGAGATCTCATAGAAACATATAAAATGATGAAAGGGATAGATAAGATAGAGGCAGGGAAGTTGTTTCCACTGGTAGGTGAGACTAGAACTAGGAGACATAGCCTCAAGATTTGGAGGAGTAAATTTAGGAAGGAGATGAGGCGGAACTGCTTTTCCCAAAGGATGGTGAACCTGTGGAATTCTCTGCCCAGTGAAGAAGTGGAGGCTACCTCAGTAAATATATTGAAGACAAGGTTGGATAGATTTTTGGATAGTAGGGGGAATTAAGGGTTATGGGGAAAAGGCAGGTAGGTGGAGTTGAGTCCATGGTCAGATCAGCCATGATCTTATTGAATGGTGGAACAGGCTCAACGGGTTAGATGGCCTACTCCTGCTCCAATTTCTTATGTTCTTGTGTAAGAGTCACTTGTCAGTCCTGAGAGGTAGTCATTGAAAAACAGAGGAGAATTAAAGACGAAGCTGAGACATTGAACCCAAGAGGGGTCATGAGGAGCCCTGGAGAAGACATCGACATTAACTTCACAAGCCTCGTAAGTAAATACACAGAAAGGGACATTCTTGAGAAAGAATGAAAGTATTAGTATAACTGGAATACATTTAAAGCTATGTGTGAATATTGTACAGTGCTGTTCAGTTTATTATAAAGAGGAAGCACAACGGTATATGCTCAATAATGTGGAGCATAACTGCTTCTCTTAAGATAGATGGGTTCTGAAATCCTGTGCCACAAGGCTAATATGGCATGGGCTGTATAAGCAGGTGTGTTTCTCTGGTACTCCTGGGTTAAGTGAGTTACGTAACATGAGAAAAACCCACTCATTGCACTAATGAAGACAGCAGAACTTTATATTTTATATTTTTATTGTTGCCAAACAATTGATACTAGAGTGTACAATCATCACAGCGACACTCACAACACGCTGAAGGAACTCAGCAGGTCGGGCTGCATCCGTAGAAAAGATCGGTTGACGTTTCGGGCCGGAACCCTTCATCAGGACTGAAGGGTGAAGGGGCAGAGGCCCTATAAAAAAGGTGGGGGGAGGGTAGGAAGGAGAAGGCTGGTAGGTTCCAGGTGAAAAACCAGTAAGGGGAAAGATAAAGGGGTGGGGCAGGGGAGGCAGGGAGGTGATAGGCAGGAAAGGTGAAGAAGGAATAGGGGAAAACACAATGGGTAGTAGAAGGAGGTGGAACCATGAGGGAGGTGATAGGCAGCTGGGTGAGGGAGCAGAATGACATAGGGATAGAGGAAGGGAGGGGGAGGGAATTACTGGAAGTTGGAGAATTCTATGTTCATACCAAGGGGCTGGAGACTACCCAGACGGTATATGAGGTGTTACTCCTCCAACCTGAGCTTAGCCTCATCATGGCAGTAGAGGAGGCCATGTACGGACATGTCTGAATGGGAATGGGAAGCAGAGTTGAAGTGGGTGGCTACTGGGAGATCCTGTCCGTTGTGGTGGACGGAGCGGAGGTGCTCGATGAAGTGGTCCCCCAATCTGCATCGGGTTTCAACGATGTAGAGGAGGCCGCACCGGGAGCACCGGATGCAATAGATGATCCCAACAGACTCACAAGTGAAGTGTTGTCTCACCTGGAAGGACTGTTCGGGGTCCTGAGTGGTGGCAAGAGAGGAGGTGTAGGGACAGGTGTAGCACTTACGCTTACAGGGATAAGTGCCAGGTGGGAGATCCGTGGGGATGGACGTGTGGATAAGGGAGTCACGGAGGGACCGATCCCTGCGGAAAGCGGAGAGGGGTGGAGAGGGAAAGATATGCTTAGTGGTAGGGTCCTGTTGAAGGTGGCGGAAGTTGTGGAGGATAATGTGCTGGATCCGGAGGCTGGTGGGGTGGTAGGTGAGGACAAGGGGAACTCTGTCCCTGTTGTGGTGGCGGGAGGATGGGGTGAGGGCCGAAGTGCGGGAAATGGAGGAGCTACGGGTGAGGGCATCATTAATGACAGCAGAAGGGAAACCACGATCCTTAAAGAAAGAGGACATTTGAGATGTCCTGGAATGGAAAACCTCATCCTCGGAGCAGATGCGGTGGAGACGGAGGAACTAGGAATAGGAAATAGCATTTTCATATGTGGGGGGGTGGGAAGAGGTATAGTTTGAGCACCTCCACTCCGTCCGCCAAAACAGACAGGATCTCCCAGTAGCCACCCACTTCAACTCTGCTTCCCACTCCCATTCAGATATGTCCATACATGGCCTCCTCTACTGCCATGATGAGGCTAAACTCAGGTTGGAGGAGCAACACCTCATATACCGTTTAGGTAGTCTCCAGCCCCTTGGTATGAACGTAGTATTCTCCAGCTTCCAGTAATTCCCTCTCCCTCCCTTCCTCTATCCCTATGTCATTCTGCCCCCTCACCCAGCTGCCTATCACCTCCCTCATGGTTCCGCCTCCTTCTACTACCCATTGTGTTTTCCCCTATTCTTTCTTCACCTTTCCTGCCTAACCCCTCCCTGCTTCCCCTCCCCCACCCCTTTATCTTTCCCCTTACTGGTTTTTCACCTGGAACCTACCAGCCTTCTCCTTCCCACCCTCCCCCGACATTCTTTATAGGGACTCTGCCCCTTCCCTCTACAGTCCTGATGAAGGGTTCCAGCCCGAAACGTTGACCGATCTTTTCCATGGATGCTACCCGACCTGCTGAGTTCCTCCAGCATGGTTGTTTGTTGTGTTGTTGACCCCAGCATCTGCAGATTATTTTGTGTTTAATCATCACAGCGATATTTGATTCTGCGCTTCCTGCTCCCTGGAGTACAAATTGATAGTAAATATTAAAGACTTAAATTATAAATCATAAATAGAAAATAGAAAATGGAAAGTAAGGTAGTGCAAAAAAACCGAGAGGCAGGTCTGGATATTTGGAGGATGCGGCCCAGATCCGGGTCAGGATCCATTCAGCAGTCTTATCACAATTGGAAAGAAGCTGTTCCCAAATCTGGCCATACGAGTCTTCAAGCTCCTGAGCCTTCTCCCGGAGGGAAGAGGGACGAAAAGTGTGTTGGCTGGGTGGGTCATGTCCTCGATTATCCTGGCAGCACTGCTCCGACAGCGTGCGGTGTAAAATGAGTCCAAGGACGGAAGATTGGTTTGTGTGATGTGCTGTAGAAATGTAGCTTACAGCTGCCCCCCAGAAAGAGTGGCAGGTTCTGTCTGAGATCAGAGCTGCCTGATTCAGTGTGGGGACTGAGGAGACTGACTGTATTGGAAGCTCGATGCTCATTCTCTTCATTCAAGCAGATACTGTCCAATTCCCAAATGGATAAAGTTAATGGAACATGTTTGACTGATGTAAAATTAAGAAGCTTATTTTCCCTTCTCTCTCTCTCTTTCTCTCTTTCTTTCAACAGACAGATATCTCATAATTAATGAAGACTGCCACCAGGATCTCTAAGTTCTCTATTGACATTTTTAAGGATTAGTTGCAGATGTGCTGAATACAGGCTTTCCTCAAATTCACAGCTCAAATGTCACAGTAACTGCAAGGCTCCATTAAAATGCAGCCAGAGTCTATGAACTTAATAGTTTCTATTGGCCAGTGCTGTTTGAAAGTTAAGTGAAGGGCAAAAGCAGCAGCCTACATCGATGGCTGGGTGGGAAGGAGGAATAATATGCCGTTCATTAGAGGATTGGGAATGGGGGAGGAGACAGAGGGGGTCTATGGTTCAAATGTAATCAAAGAGGAGAAATTGATTAAATGTTCCAGCAAGAGTAAGCCTCTCACACTGATAATGGCACAAAAAGAGACTGTTTGGCCCATTGTGTCCATGCCTGTTCCAAGGAAGACAACCTGTTAGTCCTCTTTCCCTGCATTCTTCTAAAATATCCTCTTTATTACTCATGCCATCAACTCTCTATACATTCTTTTTTCTATTGACCCACAATAAGAGTCATTTACTTGGGCAATTAACAAACCAGAGTGTGGGAAGAAACCAGAGAACCAAGGGGTAATATATGCAGTCACAGGAAGCATATCCAAAGTCCAACATTGCATTGAGCCCACATCCTCTAAGCTGGAAGCATCAGCACAAACTGCTTAATTAGTTGAGGGTTTATGTTAACATTTCCTTCCTTCCCACAAGAACGATGCTTGTGAAGACCTTGCGTGTGTGCTTTTGAAATGACGTGGTGATGAATTCGATCCAATGATTACACCCCCTTTTCTTGATGTGGAACTGAAAGAAAAATTATGTTGGATGGTAATTGGTAAACTGGCCCAATCCTAATATTGCAGCAAAACCATTTGTGGTAAATTATGAAGCACATTTTCACACAGTGGAGGAAACCCGAAGATTTTTCCTCCAAAAAAGAACTTTAAGGGTTAATAGAGGATTCTTCTGGAATTGATAGAGTTTTACAAAAGGCAAAATTCTGCAGATTCTCAGAGTCTGAAATAAAATTTGAAAATGCTGCTAGTAGCCAGTGTGTCAGGCAGTTCCTGATCTCACATCGAACATGGACAGTGTTTGAGAGAGAATAGATTTGTAGCAGTTTGGGATGCAGGGGACATGGACAGTGTTTGAGAGAGAATGGATTTGTAGCAGATTGGGATGCAGGGGATATGGACAGTGTTTGAGAGAAAACGGATTTGTAGTCGATTGGGATGCAGGGGACATGGACAGTGTTTGAGAGAACGGATTTGTAGCCGATTGGGATGCAGGGGATATGGACAGTGTTTGAGAGAAAACGGATTTGTAGCTGATTGGGATGCAGGGGATATGGACAGTGTTTGAGAGAGAACAGATTTATAGAAGATTGGGATGCAGGGGATATGGTCAGTGTTTGAGAGAAAACGGATTTCTAGAAGATTGGGATGCAGGGGATATGGACAGTGTTTGAGAGAGAACAGATTTGTAGCAGATTGGGATGCAGGGGACTTGGACGGTGTTTGAGAGAGAACAGATTTGTAGCAGATTGGGATGCAGGGGGTTTGGGAAAAACAGAAGATGGAACAGAATGAAAACCAGGTGATAAGGTGGAAGGCAGAAGTGGTCAATGACAAAAAGTGGAATGACAGTGAGTCAGAAGGCAACAATGGATGGATCTTGTGGTCATGAAACAGAATCAGAATCAGGTTTAGTATCATTGGCATATGTCGTGAAATTTGTTAACTTTACGGCAGCAGTACAATAAAATATATAGAAAAAACAACTGAGTTACATCAAGTATATATATCTATTAAATAATTAAGTTAAAATAAGCAGTGCAAAAAAAGCAGAAATGAAGAAGTGGTTAGGTCATGTTCATGGCTTCAGCGTCCATTCAGGCATACTGTAGGATGGCAGAGGGGAAGAAGCTGTTCCTGAATCTGTGTGTGTGTGTGTGTGTGTGTGTGTGTGTGTGTGTGCCTTCAGGCTTCTGTATCTCCTTCCTGCTGGTAGCAATGAAAAGAGTGCCTGACCTGGATTGTGGTGTCCTCAATGATGAACGCCGCCTTCCGAAGGGACCATTACTTGGAGATGTCTTGGACACTCCGGAGGCTGGTACCCATGCTGGAGCTGACTAACTTCACAAGTTTCTGCAACTCGATCTTGGGCAGTAGCCCTCCTATGTAGGTGGGGTCCTTGTAGAAGGCAAAGGGACAGCTGTTAAGATTTAAAATTCAAAACTCACCATTTACAGCAGAATCTTGTAACTTGCCTTGTCGAGAGACTTGGAACTATTAACGGACTGTTGTAATGTTTGATGTGCATGGTGCAAGAGAGGGAGGACAGAGAGATGGAGACAGAATGGAGATTTAAAGACTCAGGCACCCGGGCACTTGCAACTGGAATGTATCGCTGCTATTAAACAACCCACAGTGTGGATATTCACTGGAGTGAAGAGACTAAATTGCACTGCTTCACTTTGGAAGAGTTTCATGAGTCAGAGAGAGAGACAGCATAGGAAAAGGACATTCAATCTGCACAAAACATTACCTGTTTTACACTAATCACACCCTAACCTATTTTATTTTCTCCAGCAATGCACACAGTGTGCTGGGGGAGCTCAGCAGGTCATTTTTGGCTGAGACTCTTCTTCAGAACTGTTTATTCCCATCTATAGACCTGCTGAGCTCCTTCAGCACATTGAGTGTAGTGCTCTCGATTGCCAGCATCTGCAGTTCCTCTTGTGCCATGCAGTTTCTTCAGCTTTTCTCCCCCCCACCCCCCACCAACCACATTTAAGTACTCACCTACTCACCAGAGCCAGTTGGCCTAACAACACTCACAGTTTTGGCAAGTGGGAGGAAACCAGGGCACTCAGAGGAAAGTTACATAGCCACATGCAAGCTCCAGGAAGACAAGTAGCCGAGCTCAGGATTGAACTTGGATCGCAGGTGCTGTGAGACTAGAGCTCCACTACCTCTGCCACTGTGCTGTCAGTTTGGGGCTTGGAATGGTGGGTGGGGAGGATGTCAAGGCAGTGGATTAGTTTGACAAAAATTGGAGACAGCAGAGTTTTAGATATTTTTGGATGTCCTCAAGTATGCTAACGATTGAGCAACAGACGTATTTCAACATGTGTGAGGTCAAGTGATTGAATTAAAGGGACCTTCTTAAATGAGTTAACCAGCACAGGTCTGGGACGTGCTTGGAGACTTGCTGTAAATCACACTGCTACAATGAAGCCACAGCACAATGGGGAAGCATCCAGTCACAGGTCAGATTCAGGATGATGTGATTCAGGTGTAGACCTTACCCTACACCCCAGGTGTACACAGCTGGAAATGGTAGGCCAGCTTTCCACAACTTGAAAGGAAAAAAGTCATCATATTTTACTTCAGAAAAAAAGTCAGCTTTCATATGCAGAGCACTGAAAGAAGATGATTGAGTTTCTATGCTGTCATGTTGTAAGTTGACATTGCCAGACTCAGCTTGTGGATGGAAAGCAGAGCGGCCTAATATGAAATGGGCAGTAATTGGGACAGAGATTTGAATCAGCAGGCATGGCTGATTTTCTTTATTCCCTTCCTCAAATAGATACTTTTCTTTTCTTTTTAAACATGAAATATGGAGGCACTTTTAACCAGCTGAATGATTCCTCTCTCTACTGGGAAAGTAAGATTGGTATTTTTCTGGAAATGTTACGAACCGTTAAGTACTGAAAAAGTTCCCTGCATTTTCAATGGTGTACAGAGTTCTCTTTGGTTTCATTAATTAGTTATTCTTGTGGAGATTAATTGGAGTGCTGTTAGTACCGGTATTGTGAAGTGGCCCATGGATAAAGTGTGACTGAAATACATTCTTAAAGTATTGATCAGACCCTTCACCACCCTGTCAGCAGAAAAAGTACATTGTCACCTTCTTCCCAGATGTTTTCCTGAGTCTGGCCTTTCAAAGAGAATCAAGTATAATCCAGAGATTCTATGATCTGTGCTAATTTTATCCACTGGTTATACGTCACCAATAGAATTCACTCTAAATTTAAGTGTATCAAAGAAATTTGGAGAATGGGTGAGCAATGCTGAGGACTCTGTTTTAAAGAGTTAATCATTCCTCAGCAGCTTCTGCTTCACGGGATGCCAATTCTGTACAGAGGAGTTAGTGGATTCAATAAATGCCTTTGGACACTGCTCTTCAAAAGAAACAGACAGTTCCTAGGTAATGAAGACAGCATAATGAAGCAACAGACGTTCACAGCAACAGCTTCTTTTCACTTCAGCGAAATTTTGCATGATATCAGTGATCTGTGTCAAATGCTAACATCTGAAGCGCTCATGGTGCTGAAATCAAAACATGCAGCTGACAGTGAGATCCATTGATCCATCCTTGCATCCCCTCACCCCCAACACCACCTCTCAGGACAATACAAACACCTCCTACTCTTCCACTGCCATCACTGCCATCAATAACTTTCCTCTTGCTGTCCAAGGGAAATGAGAACAGTTCCTCAGACACTGGATCAGAGATGAATGTGTGGCAGCAGAGAGCAGGCTGGTGACTGGGCTGGTATTATATCGGACACTGGTGACTGGGATGGGACTATATCAGACACTGGTGACTGGGATGGGACTATATCTGACACTGGTGACTGGGATGGGATTATATCTGATACTGGTGACGGATGGGATTATATCTGACACTGGCAACTGGGATGGGATTATATCTGACACTGGTGACTGGGATGGGATCATATCTGACACTGCTGTGACGGGATCCTGAAGTACCCCTGTGAACTATGCTTTTGAAAAGAGAGAGAGAGTTGTTTAACACCAACATGTTGTTTTGGAAAGAGAGAGAGAGAGAGAGAGAAAGACTAACTGTTGGACTGTCACTTTAAGGAATGAGAAAGAATTGGTTAACTTTTGGATTTCTACTGAGTTGGAGTTGGAGACAACACCGAGCAGCTCGCAAGTTGCTGTGGTGACCGAAGGCGGGTTATTTAATGGGCACTGAATGTTATGATTTTTTGGCAGCTTGTTGATACTTCCTTCAAGGATTTTTGCCTGCTTGCATTTCTTCACAGAGAGAGGAAGGAGGAGTTATTTGAATGACAATTGATGCTCAGCATGAGAAGATACAATAGGAGGTCAGATCATAGACCTCAGACACATGTTTTGGACACTGAATGAACATTGTTGTGCCCACAGGAAAAGTGGATTTTGGAGGATCGATCCATCGCTCTTGCAGTGGAAAGAGGAAAGGGGTTGACTAGTGGGGATTTGTCCATGTGTCCACCCTCGCCTGGGGAATAGCTCCACCACAGAAAACCGGTCCCCTTTGTTAAAGTCACAGTCGGTGACTCTATTTCAAAGGACAATGAGAAGATCGACGGCGTCAGCTCACCTGAAGACTCAAATCTCTCCCTCTTTCTCTCTCCATCACTACTCAACTCAATACCATGAACTGAACTGAACGGAACTTTACTCATCATCGTAAGACTGTATCTTTTTACCCCTAGACTTAAAGAAGCTTGGTTTTCACATATATTTCCACACTTACTGATTTACTTATAAATATAATCATCACTAACCTGTTTGACTTATCTACATTTATATTACTGTATTGCATAGTTTCTAATAAATATTATTAGTTAATAGCAATACTAGACTCCAAAGTGTTTTCCATTTCTGCTGGCACTTTATTCCCGTCCTGGGTCCCTCACAAAATTGGGATCTGCGTCTGTGATATGAACAAAATGATCGGGAGGCTGGTTTGAATTGATTGGGGGAAATTACCTTTTGATTTGGTTGTGTGGAAATACAGCAGAAATGGATGTTAGTATTGAGGATGAGCTTCAGCTTCAGTTGAAAAAATTAACAATGGAGCATGAATTGAAATCATAACAGCTCAAGAGAGAGGCTGGAATGGCAGCAAAACAGAGAGAAGAAGCAGAAAGACAGAGACAGTTTAAAAGGAAGAAGTTGCAGCAAGGAGATTTAGGGTCGGACCCTGATGATTTTTGCAGCTCAGAAGGGCTTGTTTTGCGTGATGAATTGAAAAGTTGTTTTCCTGATGAGGTAAGGGCATACCCAGATGCAGGGGATGCCGCTACCCTGCAGGGGTTTGATAAGAAAGCAGATGAAAAAGTTTTAACCTACGAGGTTGCGTTTACTCCAGAAAAGAGTTTACCAAAGAATAGTTGGGAGGTTTGGGGTGACCTTGAATTTGAAACTGGGACAAGTGATGACAGCCCAGAAGAGGCAGCTGTTCTGATTGAATGTGTTCAAGTTGTTGAAGTACCTGTGAGTTCGCAGTATTCTGAACCTTGTGTTGAGGCTCAGTTGAAGTCTGAGGTGCCTGGCTTGGTTGGAAAGGAATGCAGTTTTTTTGTGTCAGATGATCTTGGTTCCGTGAATAAGGGGTTAACCTTGGTACCAGTGAAATGTGAGGATTCTCAGTCACTTGTATTAAATAGTGTTTTAAAAGTTGGTGAAGAAGTGGAAATTGGTGAGGTCAGTGTTAATGGAAATAATGGGAAAAGTGCTGTTCCTGGACTTTTGGATAAAGTGCTGGAAAAGGTTGAATTGGTTGTGCGACCTTTGACCCTGCTTGCAGGACAAAGGCCTGCTGAGAGAGGATGTGCTACTCTGTGGAAATTTGTTTGGATATTTGGAAGTAAGCACCTGCAAGGTCATGCTGTTATTCAGTGTAATGTTATGGAGATAAGTCGGAGAGAAAGTCGGAGGAATTTGATGAACGGATTGTTTGGTCTCTTCCATAATGTATACATGATTCTCATAAACCTGATGATGGTTCTGAGTTTAGTAAACAATGGAGGCATGTTGACACCTCTCCAAGGTAAGAGTGTTTCAGCAATTCAGCTGATGAGCAAAGTTGCTGTTGAGGCCTATGATAGCAAGACCAGAGGTTTAAATTATGATGTGTCACAAAGTTTTCTACCTTCCAGATTTCAGCAGGACTTAGAGAGTAGTACAGCTGATGAGAATAATGTGTATGAGAAAGATTGGTCTTTATTGAGGAAGGAATTTATAGAGGAATAGAAGGAAGATTCTGAAATGGTGGTTTTAAGGGAGATAGCTCTCACAGGAGAGGAGGTTCAAAAAGAGTCAGTAGGATACTACCTTAAAGATGGGGTGTTGATGAGGAGGTGGATACCAGCCACTGTGCCTGCAAGTCACGTGGTGGTTCTGAAAGTTTACAGGGCTGAAATTTTAAACATGGCTTACAGTATGCCTTTAGGTGGACCTCATGGAGTGAGAAAGACAGTGAACAGGATTATGAAGGAATTTTACTGGCCTAGTTTAAGAAAGGATGTTGTGAATTATAGCAGGACTTGGCATACCTGTCAAGTTGAGGGGAAACCTAATCAGGTTATTCAGGTAACACTACTTAAACCGATATCTGCTTTTCGTGAACTTTCTCCTAGGGTCATAGTGGGTTGTGTAGGCCCATTGCAAAAGACTGCAGCTGGTTATCAGTACGTGTTGACAATTGTGTGCGCTGTGTCTAGGTCCCCTGAAGTAGTGTCTTTTGAAAACACCGAGGCCAAGACTGTGGTAACAGCATTCAGTAAGTTTTTCACACTGGTAGGTCTGCCCAAAGAAATTCAATTTGAACAGAGTAGTAACTTTACTTTGAGAACATTCCAGGGGATAGTTAGAGAATTAGAAGCCAAGCACACGATGTCATCTACATATCACACCGAGTCCAAGGGAGCCTTGGAACGGCTCGACTCAACTCTTAAGACCATGATTAAAGCCCATTGTGTGAGAAATGAGGAAAATTGGGATGAGGGGGTTCCCCTCCTCTTATTTGTTGTTGGAGATTTGATTCAGAAGGAATTGGAGGGTAGTTTGTTGAAACTTGTATTCAGTTACAGGCCAAAAGGACCTTTGACCCTACTCAGAGAGCTATGGTCTGATTTAGAAAGATGTGTCAGTGTGTTTCAGTACGTTTTAAAATTCTGGAAGAGATTTAGTAAGCTTTGTGACTTTACTGAGGGAAGTTTACAAAATGGTCGAATCAAAACAGGAAGTTCTCCGTAACTTCCGCCACCTCCAACGGGATCCCACCATTCTCCGTAACTTCCACCCCCTCCAACGGGATCCCACCACTAAGCACATCTTTCCCTCCCCCCCTCTCTCTGCATTCCGCAGGGATCACTCCCTACACAACTCCCTTGTCCATTCGTCCCCCCCATCCCTCCCCACTGATCTCCCTCCTGGCACTTATCCGTGTAAGCGGAACAAGTGCTACACATGCCCTTACACTTCCTCCCTTACCACCATTCAGGGCCCCAAACAGTCCTTCCAGGTGAGGCATCACTTCACCTGTGAGTCGACTGGGGTGATATACTGCATCCGGTGCTCCTGATGTGGCCTTTTATATATTGGTGAGACCCGATGCAGACTGGGAGACCGCTTTGCTGAACATCTACGCTCTGTCCGCCAGAGAAAGCAGGATCTCCCAGTGGCCACACATTTTAATTCCACATCCCATTCCCATTCTGACATGTCTGTCCACGGCCTCCTCTACTGTGGAGATGAAGCCACACTCAGGTTGGAGGAACAACACCTTATATTCCGTCTGGGTAGCCTCCAACCTGATGGCATGAACATCGACTTCTCTAACTTCCGCTAAGGCCCCACCTCCCCCTCGTACCCCATCTGTTACTCATTTTTATGCACACATTCTTTCTCTCACTCTCCTTTTTCTCCCTCTGTCCCTCTGAATATACCTCTTGCCCATCCTCTGGGTCAACCCCCCCCCCGTCTTTCTTCCCGGACCTCCTGTCCCATGATCCTCTCGTATCCCTTTTGCCTATCACCTGTCCAGCTCTCGGCTCTATCCCTCCCCCTCCTGTCTTCTCCTATCATTTTGGATCTCCCCCTCCCCCTCCAACTTTCAAATCCCTTACTCACTTTTCCTTCAGTTAGTCCTGACGAAGGGTCTCGGCCTGAAACGTCGACTGCACCTCTTCCTATAGATGCTGCTTGGCCTGCTGCGTTCACCAGCAACTTTGATGTATGTTGGTTGAATCAAAATAGGATATTTGTTTGCTAGAATTGCAGCTGGGAGAATTGTTATGGAACAAAATGGAGTCGTGGAATCTGATAATGGCGTGGAAAAACATGTTAGCCCACTGAATCTAATCTCACCAAAATGTCAGAATTCTATTGTTTTGGAAAATGTTACTGATAAGGTCCATCAGTTGGACCCTAAACCGCAGCAACAAGTGAAAGGACTAATTGGCATTTTGAAATGGTGCACAGGTGCAGTGCATCACATCATTATAAATTCAGCCCAGCCTATGAAACGGCATCTTCACAGAGTGAACTTTGAGAAAAGTAAAATGGTTGAAGAAGAAATTAGAAACAAGAAAGAACAAGGAAAGAGAATGGATGACTGTATTGAGTGGGGAAGGCTAAACACCTTATAAAGATTGACTTGTTAAAAGGATACTGGGGTGTTCCTTTAACAGAGAGGGCTAAAGAGATATCGTGACAACGTCTAGACTGTATGAATACAATGTTTTACACTTCGGGATGAAAAATGTTCCAGGGACATTTCAAAGAATGATCAATTCTGTGATTGGAGGGTTAGAAAGCACATGGGTTTATATCAACGATTTAGTGATCTGGAATGACACGTGAGAAGAGCAGATTTCAGCTGTAAAAAAATGGTTTGACAGACTTTCCAAGACCAATCTTACTGTGAACCTCGCTCAAAGTGGGTTTGGCCATGCCACAGTTACATATCTGGGTTCTGTAGTAGGCCAAGGCCAACTGGCTCCTGTACAGGCCAAGGTTCAAGCTGTTGCTGAAGTTCCTGTTCTGATCAGCAAGAAAGCTTTGAGAAGGTTTTTAGGAATGGTTAGGTATTATTGTAAGTTATGTAAGAACTTTGCTGACATCGCTCTCCCCCTAACAAAACTCCAAGGAAAGAGTGAAAAATTTGTATGAAATGACCTTTGCCAGGAAGCAATTCAATGTCCGAAAACCATCCTGTGTTATCATGCTGTGCACAAAGCACATGATTTTTCAAAGCCATTTTCTGTAGCAACAAATGCTAGTGACAAAGCTGCTGGGGCAGTACTGTTACAGGAAGGAGTGAAATACATTGAACATCCAGTAGCTTATTTCTCAAAGAATTTAATGTGCACCAGAAAAATTATTCAGCTGTTGAAAAGGAATTAGCACTTATTCTGGCCTTACAACACAGTCGGTGACATTTAAAGGATTTCAAAGGACAATGAGAAGATCGATGGCGTCAGCTCACCTGAAGACTCAAATCTCTCCCTCTTTCTCTCTCCATCACTACTCAACTCAATACTACGAACTGAACTGAACTGAAGGGAGCTTTACTCACCATCGTAAGGCTGTATCTTTTTACCCCTAGACATAAAGAAGATTAGTTTTCACATGTATTTCCACACTTATTGATTTACTTATATATATAACCATTGCTAACCTGTTTGATTTATCTACATTTATATTACTGTATTGTGTAGTTACTAATAAATATTATTAGCTTATAGTAATACTGGACTCCAAAGTGCTTTCCATCTCTGCTGGTTCTTTATTCTCGTCAGGGGGTTCGTGGAAACAGCAAACTGGGATAGGGGTATATCTGATACTGGTGACTGGGGTGGTTATATCTGATACTGGTGATGGGGTGGTTATATCTGACACTGATTACTGGGATAGGATTATATTGGACACTGGTGACTGGGATGGGATTATATCAGACTCTGGTGACTGGGATGGGAGTATGCCTGACACTGGTGACTGGGGGTGATGTTATATCTGACACTGGTGACTGGGACAGGATTATATCTGATACTAGTGACTGGGATTGGATTATATCTGACACTAGTGGCTGGCGTGGTGTTACATCTGGCACGAGTGACTGGGGTGGTGTTATATCTGACACTGGTAACTGGGATGGGATTATATCCGACACTGGTGACTACAGTGGGATTATATCTGACACTGGTTGCTTAGTAGGATTATATTGGACACTAGTGGCTAGGATGAGATTATATCTGAACACTGGTGACTGGGATTGGAGTATACCTGACACTGGTGACTGGGATTGGATTATATCTGAAACTGGTGACTGGGATGGTGTTATATCTGACACTGTTGACTGGAATGGGATTATATCTGACACTGGTGGCTGGAAGAGGATTATATCTGACACTGGTGACTGGGATAGGTTTAAATCTGACACTGGTAATTGGAGTGGGATAATTACTTGACACCAGTGACTGGGTTGGGATTATATCTGGGACTGGTGACTGGGATGGGCTGATATCTGACACATGACTGCTGTATGTTATATCTGACACTGGTGACTGAAATGGGCCTATTTCTGACACTGGAAACTGGGATGGCATTATATCCGACACTAGTGACTGAGAGGATGTTATATCTGACAGTGGTTACTGGGATGGGATTATATCTGACACTGGTGACAGGGATGGGATTATATCTGACACTACTGACTGTGATGTGTTTATATCTGACACTGGAAACTGGGATGGGATTATATCAGATACTGGTGACAGGGGTGTTTATATCTGACACTCATGACTGGGATGGGATTATATCTGACACAGGTGACTGGGATGGGATTATATCTGACACTGGTGACTGGAATGGGATTATAGCTGACACTGTTGATTGGGATGGGATTATATCTGACACTAGTGACTGTGATGTGGTTATATCTGACACTGGAAACTGGGATGGGTTGATGTCTGATACTGGTGACTGGGATGGTTATATCTGAGACTGATGACCGGAATGGGATTATATCTGACACTTGTAACTGGTGTGGTGTTACATCTGGCACTAGTGACTGGGATGGTGTTATATCTGACAGTGGTTACTGGGATGAGATTATATCTGACACTGGTGACGGGTTGATTATAATAGACACTGGTGACTGGAATGGGATTACATCTGACACTGGAGACTGGGATGGAGTTATATATGACACTGGTATCTGAGGTGGTATGACTATTTGACACTGGTGACTTGGGTTGATGTTATACCTGACACTGATTACTGGGTATGATTATACTGGACACTAGTGTCTTGAATGAGATTATATCTGACACTGGTGACTGAGGTGGGATTATATCTGACACTGGTTACTGGGTATGATTATACTGGACACTAATGTCTTAGATGAGATTATATCTGACACTGGTGACTGGGATGGGATTAATTCTGATACTGTTGACTGGGATGGGATTATATCTGTCACTGGTGAATGGGATGGTTCATTTTCTGACACTGGCGACTGGGATGAGATTATATCTGACACTAGAGATTAGGATGAGATTGTATCTGAACTGATGACTGGGATGGGATTATATTTGACACATGTATAAATATACATGTAAATATAAATATACATATAAATATGTACATATACATATAAATACACTATTGACTGGAATGGGTTTATATCGTACACTACTGACTGGGATAAAATTGTACCTGACACTGGTGACTGGGACGGTGTTATATCGTACACTAGTGACTAAAATGGGATTATATCTGGGACTCATGACTGGGGTGGGTTTATATCTAACAAATCACTGCGGTGATGTTATATCTGACACTGGTGACAGGGCTGAGATTATATCAGACACTGGTAACTGGGATGGGATTATATCTGACACTGGTGACTGGGATGAGATTATATGTGACACTTGTGAATTGGATGGAATTATATCTGACACTGGTGACTGCGATGTTGTTATATCCGACAGTGGTGACTGGGAAGGTGTTTGATCTGACACTGCTGACTGTGATAGGATTATAATTGAAACTGTGGACTGGGGTGATATTATTATCTGATACTGGTGACTGGGATGAGATTGTATCTAACACTGGTGACTGGATTAGGATGATATCTGACACTGGTAACAGGGATGGGATTATATCTGACAATGGTGACTGGGTTGGGATTATGTCTCACACTGCTGACTGGGATGGGATTATATCTGACACAAGTGACTAGAAGGGATTATATCTGACACTGGTGACTGGGACGAGATTATATCTGATACTAGTGCCTGGGGCGGGTTTATATCTGTCACTAGTGACTGGTATGGTGTTACATCTGGCACTATTTTCTGTCATGGTGTTATATCTGACAGTAGCTACTGGGAGGGGATTGTATCTGACACTGGTGACAGGGTGGGATTATATGTGACACTTGTGACTGGGGTGGGATTAAATCTGACATTGGTGACAGGGCAGGGATGATATCTGATTATATCTGTCACTAGTGACTAGCATTGTGTTACATCTGGCACTATTATCTGTGAAGGTGTTATATCTGACAGTGGTTACTGGGAGGGGATGTATCTGACACTGGTGACGGGGTGGGATTATATGTGACACTTGTGACTGGGGGAGATTATAAATGACACTGGAGACTGGTATCAGATTAAATCAGACACTGGTAACTGGGATGAGATTATATGTAACACTTGTGACTGGGGTGGGATTAAAACTGACACTGGTGACTGGGATGGGATTATGTGTGACACTGGTGACTGGGATGGGTTTATATCTGACACTAGTGACTGGGATGGGTTTATATTGGACACTGGTAGCAGGGGTGGTATGATTATCTGACACTGGTGACTGGGCTGGTGTTATATTTGAAACGGGTGTCTGAAATGGGGTTATATCTAATACTGGTGACTGGAATGGGGTTATATCTGACACTGGTGACTGGAATGGGATTATATCTGACACTGGTGACGTGAGTATGTTTATATCTGACTCTGGTGACTGGAATGGGATTAAATCGGATACTTTTGACTGGGATGGGATTATATATGACACTGGTGACTGGGATGGTTCGTTATCTGACACTGGTCACTGGGACGATTTTATATCGTACACAAGTGACTGGGATCTGATTTTACCTCACACTGGTGACTGGGATGAGATTGGACCTGACACTAGTGACTGGGACAATGTTATATGTGACACTGGTGACTGGAATGGTGTTATACCTGACTCTGGTGACGGGGATGGGATTATATCTGACAGTCGTGACGGGGATGGGATTATATCTGACAGTGATGGCTGGAATGGGATTATATCAGACACTGGAGACTGGGATAGGTTTATATCTGGCACTGGTAACTGGGGTGGTATAATTATCTGAAACTAATGACTGGGATGAGATTATATCTGGGACTGGTGACTGGGATGGGCTGATAGCTGACACATGACTGCGGTATGTTATTTCTGACACTAGTGACTGGGATGGGATTATATCTGAAACTGGTGACATTTGTGTTGTTACATCTGGCACTAATGAGTGGGATGGTATTACATTTGACACTGGTGACTGGGATGGGATTATATTTGACAGTGGTGACTGGGATGGTGTTAAATCTGACACTGGTGACTGGGACAAGATTTTATCTGACACTGGTGACTGGGACAGGATTATATCTGACACTAGTGACTGGTGTGGTGTTACATTTGGAAATAATGACTGGGGTGGTGTTATATCTGACAATGGTGATGGGGATGGGACAATATCTGACACTGGTGACTGGGATGGGATTATATCTGGCACTGGTGACTGGAATGCGATTATACCTGACACTATTGACTGGGATGGGATTATATGTTGCACTGGTGACTGCGATTGGATTATAACTGAAAATGGTGACTGGGGTTGTATTATTATCTGACACTAGTGACTGGGATGGGATTATATTTGACACTTGTGACTGGGATGGGTTTATATCTGACACTGGTACCTGGGGTGGTATGATTATCTGACACTGGTGGCTGGGATAGGATTGTATCTGACACTGGTGACTGGGATGGGATTATATGTGACACCGCTGACTGGGATGGGATTATATCTGACACTGGTGACTGGGGTGGAGTTATATCTGACACTGGTACCTGGGGTGGTATGATTATCTGACACTGGTGATTGCGATTAGATTATAACTGAAAATGGTGACTGGGATGGTGTTATATCTGACACTGCTGACTGGGATGGGATTATATGTGACACTGGTGGCTGGGATGGGATTATATGTGACACTTGTGACTTGAGTAGGTTTATATCTGACTCTGGTAACTGGGATGGGATTATATCTGCAACTAGTGACAGTGATGTGTTTACATCTGACTCTGAAAACTGGGATGGCATTACATCTCATACTGGTGACTGGAGTCATTATATCTGACAATGATGACTGGGATGGGATTATATTGGACGCTGGTGACTGGGATGGCGTTATATCTGACACTGGTGACTGAGAAGGAGTTATATCTGACACTGGTGACTGGGATGGTATTATATGTGACACTGGTGACTGGGACAAGATTTTATCTGATACTAGTGACTGGGACGAGATTAAATCTGACACTAGTGACTGGCGGGGTGTTACATCTGGAAATAGTGAATGGGGTGGTTTTATATCGGACACTGGTGACTGGGGTTGTGTTATATCTGACACTGGTAACTGGGATGGGATTATATCTGACACTGGTGACTGGGTGGGATTATATCTGGCACTGGTGACTGGGTGGGATTATATCTGACACTGGTGACTGGGATGGTATTATATGTGACACTGGTGACTGGGACAAGATTTTATCTGATACTAGTGACTGGGACGAGATTATAGCTGACACTAGTGACTGGCGGGGTGTTACATCTGGAAATAGTGAATGGGGTGGTTTTATATCGGACACTGGTGACTGGGGTTGTGGTATATCTGACACTGGTAACTGGGATGGGATTATATCTGACACTGGTGACTGGGTGGGATTATATCTGGCACTGGGGACTGATTTGGGATTATAAATGACACTGGTACCAGGGGTGGTATGATTATCTGACACTGGTGACTGGGATGGTGTTATATTTGAAACTGGTGTCTGGGATGGGATTATATCTGACACTGGTAACTGGAATGGGATTATATCTGACACTGGTAACTGGAACGGGATTGTATCTGACACTGGTGACTGGAAGGGATTTTATCTGACACTGGTCACAGGGATGGGATTATAACTGACACTAGTGACTGGGATGCGTTTATATCTGATTGCGGAAACTAGGATGGGATTATATCTGATAATGGTGACTGGATTGGTTATATATAACAATGATAACTGGGATGGGTTTCTAATGGACACTGGTGACTGGGACGAGATTATATCTGATACTAGTGACAGGGACAGGATTAAATCTGACACTAGTGACTGGCAGGGTGTTACATCTGGAAATAGTGACTGGGGTGGGTTTATATCGGACACTGGTGACTGGGATGGGATTATATCTGACACTGGGAACTGGGATGGGATTATATCTGACACTGGTGTCTGTGATGGGTTTATATCGGACACTAGTGACTGGGATGGAGTTGTATCTGACACTGGTACCTGGGGTGGTATGATTACCTGACACTGGTGACTGGGATGGAGTTTTATTTGAAACTGGTGTCTGGGATGGGATTATATCTGACACTGGTGACGTGAGTAGGTTTATATCTGACACTGGTGACGTGAGTAGGTTTATATCTGACTCTGGTGACTGGGATTGGATTAAATCGGATACTTTTGACTAGGATGGGATTATATATGACACTGGTGACTGGGATGGTTCGTTATCTGACACTGGTCACTGGGATGGAGTTTTATCTAACACCAGTGACTGGGATGGTTTTATATCGTACACTAGCTACTGGGATCTGCTTTTACCTCACACTGGTGACTGGGAAGGGTTTATATTGTACACTCATGACCGAGATGAGATTGGCCCTGACACTGGTGACTGGGACGGTGTTATATCTGACACCGGTGACTGGAATGGGATTATATGTGACTCTGGTGACGGGGATGGGATTATATCTGACCCTCGTGATGGGGATGGGATTATATCTGACAGTGATGGCTGGAATGGGATTATATCAGACACTGGAGACTGGGATAGGTTTATATCTGGCACTGGTAACTGGGGTGGTATAATTATCTGAAACTAGTGAATGGGATGATATTATATCTGGGACTGGTGACTGGGATGGGCTGATATCTGACACATGACTGCGGTATGTTATATCTGACACTGGTGACTGGGACAGGTTTATTTCTGATACTGGAGACTGGGATGGCATTATATGTGACACTTGTGACTGGGATGGGATTATATCTGAAACTGGTGACATTTGTGTTGTTATATCTGGCACTAGTGACTGGGATGGTATTATATTTGACACTGGTGACTGGGACAAGATTTTATTTGACACTAGTGACTGGTGTGGTGTTACATCTGGAAATAATGACTGGGGTGGTGTTATATCTGACAATGGTGACGGGGATGGGATTATATCTGACACTAGTGACTGTGATGTGTTTATACCTGACAGTGGAAACTGGGATGGAACTATATCTGATAATGGTTACTGGGTTGGTTATATCTAACAATGATAACTGGGATGGGATTATAATGGACACTGGTGACTGGGACGAGATTATATCTGATACTAGTGACTGGCATGGTGTTACATCTGGCACTATTGACTGGGATGGCTTTATATCTGACAGTGGTTACTAGGATGGGATTGTATCTGACACTGGTGACAGGGGTGAGATTAGATCAGACATTGGTGACTGGGATGGCTTTATATTTGACAGTGGTTACTAGGATGGGATTGTATCTGACACTGGTGACAGGGGTGGGATTATATCTGACAGTGGTGAATGGGATGGTATTATAACTGAAACTGTTGACCGGGTCATAAGGGGGTCGTTAGGAACAGATCCAAGTTCAAGACACAGACACTGAAGTACTAGGGACAGGACTAGGGTACAGGGTGAGGGCAAGGACATGACATGAAAACCGGAACCCGGAACAGGACTGGACAATAGAGCTAGGAGCCCGAGCTTGGACTCCGAGCCAGAGACTGGACAAGGACCCAGTACCTGAGTCTTGCCTCTGGCTCGGACCCCAGAACTAGGCAAGGACGAGGCTTACATGGCAGGCAGGATGAGGCTGGAGTCTTCAGGCTAGAGGCTAGTGACTAGAGACTTGTCTTGGCAGGAGGCAGGAGGCTGAAGTCTTCAGGCTTGAGGCTAGAGGCTAGAGACTTGGCTTGGCAGGAGGCTGGAGGCTGGAGACTTGAGGTGAGGCTTGGCAGGAGGCAGGAGGCTGGAGGCTGGAGACTTGAGGCGAGGCTTGGCAGGAGGTAGGAGGCTGGAGTCTTCAGGCTTGAGGCTAGAGACTTGAGGCGAGGCTTGGCCGGCTCCTCCTGGGCAGGGCGCGGTACTCTTGGGCAGGGCCCGGATCACCTGAGGCTTGAGGCTAAGCAGTCTCCTCCTGGGCAGGGCGAGGATCACCTGACCAGGGCGCGGATCACCTGGGCAGGGCGCAGTACTCCACCTAACGGAGGCAAGGGACAGGAAGGGATAGAACCAACTGCAAGTAACGGCAAGACGGCCTGGCTTACCTGGGCGGACGCAAGGGACAGGAAGGGAGCTAGGTACAGGGTGGCTCCAGGACAAGACTGCAGGCGAGACGAGGTGAGAGTTACCAGCAAGACAAGGCAAGGCTTCAGGCTAGGAAACAGAAGGCAGAGAAAGACAAACAAGGAGTAAGGACAAGAATAATCCAGCAGCCACGCCCTGGTCTCTGGTGACTGGGACGGGTTTATTTCTGATACTGGGATGGCATTATATCTGACACGAGTGACTGGGATGGTGTTATGTGTGACACTTATGACTGGGATGGATTATACGTGACACTTGTGACTGGGGTGGGATTATATCTGACACTGCTTCTGGGATGGGATTATACCTGACAATAGTGACTGGGATTTTGTTATATCCGACAGTGGTGACTGGGAAGGTGTTTGATCTGACACTGCTGACTGCGATAGGATTATAACAGAAACTTGTGATTGTGGTGGTATTATTATCTGACAGTGGTGACTAGAATGGGATTATATCCAAAAACTTATGACTGGGACGAGATTATATCTGATAATTGTGACTGGGACAGGATAATATCTCACACTTGTAACTGGCGTGGTGTTACATCTGGCACGAGTGACTGTGATGAGATTATATCTGACAGTGGTTACTGGGATGGTATTATATCTGACAATGGTGACAGGAGTGGGATTATATCAGACACTGGTGACTAGGTGGTGTTATATCTGACTCTGGTGACTGGGATTGGACTGTATCTGACACCGGTGACTGGGATGGGATTATAATTGACACTGGTGACTGCGATGGGATTATATTTGACACTGATAACTGTGATGGGATTATATCTGACACTGATGACAGGGCTTGGTTTATATCAGACACTAGTGACTGGGATGTTGTTTTAACTGACACCGGTGACTGGGATGGGATTATATCTGACACTCGTGACTGGGAGGGATTTTATCTGACACTGGTAACTGGGATGGGATTATATCCGACACTGGTGTCTGTGGTGGGATTATATCTGACACTGGTGACTGGGATGGGATTATATCTGATGCTGATGACTGGGATGGGTTCATATCTGACACTGGTCACTGGGATGGGATTATATTTGAAACATGTATCTGGGGTTGTGTTATATCTGACGCTGATGACTGGGGTGGTGTTCTATCTGAGACTGGATCTGGGATGGAATTATAACTGATCCTGGTGGCTGGGATGGTATTATATCTGACACTGGTGACTGGGATGGTTCACTGTCTGACACTGGGGACTGGGGTGGTATTATTATCTGATACTGGTTGCTTTGATGGGATTGTATCTGACAATAGAGATTGGGAGGGTATTATATCAGACACTCGTGACTGGGATGGTGTTATATCTGACAGTAGTTACTGGGATGGGATTATATTTGACATGGGTGACTGAGATGGGATTATATATGAGATTGGTGACTGGGTGGGATTATATCTGACACTGGTGGCTGGGATGGGATTATATCTGACACTGGTGTCTGGGATGGGATTATATCTGATACTGGTGACTGGGATGGGATTATATCTGACACTGATGACTGGGATGGGATTATATCTGATGCTGGTGACTAGGATGGGGTTATATCTGACACTGGGGACTGGGATGGGTTCATATCTGACACCGGTCACTGGGATGGGATTATATTTGAAACATAGAAACATAGAAAATAGGTGCAGGAGTAGGCCATTCGGCCCTTCGTGCCTGCACCGCCATTTATTATGATCATGGCTGATCATCCAACTGGGGTTGTGTCATATCTGACGCTTGTGATTGGGGTGGTGTTATATCTGGTACTGTTGACTGAGGTGGGATTATATCTGACACTGGTGACTGGGATGGGATTATATCTGGCATTGATGACTGAAATGGGATTCTATCTCACACTGGTGACTTGGATGGTGTTATATATGACACTGTTGACTGGGGTGGGATTATATCTGACACTAGCGACTGGGATGGTTTTATATCGTACACTAGTTACTGGGATCTGATTTTACCTGATACTGGTGACTGGGACGGGTTTATATCGTACACTACTGACTGGGATGACATTGTACCTGACACTGGTAACTGGGACAGTGTTAGATCTGAAACTGGTGACTGGGATGGGATTATAACTGACAGTGGTGACTGGACTGGTATAATTATCTGACGCTGATGACTGGGATGGGTTCATATCTGTCACTGGTCACTGGGATGGGATTATATTTGAAACATGTATCTGGGGTTGTGTCATATCTGACGCTTGTGATTGGGGTGGTGTTATATCTGCTACTGTTGACCGAGGTGGGATTATATCTGACACTGGTGACTTGGATGGTGTTATATATGACACTGGTGACTGAGGTGGGATTATATCTGACACTGGTGACTGGGGTGGTTTTATATCTGACACTGGTGACTGGGGTGGGATTATATCTGACACTAGTGACTGGAGTGGGTTTCTATCGTACACTAGTTACTGGGATCTGATTTTACATGGCACTGGTGACTAGGACGGATGTATATTGTACACTAGTGAATGGGATGAGATTGTTACTGATACAACTGGGACTGTGTTAGATCTGAAACTGGTGACTGAGATGGGATTATATCTGACGCTGGTGATTGGGATGGGTTGATATCTGACACCGGTCACTGGGATGGGATTATATTTAAACATGTATCTGGGGTTGTGTTATATCTGACGCTGGTGACTGTGTCACAGTGGCGGGGCACTGGGAACAAGGGTGGACCCAAGTGCAAGACACATCCTGTGAGGTTACTTAGGTTTAGTTTATCGTACGATACCAAGAGAGCAAGACAGAAGCAGGAGTAGCGAACAGGATAAGGACTCAGGACTACGACTAGGCTGGGCCCAAGGGTCAGGGCTTGGACTCAGAATCGGCTCCCAGAACTAGAGGAGACATGAAGAAGCTAGGGAATGGACTCCGAGCCAGAGACTGGGCAAGGACCCAGAACCTGGGTCTTGCCTTGGGCTCGGACCCCAGAACCAGGCATGGACATGACATGGGCTAGGGAGTGGAGGAACATGGAAAACAGAGCCTCGGTCTCGGGGAGCAGGTACCCGGAACCATGGACACATACACAGAACACAGAGTCGGGACCCCTCCTTGGGTACAGGACATAGGGCCGGGACTCATGACCCTCCGCAGGGCAATGGCAAGACGGCCTGACTTACCCAACAGAGGAGAGGACAAGACAAGACAAGACCAACATGAATGAACACCAGACAGTACCTACCTAGCTCCGGTGATGGAACTAGACCAAAGTGCAGGCGGGGGCTGCAGACGAGAGCTAGAGGCCAGAGGGGCAGAGAAGGGATTCAGACAAGGGGGTGGGACAAGAATCACAGACTGCCAGGGCCAGGACTTGACATGGTGCTTGGATGCCGCCGGAGCCAGGACCTGGTGCTTGGAACCTCCGGGTAGTGGCGAGCTCTCGACTCGGCCCGGAACAGTAGACAGCGGCTCTAGATTCTCTCCAGCGGGTTAACTGACGGACCCACCTTGATGAGGAAACTTTGCAGGCTCGCTTCGGCGAGGTAACTGGACAGAGTTGCTCCAGTGAGGAAAGGCAAATTACCGACACTCGCTTTGGGCGGAGACAAGGCTTGCTCCAGCCAGATGACATTGGCACGCCGTGGCTTTGCAGATGCTCCCACGCCGAACGGCTGAAAGCCGGAGACTATAAACTACTGGCTCAGCCGAGTGTTAATTGCCTCTAATCACCAAAGTTGAGGGACATGGGAAAACAGGGAATCAACGGTCTGGATCGTAACATAAACAAGCTAAATTTAAAGGGACCCCGATCTGGACCATGACAGACTAGGGTGCTCTTATATCTGGTACTGTTGACTGGGGTGGGATTATATCTGACACTAGTGACTGGGATGGTTTTATATCGTACACTAGTTACTGGGATCTGATTTTACCTGACACTGGTGACTGGGACGGGTTTATGTTGTACACTAGTGACTGGGATGAGATTGTTCCTGACACTGATAACTGGGACGGTGTTAGATCTGAAACTTGTGACTGGGATTTGATTACAACTGACACTGGTGACTGGGCTGGTGTTTTAACTGACAGTAGTGACTTGGATGGGAATATATCTGACATTGGTGACAGGGATGGGGTTATAACTGACACTGGTGACTGGACTGGTATAATTATCTGACGCTGATGACTGGGATGGGTTCATATATACCTATTTTCTATGTTTCTATATCTCTCACTGGTGACTTGGATGGGATTATATTTGAAACATGTATCTGGGGTTGTGTTATGTCTGACGCTTATGATTGGGGTGGTGTTATATCTGCTACTGTTGACTGAGGTGGGATTATATCTGACACTGGTAACTGGAATGGGATTATATCGTACACTAGTTACTACGATCTGATTTTACCCGACACTGGTGACTGGGACGGTGTTAGATCTGAAACTGGTGACTGGGATGAGATTGTACCTGACACTGGTAACTGGGACGGTGTTTGAAGGGGATGGGATTATAACTGACACTCGTGACTGGGATGGTGTTTTAACTGACAGTGGTGACTGGGATGGGATTATATCTGACATTGGTGACTGGGATGGGAATATATCTGGTACTGGTGACTGGGATGGGATTATATCCAACACTGGTGTCTGTGGTGGGATCATATCTGACCCTGATGACTGGGATGTGCTGATATCTGACACTGGTAACTGGGATGGGATTATATCCAACACTGGTGTCTGTGGTGGGATTATATCTGACACTGGTGACTGGGATGGGATCATATCTGACCCTGATGACTGGGATGTGTTGATATCTGACACTGGTAACTGGGATGGGATTATATCCGGCACTGGTGTCTGTGGTGAGATTATATCTGACACTGGTGACTGGGTAGGATTATATTGGACACTAGTGGCTGGGATGGGGTTATATCTGACACTGGGGACTGGGATGGGTTCCTATCTGACACCGGTCACTGGGATGGGATTATATTTGAAACACGTATCTGGGGTTGTGTTATATCTGACGCTGGTGACTGGGGTATTGTTATATCTGGTACTGTTGACTGGTGTTGGATTTTATCTGACACTGGTGACTGGGGTGGGATTATATTTCACACTAGTGACTGGAATGGGTTTATATTGTACAATAGTTACTGGGATCTGATTTTACCTGACACTGGTGACTGGGATGGTGTTAGATCTGAAAATGGTGGCTGGGATGGGATTATATCTGACACTGGTGGCTGGGACGGGATTATATCTGACACTGGTGGCTGGGATAGGATTATATCTGACACTGGTGACTGGGACAGGATTATATCTGACACTGGGGACTGGGGTAGTTCACTATCTGACACTGGGGACTGGGGTGGTATTATTATATGATACTAGTTGCATTGATGGGATTGTATCTGACAATGGAGATTGGAAGGATATTATGTCAGACACTAGCGACTGGGATGTGATTATATCTGGTACTGGTGACTGGGATGGTGTTATATCAGACTCTGGTGACTGGAGTGGGATTATATGTGACACTGGTGACTGGGATGGGATTTTGTCTGACACTGATGACTGGGATGGGATTTTATCTGGCATTGATGACTGAAATGGGATTCTATCTCACACTGGTGACTGGGGTGGTTTTATATCTGACACTGGTGACTGGAATGGGATTATATCTGGTACTGTTGACTGGGGTGGGATTATATATGACACTATTGACTGGAGTGGGTTTATATCGTACACTACTGACTGGGATGAGATTGTACCTGACACTGGTGACTGGGGTGGTGTTATTTCTGACACTGGTGACTAGGATGGTGTTATATCTCACACTTGTGACTGGAATGGGATTATATATGGTACTGTTGACTGGGGTGGGATTATATCTGACACTAGTGACTGGAATGGGATTATATCGTACACTAGTTATTGGGATCTGATTTTACCTGACACTGGTGACTGGGACGGTGTTAGATCTGAAACTGGTGAAGGGGATGGGATTATATCTGACATTGGTGACTGGGATGGTGTTTTAACTGACAGTGGTGACTGGGATGGGATTATGTCTGACACTGGTGACTGGGATGGGATTTTATCTGAAACTGGTAACTGGGATGGGACTATATCCGACACTGTTGTCTGTGGTGGGATTATATCTGACACTGGTGACTGGGTAGGATTATATTGGACACTAGTGGCTGGGATGGGATTATATCTGATGCTGATGACTGGGATGGGTTCATATCTGACACTGGTCACTGGGATGGTGTTTTATCTGACAGTGTTGACTAGGATGGGATTATATCTGACATGGTTTACTGGGATGGGATTTTATCTGACACTGATGACTGGGATGGGATTATATCTGATAGTGGTGACTGGGATGGTATTATATCTGATACTGATGACTGGGATGGGATTATATCTGACACTGATGACTGGGATGGGATTTTATCTGGCACTGATGACTGAAATTAGATTCTATCTCATACTTGTGACTGGGATGGGATTATATCTGACACTAGCTACTGGGATGGTGTTACATCTGGCACTAGTTACTGGGATGGTGTTACATCTGACACTGGTGACTGGGATGGGATTATATGTGAGATTGGTGACTGGAATGGGATTATATCTGACACTGATGACTGGGATGGGATTTTATCTGGCACTGATTACCGAAATCCCATTCTAACTCACACTGATGACTGGGATTGTGTTATATATGACACTGACGACTGGGATGGTATTATATCTGACACTAGTAACTGGGATGGACTATATCTGACACCAGTGACTGGGATGGTTATATATCTGACACTGATGACTGAAATGGGATTATATCTGACACTGATTACTGAAATGGGATTATATCTGACACTGATGACTGAAATGGGATTATATCTGACACTGGTCACTGAGATGGGATTATATCTGACACTGATGACTGGGATAGGATTATATCTGACACTGCTGACTGGGGTGGGATTATATCTGACACCGGTGACTTGGATGGGATTATTTACAGCACTGTTGACTGGGATGGGATTATATCTGACACTGGTTACTGGAACATTATTATATCTAACTCCGGTCACTGGGATGAGATTGTATCTGACACTGGTGACTGGGATGGTGTTTTATCTGACAGTTGTGACTGGGATGGGATTATATCTGACACCGATTACTGGGATGGGACTATATCTGACACTGGTTACTAGGATGGGATTTTATCTGACACTGATGTCTGGGATGGGATTATATCTGATACTGATGACTGGGATGGGATTATATATGACACTGATGACTGGGATGGGATTATATCTCACATTGATGACTGGGATGGGATTTTATCTGACACTGATGTCTGGGATGGGATTTTATCCGTTGCTGACGACTGAAATTGGATTATATCTGACATTGGTGACTGGGATGGGATTATATCTGACACTGCAGACTGCGATGGTGTTTTATCTGACGCTGGTGACTGGGATGGGATTATATCTGACAGTAGTGACTGGGATGGGATTTTATCTGGCATTGATGACTGAAATGGGATTCTATCTCACACTGGTGACTGGGGTGGTTTTATATCTGACACTGGTGACTGGAATGGGATTATATCTGGTACTGTTGACTGGGGTGGGATTATATCTGACACTAGTGACTGGAGTGGGTTTATATCGTACACTAGTGGCTGGGATGGGGTTATATCTGACACTGGGAACTGGGATGGGTTCATATCTGACACCGGTCACTGGGATGGGATTATATTTGAAACATGTATCTGGGGTTGTGTTATATCTGACGCTGGTGACTGGGGTATTGTTATATCTGGTGCTGTTGACTGGTGTTGGATTTTATCTGACACTGGTGACTGGGGTGGGATTATATCTGACACTAGTGACTGGAATGGGTTTATATCGTACACGAGTTATTGGGATCTGATTTTACCTGACACTGGTGATTGCGACCGTGTTAGATCTGAAAATGGTGACTGGGATGGGATTATATCTGACACTGGTGACTGGGATGACATTATATCTGACACTGGTAACTGGGATGGGATTATATCCGACACTGGTGTCTGTGGTGGGATTATATCTGGCATTGATGACTGAAATGGGATTCTATCTCACACTGGTGACTGGGATGGTGTTATATCTGACAGTAGTTACTGGGATGGGATTATATCTGACACTGGTGACTGGGATGGGATTTTATCTGGCATTGATGACTGAAATGGGATTCTATCTCACACTGGTGACTGGGGTGGTTTTATATCTGACACTGGTGACTGGAATGGGATTATATCTGGTACTGTTGACTGGGGTAGGATTATATCTGACACTAGTGACTGGAGTGGGTTTATATCGTACACTAGTGGCTGGGATGGGGTTATATCTGACACTGGGAACTGGGATGGGTTCATATCTGACACCGGTCACTGGGATGGGATTATATTTGAAACATGTATCTGGGGTTGTGTTATATCTGACGCTGGTGACTGGGGTATTGTTATATCTGGTGCTGTTGACTGGTGTTGGATTTTATCTGACACTGGTGACTGGGGTGGGATTATATCTGACACTAGTGACTGGAATGGGTTTATATCGTACACTAGTTATTGGGATCTGATTTTACCTGACACTGGTGATTGCGACCGTGTTAGATCTGAAAATGGTGACTGGGATAGGATTATATCTGACACTGGTGACTGGGATGACATTATATCTGACACTGGTAACTGGGATGGGATTATATCCGACACTGGTGTCTGTGGTGGGATTATATCTGGCATTGATGACTGAAATGGGATTCTATCTCACACTGGTGACTGGGATGGTGTTATATCTGACAGTAGTTACTGGGATGGGATTATATCTGACACTGGTGACTGGGATGGGATTTTATCTGGCATTGATGACTGAAATGGGATTCTATCTCACACTGGTGACTGGGGTGGTTTTATATCTGACACTGGTGACTGGAATGGGATTATATCTGGTACTGTTGACTGGGGTAGGATTATATCTGACACTAGTGACTGGAGTGGGTTTATATCGTACACTAGTGGCTGGGATGGGGTTATATCTGACACTGGGAACTGGGATGGGTTCATATCTGACACCGGTCACTGGGATGGGATTATATTTGAAACACGTATCTGGGGTTGTGTTATATCTGACGCTGGTGACTGGGGTATTGTTATATTTGGTGCTGTTGACTGGTGTTGGATTTTATCTGACACTGGTGACTGGGGTGGGATTATATCTGACACTAGTGACTGGAATGGGTTTATATCGTACACTAGTTATTGGGATCTGATTTTACCTGACACTGGTGACTGCAACCGTGGTAGATCTGAAAATGGTGACTGGGATGGGATTATATCTGACACTGGTGACTGGGATGACATTATATCTGGCATTGATGACTGAAATGGGATTCTATCACACTCTGGTGACTGGGATGGTGTTATATCCGACAGTAGTTACTGGGATAGGATTATATCTGACACTGGTGACTGGGATGGCATTAAATCTGACACTGGTAACTGGGATGGGATTATATCCGACACTGGTGTCTCTGGTGGGATTATATCTGACATTGGTGACTGGGTAGGATTATATTGGACACTAGTGGCTGGGATGGGGTTATATCTGACACTGGTGAGTGGGATGGTTCACTATCTGACGCTGATGACTGGGATGGGATTATAACTGATGCTGATGACTGGGTTGGGTTCATATCTGACACTGGTCACTGGGATGGGATTATAACTGACTCTGGTGACTGGGATGGTGTTAGATCTGACACTGGTGACTGGGATCGGATTATATCCGACACTGGTGTCTGTGGTGGGATTATATCTGACACTGGTGTCTGGGGTGGGATTATGTCTGACACTAGTGACTGGAATGGGTTTATATCGTACACTAGTTATTGGGATCTGATTTTACCTGACACTGGTGACTGCGACCGTGTTAGATCTGAAAATGGTGACTGGGATGGGATTATATCTGACACTGGTGACTGGGATGACATTATATCTGACACTGGTAACTGGGATGGGATTATATCCAACACTGGTGTCTGTGGTGGGATTATATCTGGCATTGATGACTGAAATGGGATTCTATCTCACACTGGTGACTGGGGTGGTTTTATATCTGACACTGGTGACTGGAATGGGATTATATCTGGTACTGTTGACTGGGGTAGGATTATATCTGACACTAGTGACTGGAGTGGGTTTATATCGTACACTAGTGGCTGGGATGGGGTTATATCTGACACTGGGAACTGGGATGGGTTCATATCTGACACCGGTCACTGGGATGGGATTATATTTGAAACACGTATCTGGGGTTGTGTTATATCTGACGCTGGTGACTGGGGTATTGTTATATTTGGTGCTGTTGACTGGTGTTGGATTTTATCTGACACTGGTGACTGGGGTGGGATTATATCTGACACTAGTGACTGGAATGGGTTTATATCGTACACTAGTTATTGGGATCTGATTTTACCTGACACTGGTGACTGCAACCGTGGTAGATCTGAAAATGGTGACTGGGATGGGATTATATCTGACACTGGTGACTGGGATGACATTATATCTGGCATTGATGACTGAAATGGGATTCTATCACACTCTGGTGACTGGGATGGTGTTATATCCGACAGTAGTTACTGGGATAGGATTATATCTGACACTGGTGACTGGGATGGCATTAAATCTGACACTGGTAACTGGGATGGGATTATATCCGACACTGGTGTCTCTGGTGGGATTATATCTGACATTGGTGACTGGGTAGGATTATATTGGACACTAGTGGCTGGGATGGGGTTATATCTGACACTGTTGAGTGGGATGGTTCACTATCTGACGCTGATGACTGGGATGGGATTATAACTGATGCTGATGACTGGGTTGGGTTCATATCTGACACTGGTCACTGGGATGGGATTATAACTGACTCTGGTGACTGGGATGGTGTTAGATCTGACACTGGTGACTGGGATCGGATTATATCCGACACTGGTGTCTGTGGTGGGATTATATCTGACACTGGTGTCTGGGGTGGGATTATGTCTGACACTAGTGACTGGAATGGGTTTATATCGTACACTAGTTATTGGGATCTGATTTTACCTGACACTGGTGACTGCGACCGTGTTAGATCTGAAAATGGTGACTGGGATGGGATTATATCTGACACTGGTGACTGGGATGACATTATATCTGACACTGGTAACTGGGATGGGATTATATCCGACACTGGTGTCTGTGGTGGGATTATATCTGGCATTGATGACTGAAATGGGATTCTATCTCACACTGGTGACTGGGATGGTGTTATATCTGACAGTAGTTACTGGGATGGGATTATATCTGACACTGGTGACTGGGATGGGATTTTATCTGGCATTGATGACTGAAATGGGATTCTATCTCACACTGGTGACTGGGGTGGTTTTATATCTGACACTGGTGACTGGAATGGGATTATATCTGGTACTGTTGACTGGGGTAGGATTATATCTGACACTAGTGACTGGAGTGGGTTTATATCGTACACTAGTGGCTGGGATGGGGTTATATCTGACACTGGGAACTGGGATGGGTTCATATCTGACACCGGTCACTGGGATGGGATTATATTTGAAACACGTATCTGGGGTTGTGTTATATCTGACGCTGGTGACTGGGGTATTGTTATATTTGGTGCTGTTGACTGGTGTTGGATTTTATCTGACACTGGTGACTGGGGTGGGATTATATCTGACACTAGTGACTGGAATGGGTTTATATCGTACACTAGTTATTGGGATCTGATTTTACCTGACACTGGTGACTGCAACCGTGGTAGATCTGAAAATGGTGACTGGGATGGGATTATATCTGACACTGGTGACTGGGATGACATTATATCTGGCATTGATGACTGAAATGGGATTCTATCACACTCTGGTGACTGGGATGGTGTTATATCCGACAGTAGTTACTGGGATAGGATTATATCTGACACTGGTGACTGGGATGGCATTAAATCTGACACTGGTAACTGGGATGGGATTATATCCGACACTGGTGTCTCTGGTGGGATTATATCTGACATTGGTGACTGGGTAGGATTATATTGGACACTAGTGGCTGGGATGGGGTTATATCTGACACTGGTGAGTGGGATGGTTCACTATCTGACGCTGATGACTGGGATGGGATTATAACTGATGCTGATGACTGGGTTGGGTTCATATCTGACACTGGTCACTGGGATGGGATTATAACTGACTCTGGTGACTGGGATGGTGTTAGATCTGACACTGGTGACTGGGATCGGATTATATCCGACACTGGTGTCTGTGGTGGGATTATATCTGACACTGGTGTCTGGGGTGGGATTATGTCTGACACTAGTGACTGGAATGGGTTTATATCGTACACTAGTTATTGGGATCTGATTTTACCTGACACTGGTGACTGCGACCGTGTTAGATCTGAAAATGGTGACTGGGATGGGATTATATCTGACACTGGTGACTGGGATGACATTATATCTGACACTGGTAACTGGGATGGGATTATATCCGACACTGGTGTCTGTGGTGGGATTATATCTGGCATTGATGACTGAAATGGGATTCTATCTCACACTGGTGACTGGGATGGTGTTATATCTGACAGTAGTTACTGGGATGGGATTATATCTGACACTGGTGACTGGGATGGGATTTTATCTGGCATTGATGACTGAAATGGGATTCTATCTCACACTGGTGACTGGGGTGGTTTTATATCTGACACTGGTGACTGGAATGGGATTATATCTGGTACTGTTGACTGGGGTAGGATTATATCTGACACTAGTGACTGGAGTGGGTTTATATCGTACACTAGTGGCTGGGATGGGGTTATATCTGACACTGGGAACTGGGATGGGTTCATATCTGACACCGGTCACTGGGATGGGATTATATTTGAAACACGTATCTGGGGTTGTGTTATATCTGACGCTGGTGACTGGGGTATTGTTATATTTGGTGCTGTTGACTGGTGTTGGATTTTATCTGACACTGGTGACTGGGGTGGGATTATATCTGACACTAGTGACTGGAATGGGTTTATATCGTACACTAGTTATTGGGATCTGATTTTACCTGACACTGGTGACTGCAACCGTGGTAGATCTGAAAATGGTGACTGGGATGGGATTATATCTGACACTGGTGACTGGGATGACATTATATCTGGCATTGATGACTGAAATGGGATTCTATCACACTCTGGTGACTGGGATGGTGTTATATCCGACAGTAGTTACTGGGATAGGATTATATCTGACACTGGTGACTGGGATGGCATTAAATCTGACACTGGTAACTGGGATGGGATTATATCCGACACTGGTGTCTCTGGTGGGATTATATCTGACATTGGTGACTGGGTAGGATTATATTGGACACTAGTGGCTGGGATGGGGTTATATCTGACACTGGTGAGTGGGATGGTTCACTATCTGACGCTGATGACTGGGATGGGATTATAACTGATGCTGATGACTGGGTTGGGTTCATATCTGACACTGGTCACTGGGATGGGATTATAACTGACTCTGGTGACTGGGATGGTGTTAGATCTGACACTGGTGACTGGGATCGGATTATATCCGACACTGGTGTCTGTGGTGGGATTATATCTGACACTGGTGTCTGGGGTGGGATTATGTCTGACACTAGTGACTGGAATGGGTTTATATCGTACACTAGTTATTGGGATCTGATTTTACCTGACACTGGTGACTGCGACCGTGTTAGATCTGAAAATGGTGACTGGGATGGGATTATATCTGACACTGGTGACTGGGATGACATTATATCTGACACTGGTAACTGGGATGGGATTATATCCGACACTGGTGTCTGTGGTGGGATTATATCTGGCATTGATGACTGAAATGGGATTCTATCTCACTCTGGTGACTGGGATGGTGTTATATCCGACAGTAGTTACTGGGATGGGATTATATCTGACACTGGTGACTGGGATCGGATTATATCCGACACTGGTGTCTGTGGTGGGATTATATCTGACACTGGTGTCTGGGATGGGATTATATCTGATACTGGTGACTGGGATGGTGTTACACCTGACAGTAGCTACTGGGATGGGATTATATGTGAGATTGGTGATTGGGATGGGTTTATATCCGACACTGGTAACTGTGATGGGATTATATCTGACACTAGTTACTGAGGTGGTGTTACATCTGACACTGGTGACTGAGATGGGATTATATGTGAGATTGGTGACTGGAATGGGATTCTATCTGACACTGGTGACTGGGATGGGTTTATATCTGACACTGGTGTCTGGGATTGGATTATATCTGATACTGGTTGCTTTGATGGGATTATATCTGATAATGGGGATTGGGAGGGTATTATATCTGACACTGGTGTCTGGGATGGGATTATATTTGATACTGGTGACTGGGATGGACTATATCTGACACCAGTGACTGGGATGGTTATATATCTGACACTGATGACTGAAATGGGATTATATCTGACACTGCAGACTGGGATGGTGTTTTATCTGACGCTGGTGATTGGGATGGGATTATATCTGACATTGGTGACTGGGATGGGATTATATCTGACACTAGTGACTGGAGTGGGTTTATATCGTACACTAGTGGCTGGGATGGGGTTATATCTGACACTGAGGACTGGGATGGGATTTTATCTGGCATTAATGACTGAAATGGGATTCTTCTCACACTGGTGACTGGGGTGGTTTTATATCTGACACTGGTGACTGGAATGGGATTATATCTGGTACTGTTGTCTGGGGTGGGATTCTATCTGACACTAGTGACTGGAGTGGGTTTATATCGTACACTAGTGACTGGGATGAGATTGTACCTGACACTGGTGACTGGGATGATGTTATTTCTGACACTGGTGACTGGGATGATGTTATTTCTGACACTGGTGACTGGAATGGGATTATATCTGATAGTGGTTACTGGGAATGGATTATATCTGATGCTGATGACTGGGATGGGATTTTATCTGGCACTGATGACTGAAATTAGATTCTAACTCATACTTGTGACTGGGATGGGATTATATCTGACACTAGCTACTGGGATGGTGTTACATCTGGCACTAGTTACTGGGATGGTGTTACATCTGACACTGGTGACTGGAATGGGATTATATGTGAGATTGGTGACTGGAATGGGATTATATCTGACACTGATGACTGGGATGGGATTTTATCTGGCACTGATTACTGAAATCCCATTCTAAGTCACACTGATGACTGGGATTGTGTTATATCTGACACTGATGACTGGAATAGGATTATATCTGACACCACTGACTGGGGTGGGATTATATCTGACTCCGGTGACTGGGATGGGATTATTTACAGCACTGTTGACTGGGATGGGATTATATCTGACACTGGTTACTGGAACATTATTATATCTAACTCCGGTCACTGGGATGAGATTGCATCTGACACTGGTGACTGGGATGGTGTTTTATCTGACAGTGGTGACTGGGATGGGATTATATCTGACACCGGTTACTAGGATGGGAATATATCTGACACTGGTTACTGGGATGGGATGGGATTATATATGACACTGATGACTGGGATGGGAATTTATCCGTTGCTGACGACTGAAATTGGATTATATCTGACATTGGTGACTGGGATGGGATTAAGTCTGACACTGGTGACTGGGATGGGATTACATTTGACACTGCAGACTGGGATGGTGTTTTATCTGACGCTGGTGACTGGGATGGGATTATATCTGACAGTGGTGACTGGGATGGGATTATATCTGACACTGCAGACTGGGATGGTGTTTTATCTGACGCTGGTGATTGGGATGGGATTATATCTGACATTGGTGACTGGGATGGGATTATATCTGACACTAGTGACTGGAGTGGGTTTATATCGTACACTAGTGGCTGGGATGGGGTTATATCTGACACTGAGGACTGGGATGGGATTTTATCTGGCATTAATGACTGAAATGGGATTCTTCTCACACTGGTGACTGGGGTGGTTTTATATCTGACACTGGTGACTGGAATGGGATTATATCTGGTACTGTTGTCTGGGGTGGGATTATATCTGACACTAGTGACTGGAGTGGGTTTATATCGTACACTAGTGACTGGGATGAGATTGTACCTGACACTGGTGACTGGGATGGTGTTATATCTCACACTGGTGACTGGAATGGGATTATATCTGATAGTGGTTACTGGGAATGGATTATATCTGATGCTGATGACTGGGATGGGATTTTATCTGGCACTGATGACTGAAATTAGATTCTAACTCATACTTGTGACTGGGATGGGATTATATCTGACACTAGCTACTGGGATGGTGTTACATCTGGCACTAGTTACTGGGATGGTGTTACATCTGACACTGGTGACTGGGATGGGATTATATGTGAGATTGGTGACTGGAATGGGATTATATCTGACACTGATGACTGGGATGGGATTTTATCTGGCACTGATTACTGAAATCCCATTCTAAGTCACACTGATGACTGGGATTGTGTTATATATGACACTGATGACTGGGATGGTATTATATCTGACACTAGTAGCTGGAATGGACTATATCTGACACCAGTGACTGGGATGGTTATATATCTGACACTGATGACTGAAATGGGATTATATCTGACACTGGTCACTGAGATGGGATTATATCTGACACTGATGACTGGGATAGGATTATATCTGACACCGCTGACTGGGGTGGGATTATATCTGACACCGGTGACTGGGATGGAATTATTTACAGCACTGTTGACTGGGATGGGATTATATCTGACACTGGTTACTGGAACATTATTATATCTAACTCCGGTCACTGGGATGAGATTGTATCTGACACTGGTGACTGGGATGGTGTTTTATCTGACGGTGGTGACTGGGATAGGATTATACCTGACACCGGTTACTGGGATGGGACTATATCTGACACTGGTTACTGGGATGGGATTTTATCTGACACTGATGACTGGGATGGGATTATATCTGACACTGGTGACTGGGATGGGATTATCTCTGACATTGGTGACTGGGATGGGATTATATCTGACGCCTGTGACTGGAACATTATTATATCTAACACCGGTTACTAGGATGAGATTGTATCTGACGCTGGTGACTGGGATTGTATTTTATCTGACGGTGGTGACTGGGATGGGATTATATCTGACACCGGTTACTGAGATGGGATTGTATCTGATGCTCGTGACTGAGATGGGATTATATGTGAGATTGGTGACTGGAATGGGATTATATCTGACACTGGTGACTGGGATGGGATCATATCTGACCCTGATGACTGGGATGTGTTGATATCTGACACTGGTAACTGGGATGGGATTATATCCGGCACTGGTGTCTGTGGTGAGATTATATCTGACACTGGTGACTGGGTAGGATTATATTGGACACTAGTGGCTGGGATGGGGTTATATCTGACACTGGGGACTGGGATGGGTTCCTATCTGACACCGGTCACTGGGATGGGATTATATTTGAAACACGTATCTGGGGTTGTGTTATATCTGACGCTGGTGACTGGGGTATTGTTATATCTGGTACTGTTGACTGGTGTTGGATTTTATCTGACACTGGTGACTGGGGTGGGATTATATTTCACACTAGTGACTGGAATGGGTTTATATTGTACAATAGTTACTGGGATCTGATTTTACCTGACACTGGTGACTGGGATGGTGTTAGATCTGAAAATGGTGGCTGGGATGGGATTATATCTGACACTGGTGGCTGGGACGGGATTATATCTGACACTGGTGGCTGGGATAGGATTATATCTGACACTGGTGACTGGGACAGGATTATATCTGACACTGGGGACTGGGGTAGTTCACTATCTGACACTGGGGACTGGGGTGGTATTATTATATGATACTAGTTGCATTGATGGGATTGTATCTGACAATGGAGATTGGAAGGATATTATGTCAGACACTAGCGACTGGGATGTGATTATATCTGGTACTGGTGACTGGGATGGTGTTATATCAGACTCTGGTGACTGGAGTGGGATTATATGTGACACTGGTGACTGGGATGGGATTTTGTCTGACACTGATGACTGGGATGGGATTTTATCTGGCATTGATGACTGAAATGGGATTCTATCTCACACTGGTGACTGGGGTGGTTTTATATCTGACACTGGTGACTGGAATGGGATTATATCTGGTACTGTTGACTGGGGTGGGATTATATATGACACTATTGACTGGAGTGGGTTTATATCGTACACTACTGACTGGGATGAGATTGTACCTGACACTGGTGACTGGGGTGGTGTTATTTCTGACACTGGTGACTAGGATGGTGTTATATCTCACACTTGTGACTGGAATGGGATTATATATGGTACTGTTGACTGGGGTGGGATTATATCTGACACTAGTGACTGGAATGGGATTATATCGTACACTAGTTATTGGGATCTGATTTTACCTGACACTGGTGACTGGGACGGTGTTAGATCTGAAACTGGTGAAGGGGATGGGATTATATCTGACATTGGTGACTGGGATGGTGTTTTAACTGACAGTGGTGACTGGGATGGGATTATGTCTGACACTGGTGACTGGGATGGGATTTTATCTGAAACTGGTAACTGGGATGGGACTATATCCGACACTGTTGTCTGTGGTGGGATTATATCTGACACTGGTGACTGGGTAGGATTATATTGGACACTAGTGGCTGGGATGGGATTATATCTGACGCTGATGACTGGGATGGGTTCATATCTGACACTGGTCACTGGGATGGTGTTTTATCTGACAGTGTTGACTAGGATGGGATTATATCTGACATGGTTTACTGGGATGGGATTTTATCTGACACTGATGACTGGGATGGGATTATATCTGATAGTGGTGACTGGGATGGTATTATATCTGATACTGATGACTGGGATGGGATTATATCTGACACTGATGACTGGGATGGGATTTTATCTGGCACTGATGACTGAAATTAGATTCTATCTCATACTTGTGACTGGGATGGGATTATATCTGACACTAGCTACTGGGATGGTGTTACATCTGGCACTAGTTACTGGGATGGTGTTACATCTGACACTGGTGACTGGGATGGGATTATATGTGAGATTGGTGACTGGAATGGGATTATATCTGACACTGATGACTGGGATGGGATTTTATCTGGCACTGATTACCGAAATCCCATTCTAACTCACACTGATGACTGGGATTGTGTTATATATGACACTGACGACTGGGATGGTATTATATCTGACACTAGTAACTGGGATGGACTATATCTGACACCAGTGACTGGGATGGTTATATATCTGACACTGATGACTGAAATGGGATTATATCTGACATTGATGACTGAAATGGGATTATATCTGACACTGGTCACTGAGATGGGATTATATCTGACACTGATGACTGGGATAGGATTATATCTGACACTGCTGACTGGGGTGGGATTATATCTGACACCGGTGACTTGGATGGGATTATTTACAGCACTGTTGACTGGGATGGGATTATATCTGACACTGGTTACTGGAACATTATTATATCTAACTCCGGTCACTGGGATGAGATTGTATCTGACACTGGTGACTGGGATGGTGTTTTATCTGACAGTTGTGACTGGGATGGGATTATATCTGACACCGATTACTGGGATGGGACTATATCTGACACTGGTTACTAGGATGGGATTTTATCTGACACTGATGTCTGGGATGGGATTATATCTGATACTGATGACTGGGATGGGATTATATATGACACTGATGACTGGGATGGGATTATATCTCACATTGATGACTGGGATGGGATTTTATCTGACACTGATGTCTGGGATGGGATTTTATCCGTTGCTGACGACTGAAATTGGATTATATCTGACATTGGTGACTGGGATGGGATTATATCTGACACTGCAGACTGCGATGGTGTTTTATCTGACGCTGGTGACTGGGATGGGATTATATCTGACAGTAGTGACTGGGATGGGATTTTATCTGGCATTGATGACTGAAATGGGATTCTATCTCACACTGGTGACTGGGGTGGTTTTATATCTGACACTGGTGACTGGAATGGGATTATATCTGGTACTGTTGACTGGGGTAGGATTATATCTGACACTAGTGACTGGAGTGGGTTTATATCGTACACTAGTGGCTGGGATGGGGTTATATCTGACACTGGGAACTGGGATGGGTTCATATCTGACACCGGTCACTGGGATGGGATTATATTTGAAACACGTATCTGGGGTTGTGTTATATCTGACGCTGGTGACTGGGGTATTGTTATATTTGGTGCTGTTGACTGGTGTTGGATTTTATCTGACACTGGTGACTGGGGTGGGATTATATCTGACACTAGTGACTGGAATGGGTTTATATCGTACACTAGTTATTGGGATCTGATTTTACCTGACACTGGTGACTGCAACCGTGGTAGATCTGAAAATGGTGACTGGGATGGGATTATATCTGACACTGGTGACTGGGATGACATTATATCTGGCATTGATGACTGAAATGGGATTCTATCACACTCTGGTGACTGGGATGGTGTTATATCCGACAGTAGTTACTGGGATAGGATTATATCTGACACTGGTGACTGGGATGGCATTAAATCTGACACTGGTAACTGGGATGGGATTATATCCGACACTGGTGTCTGTGGTGGGATTATATCTGACATTGGTGACTGGGTAGGATTATATTGGACACTAGTGGCTGGGATGGGGTTATATCTGACACTGGTGAGTGGGATGGTTCACTATCTGACGCTGATGACTGGGATGGGATTATAACTGATGCTGATGACTGGGTTGGGTTCATATCTGACACTGGTCACTGGGATGGGATTATAACTGACTCTGGTGACTGGGATGGTGTTAGATCTGACACTGGTGACTGGGATCGGATTATATCCGACACTGGTGTCTGTGGTGGGATTATATCTGACACTGGTGTCTGGGGTGGGATTATGTCTGACACTAGTGACTGGAATGGGTTTATATCGTACACTAGTTATTGGGATCTGATTTTACCTGACACTGGTGACTGCGACCGTGTTAGATCTGAAAATGGTGACTGGGATGGGATTATATCTGACACTGGTGACTGGGATGACATTATATCTGACACTGGTAACTGGGATGGGATTATATCCAACACTGGTGTCTGTGGTGGGATTATATCTGGCATTGATGACTGAAATGGGATTCTATCTCACTCTGGTGACTGGGATGGTGTTATATCCGACAGTAGTTACTGGGATGGGATTATATCTGACACTGGTGACTGGGATGGCATTAAATCTGACACTGGTAACTGGGATGGGATTATATCTGACACTGGTGTCTGTGGTGGGATTATATCTGACATTGGTGACTGGGTAGGATTATATTGGACACTAGTGGCTGGGATGGGGTTATATCTGACACTGGTGAGTGGGATGGTTCACTATCTGACGCTGATGACTGGGATGGGATTATAACTGATGCTGATGACTGGGATGGGTTCATATCTGACACTGGTCACTGGGATGGGATTATAACTGACTCTGGTGACTGGGATGGTGTTATATCTGACACTGGTGACTGGGATCGGATTATATCCGACACTGGTGTCTGTGGTGGGATTATATCTGACACTGGTGTCTGGGATGGGATTATATCTGATACTGGTGACTGGGATGGTGTTACACCTGACAGTAGCTACTGGGATGGGATTATATGTGAGATTGGTTATTGGGATGGGTTTATATCCGACACTGGTAACTGTGATGGGATTATATCTGACACTAGTTACTGAGGTGGTGTTACATCTGACACTGGTGACTGAGATGGGATTATATGTGAGATTGGTGACTGGAATGGGATTCTATCTGACACTGGTGACTGGGATGGGTTTATATCTGACACTGGTGTCTGGGATTGGATTATATCTGATACTGGTTGCTTTGATGGGATTATATCTGATAATGGGGATTGGGAGGGTATTATATCTGACACTGGTGTCTGGGATGGGATTATATTTGATACTGGTGACTGGGATGGACTATATCTGACACCAGTGACTGGGATGGTTATATATCTGACACTGATGACTGAAATGGGATTATATCTGACACTGCAGACTGGGATGGTGTTTTATCTGACGCTGGTGATTGGGATGGGATTATATCTGACATTGGTGACTGGGATGGGATTATATCTGACACTAGTGACTGGAGTGGGTTTATATCGTACACTAGTGGCTGGGATGGGGTTATATCTGACACTGAGGACTGGGATGGGATTTTATCTGGCATTAATGACTGAAATGGGATTCTTCTCACACTGGTGACTGGGGTGGTTTTATATCTGACACTGGTGACTGGAATGGGATTATATCTGGTACTGTTGTCTGGGGTGGGATTCTATCTGACACTAGTGACTGGAGTGGGTTTATATCGTACACTAGTGACTGGGATGAGATTGTACCTGACACTGGTGACTGGGATGATGTTATTTCTGACACTGGTGACTGGGATGATGTTATTTCTGACACTGGTGACTGGAATGGGATTATATCTGATAGTGGTTACTGGGAATGGATTATATCTGATGCTGATGACTGGGATGGGATTTTATCTGGCACTGATGACTGAAATTAGATTCTAACTCATACTTGTGACTGGGATGGGATTATATCTGACACTAGCTACTGGGATGGTGTTACATCTGGCACTAGTTACTGGGATGGTGTTACATCTGACACTGGTGACTGGAATGGGATTATATGTGAGATTGGTGACTGGAATGGGATTATATCTGACACTGATGACTGGGATGGGATTTTATCTGGCACTGATTACTGAAATCCCATTCTAAGTCACACTGATGACTGGGATTGTGTTATATCTGACACTGATGACTGGAATAGGATTATATCTGACACCACTGACTGGGGTGGGATTATATCTGACTCCGGTGACTGGGATGGGATTATTTACAGCACTGTTGACTGGGATGGGATTATATCTGACACTGGTTACTGGAACATTATTATATCTAACTCCGGTCACTGGGATGAGATTGTATCTGACACTGGTGACTGGGATGGTGTTTTATCTGACAGTGGTGACTGGGATGGGATTATATCTGACACCGGTTACTAGGATGGGAATATATCTGACACTGGTTACTGGGATGGGATGGGATTATATATGACACTGATGACTGGGATGGGAATTTATCCGTTGCTGACGACTGAAATTGGATTACATTTGACACTGCAGACTGGGATGGTGTTTTATCTGACGCTGGTGATTGGGATGGGATTATATCTGACATTGGTGACTGGGATGGGATTATATCTGACACTAGTGACTGGAGTGGGTTTATATCGTACACTAGTGGCTGGGATGGGGTTATATCTGACACTGAGGACTGGGATGGGATTTTATCTGGCATTAATGACTGAAATGGGATTCTTCTCACACTGGTGACTGGGGTGGTTTTATATCTGACACTGGTGACTGGAATGGGATTATATCTGGTACTGTTGTCTGGGGTGGGATTATATCTGACACTAGTGACTGGAGTGGGTTTATATCGTACACTAGTGACTGGGATGAGATTGTACCTGACACTGGTGACTGGGATGATGTTATTTCTGACACTGTTGACTGGGATGGTGTTATATCTCACACTGGTGACTGGAATGGGATTATATCTGATAGTGGTTACTGGGAATGGATTATATCTGATGCTGATGACTGGGATGGGATTTTATCTGGCACTGATGACTGAAATTAGATTCTAACTCATACTTGTGACTGGGATGGGATTATATCTGACACTAGCTACTGGGATGGTGTTACATCTGGCACTAGTTACTGGGATGGTGTTACATCTGACACTGGTGACTGGAATGGGATTATATGTGAGATTGGTGACTGGAATGGGATTATATCTGACACTGATGACTGGGATGGGATTTTATCTGGCACTGATTACTGAAATCCCATTCTAAGTCACACTGATGACTGGGATTGTGTTATATATGACACTGATGACTGGGATGGTATTATATCTGACACTAGTAGCTGGAATGGACTATATCTGACACCAGTGACTGGGATGGTTATATATCTGACACTGATGACTGAAATGGGATTATATCTGACACTGGTCACTGAGATGGGATTATATCTGACACTGATGACTGGGATAGGATTATATCTGACACCGCTGACTGGGGTGGGATTATATCTGACACCGGTGACTGGGATGGAATTATTTACAGCACTGTTGACTGGGATGGGATTATATCTGACACTGGTTACTGGAACATTATTATATCTAACTCCGGTCACTGGGATGAGATTGTATCTGACACTGGTGACTGGGATGGTGTTTTATCTGACGGTGGTGACTGGGATAGGATTATACCTGACACCGGTTACTGGGATGGGACTATATCTGACACTGGTTACTGGGATGGGATTTTATCTGACACTGATGACTGGGATGGGATTATATCTGACACTGGTGACTGGGATGGGATTATCTCTGACATTGGTGACTGGGATGGGATTATATCTGACGCCTGTGACTGGAACATTATTATATCTAACACCGGTTACTAGGATGAGATTGTATCTGACGCTGGTGACTGGGATTGTATTTTATCTGACGGTGGTGACTGGGATGGGATTATATCTGACACCGGTTACTGAGATGGGATTGTATCTGATGCTCGTGACTGAGATGGGATTATATGTGAGATTGGTGACTGGAATGGGATTATATCTGACACTGGTGACTGGGATGGGATTATATCTGACGCCTGTGACTGGAACATTATTATATCTAACACCGGTTACTAGGATGAGATTGTATCTGACGCTGGTGACTGGGATTGTATTTTATCTGACGGTGGTGACTGGGATGGGATTATATCTAACACCGGTTACTGAGATGGGATTGTATCTGACGCTCATGACTGGGATGGGATTATACCTGACACTCGTGAGCGGGATGGGATTATACCTGACACTCGTGAGCGGCATGGCTTTATTATCTGACACTGGAAGCACAGTAGATGACAGAGTCTGGGCCGGTTGTAGTAGTTGGCCTCTGTTTCACAATTTTTTCTTTATTCTTTCCAGCTTCTCATACCTCACATATTTTTCCCATATTCTCAAACTGATGGTGCTATGTTTACCACTTCAGATAGTGACAGCCCCCATAGCCCTCTTCTCGGTCCTTATATCTGAACCTTCACTGTGGACATCAGCAATGGAATTGAGAATAGGGGGCAATTAATTCCAATTTTGGTCATTCTTAACCTAGAATTAAAATGTTCTTTTCCCACAGGAGCGGCAGGATTGCTGACAGGTTTTCCATGTCCAGAACCATGGAGATTGTAAGGACCCCATTCCCAGTTCAGCTTGCACAGAGCAAAATCTGGACATGAATCAGTGCAATATTGTGCTACAGTGAGCAGCACAGACTCCCTCTCCGAAAGTAACTCATTCCTTTTATAATTAGTATATTTTCATTTCCCATTGTTCTCTCTCCTTTCCTAAGCCTTATTTTCTCTGGTTTCTCCCTTCATTGTTTTTCCTCATCAAGCTTCTCGCTGTCTCATCCTCTGTTGTCTCTCCACTTATCTTGGAAGTTGTGTCACTCACTCTTTCACTTTCTCACATGGCCAACTTTCCATCTTCCAGTTTTTCTGTCACTATCTCTCAACAAATCTTCGAAGAATGAAAGCATGAAAATATGCCCAAACATTCCCTAGCCCTGTGTTGTTGTTTCAGCTTAACTATTTTATTCATCAAATCTACAGTTTACACACTCCCCCTCCCCAACTCCACCCCTCTAGGGGTACACTGGGTAGGTTCCAAGTTTCCATACCCAGAGTACCGGAGCACTTGCTGAATTGCCCCTACACAGTCTATTTTAACCCACTTTTCCACTGTACTGTATTTCTCTTCCATCTTGCCTCCCTCAGGTTCACTTTCTTAGGTGTTCTTTATTCCTTTAATTACCTTTCCTTCTTTTCCCCTTTTATTCTTCTTCTTTTATTTTGTTTTAGACCATAGTCCCATACGACATAGGAGTAGAATTGGGCAATTCGACCTTCTAAGCGTGCTCCACCATTCCATCATGGCTGATTTATTATCCCTCTCAACATCATTCTCCTGCTTTCTCAACCTTTGATGCCCTGATTAATCAAGAATCTATCAAATTCCACTTTAAATATACCCAGTGATTGATCTCTGTAGCTGTCCATGGCAATGAATTTCACAGTTTCACTATCCTCTGGCTATAGAAATTCCTCCTAATTTCTATTCTAAATGGATGTTTGTCTATTCTAAGGCCGTGCCCCCTGGTCCTAGACTCACCCACTATAAACAACATTCCCTCCACATCCGCTCTGTCTAAGCCTTTCAATATTCAATAGCTTTCAGTGAGAAAAAACCCTCATTCTTCTAAACTCAAGTGAACACAGGCCCAGAGCCATGAAACACTCCTCATCCGTTAATTCATCCATTTCTGGAATCATTGTTATGCCAATGCCAGCACATCTTTTCTTAGATAAGGGGCCAAAACTGCTCACAATACTCCAAGTATGGTCTGAGCAATACCTTATGAAACCTTGGCATGTCCTTGTTCTTACATTGTATCCTCTCGAAATGAATGCTAGCATTGTATTTTTCTCTCTTACCACCCACTCTACCTGCAAGTTAACCTTTAAGGAGTTCAGCACAAGGGCTCCTAAGTCCCTTCGCACTTCTGATTTTTGAATTTTCTCCCTGTTTAGAAAATAATCTATGCCTATATTCCTTTTACCAAAGTGCACACCCATACACTTCCCTACACTGTATTCCATCTGCCACTTCCTTGCCCATTCTCCCAATTTTTCCAAGTCCTTCTGCAGACTCCCTGCTTTCTCAATACTACCTGTCCCTTCACCTACCTTTGCATTATCTGCAAACTTGGCCACAAAACCATCAATTTCAGGCATCCAAAGCATTGACATATAATGTGAAAAGAAGCAGTCCCAACACCACTAGTCATCAGCAGCCAACCAGAAAAGGTCCCTTTTTAACTGCTCTTTGCCTTCTGCCAGTCATCCAACCTTTCATCCATGCTTGTATGATTCTTGTAATACTCTGGGCTCTGATCTTGTTTAGCAGCCTTATGTGTGTCATGTAAAAGCCTTCTAAAAATCCAAATAAGCAACATTTACTAACTCACCTTTGTCTATCTTTCCTGCTATTTCCTCTATCAATTGCAACAGATTTGTCAGGCAAGATTTCCCCTTAAGGAAACCATGCTGACTTTGGCCAATTTTATCATGTGCTTGCAAGTATCCCGAAACCTCATCCTTAAAAATGAACTCTAACATCTTCCCACTAAAGTCAGGCTAACTAGTCTATAATTTTGTTTCTTCTGCTTCCCTCACTTCCCAAAGAGTATAGTGACATTTACAACTTTCTAGCTCTCTGAAACCATTCCAGAATGTAGCAATTCTCGAAAGATCATTATTAATGTCTCTACAATCTCTTGAGCTACCTCTTTCAGAATCCCGGGGTGTACTTTATCTGGTGCAGGTGACTTATCCTCCTTTAGATGTTTCAGCTTGCCAAGCACTTTCTCCGTAGTAATAGCAACTACATTCACTTCTGCCTTCTGAAACACTTGAATTTCTGGCATACTGCTGGTGTCTTCCACAGTGAAGACTGATGCAAAATACTTATTCAGTTCCTGCACCATTTCTTTGTCCCCTGTTACTACCTCTCCAGCATTATTTTCCACTAGTGCAATATCCACTCGTGACTCTCTTTTACTCTTTACATCTATCTGAATCATATTTCATCTCTTTTCTCATTTTATTCTAGTTGTTTTCTGTTGGCATTACTCTTTCCTTCTTCCTTCCTAAATTTTTTCATCAAAAATTGAGACAGTGGGTTAAATCCTGGCCTCTTGTGCTATTTGTGTGGAGTTTTCGTATTGTTCTTGTGATTGTATGAGTTTCCTCTGGGTGCCCTGGTTTCCCTGCACATGTCAAAACCATGCAGTTTGGTAGTGTAATTGCCAATTGCAAGTTGCTCCTAGTGGTTAGGAGTGTTGGTGTTTCGGAGTTTTGTAAGGAAAACATAATAGGATGAGTGCAAATGGCTGCCTGATGATCAGTGGGCCTCAGGGCCTGTTTCTGTTGAATGGCTGCAACTTCTCGCTCTCAGTTTATGAATTCCACCCCAGAACATCATAGCCACAGCATCAGTGAAGGATAGAGCATGCAAACAGGTACTGAGGCCCACGTCAAGCATCAACCACCCTCTTACTCTAATTCTACGCTAATCCCATGTATTTTAAATTCTCTGTCAACTCCTTGCGGATTCTCTCACCTACCTACACTTCAGGGGCCACTTGCAGTGGCTAACTAACCTTTCAATGTCTTTGTAATGAGGTCAGGATCGAACTCAGTTCTCCCTTCCTGTGCCCCTGTGTCACCCTTTATTTCACTTAGTAGTTCCCAGGGTGATGTAGTTAGGGAGGCCTGACTCAGAGATATCTGAAGACCTACAGTAGAAGAGGCAAAGTGGTAAAAAAAAATCAGCTCCTCATCTCTAACTTGGGTTGAAGTGACAGAGAAAGGCTGAGTGTTGTGCTCAGATCCTCATAGGTGAATTGTGTAGGAGGGAATTGTGGTTATCCTGGTCCCATTCCCCGGCACACCTACTGGTCAGCAAAGGCCCCTGAGAACCACAAGCACCTCCCCATGACTGGACGTTCACTGGAAAATCATAACAGGTTCAGTGGACTGGGAGCATCACCAAACTGGTTTCCTCTCACTTTGCTTCATTCTAAAGGCACAATTCTGCATTGGAGATTAGGATGGGGCTGACTTGGAGGAAAACCAATGGACAATGATGATTCCATGCATTCCTAGGTCACGGATTTAGGGTGTGGTATCAGGGAATCCTGGAATAGATCTTACCCTCTGTATCCCCCTTGGATGGAGTGTAAAGTCAGGTTGTAATGGGTTAATGGGAGCTTGAGTGAGCTATTATTGTAGGTCTTCCATCAAACCCAGGAGGAAGGTCTTTCATCCAACCTCTGCAACACTCTCCAACATGACTGGCCTCTCTCCATCCACCAGGGACTGATGGCACATACAAAGTGAGCTACAGCAGCGGGTCAAGAAGCAGTTCACCACCACTTTCTTAAGAATAGTAAGATTAAAATTAAAATCAGTTTTATTTGTAGGACGTATATCGAACCATACAGTAAAAAGGCATTGATTGCGTCAAATCGAGTCACTGAGGATTGTACTGGGCAGCCCACAAGTGTTGCCACACTTATGGTGCCAACATAGCATACCCATCACTTATTAACCCTACCCGTACGTCTTTGCAATATGGGAGGAAACCAGAGCACCCAAAGGAAATCCACGTGCTCATGGGGAGAGTGCACAAGATCCTTATAGACAGTGGCGGCATTAGAACCCCAATCTTACACCTGATGTTGTGCTAACCACAACACTACTGTGCATAAAGGAAGAGCCTTGACAGTGAAGCCCAGATCCACAAATTTGAATGAGAAATGAAGAATGAACACTATCAATCCCTGAAACTGTCGTCTTCAAATCTGCACGGCCCAGTCTCTCGTGAGTTATGTCTGTTCACAGGATCTAGATGTTGCTCGCTAGATTGACTTCTATTATTTTTACCAACCAGCAGGTTTTTTTAGTGGTTTTTCAAGGGTTACCTAATTTGTTGGAAGTAGAGTCACTTAAAGGTCAAACGAGGTAACAATGGCAGATTTTCTTCCTGAACAAGATTAGTGAGCCAGGTGTTTTACACACTGGTGTGGCTGTCCCATAACTGACACTATATTCTACATGTAGTAAATTCCACAGATGCTGAGGTGAAGATCGAATTCCCATGATCAGAAGATTTACCTTGGTCATTGGTTACCGTTCCACAAGCTACTACGGACCCCAGTGGATCCTATGCTGGATTTTGAGAGGAAAGGTGCTGTGACAGACTTCTGTCCAGTGTCATGCTCATAAAGTTACTTAGTGGGAAAACTAAATAGAGATTAAAAAAGCACTGCTGAAGTTCTTTTAATAACCTCATTATAATTGGTACAAGCTCATTAGGTTCGGCAGCGAAGTGTGAAAAATGTATGGCTCCTTTCAACTGAGTCAGGGTAGAGGACCAGACATGATTAGCTGCTTGGTATGGTAAATGACTAATGCTGCTGTTTCCATAGAGTCATACAGAACAGAAACAGGCCTCATGGTCTAACTCATCCATGCCAACTGTGGTGCCTATCCATCTACCTACGTTATGCCCGTACCTTTCTACATGTTTTCTGTCCAAGTACCATTCCAAGCACCCCTTAAATGTTGTAATTATATCTGCTTCCTCTGGGAGAACATTCCATTCCTAATAGACGTTGTCATCTCTACTCCAAAAACAAATGGAAACCTGATAGTGACTGGTGTATTATAAGGAAGGGTGACGGGGACAGGTGTCTTTTCATGGTCCCTCTCACAGTGACATCCTTCCAGGAAAGGTAGGCAGGAAGCCCCTGACAGGGCCCATGTCATGAACCTCCAAAGTAGAGCACCTCACAATCTGCACTACCAGACAAGCCAGCCTCCTCGTTCTCCTGGCTCAGCTCTAAAGACACTGGGTGTCTGCCACTGTGTTGGTAGAGGAGGGTGAGGATTTCCACTGACCTGATTCCAGAATTAAGCACTGGCAGGACTCTGAGGGCTACCAGGAATGTCCTCGGATGGATGGGGGAGAGGGGATCTAGGGCTGGGTTGCATTAAATCATCCTGAGATTGCAAACATCATAGGCGGTTTGCAAATTAGAAATAACAGATTGCAGTTGTGTGGTGCTTTGAAAGAGCTCAGGATGTCTCAGGGCACTCCTGAGCTAGCGGCATAGTGATAACTTCCACATATTGCTGTAATGCAGCAACTGCAGTAGGCACAGCCAGCAAGCACTTCCATTGTGACACTGGCCAGACCCATCTGCGATCGCATTGGCAACGGAGGGATCAAAGTCGGACAATTCATCAGGACCATTCCCCTGATCCACTTCAGCATAATTTCACTGAACTTTTGATGTCCGGCTGATTGAGTGGACAGCCTCGCCTAGAAGATGACACTTCCTACAATTCAGTTGTCCTTCAGAGCGTCAGCTCATATCCTGTGTTTTGATAAAGTCCAGATGAACAGTTATAACCTGAAACATCAATTATCTAATTCCCACTGCAGATTGTGTCTGATCTATTGTCTTTCTCCACCAGGTTGTTCTTTGGCTACTCAATGTCTTTTACCTTCATGACCTTATGAAAGTCCATCCAGAGCAGGTTTGGAAAGAAAGGTAGCCTACTCCTGGTCCTAATCTGTATTTTCACAAATAAACTGCTCGTTCTATCTGTGGGGGTGAAGATCAGTGAAAGCTGTGAGGGAGAGCTGTATGGAGTGTCATCATTTGGAAGGGAGCGTTTACAGTTCCAGCCACTGGGCCGTTCATGGGCTACAGGCGTTCCTGCATTGTTGTTAAGTATGAAATTTTAATCATCAGTTTTCATTCTGGTGGTGGTTTCTGGGTTGAACCTCCAGTCTGGCAGAATATACAATGCCTTATGTATAGACTCGAATTAGAAAAGCCATTTGAACAAGAAACCAGAAAAAAATATTGTATTTTCCCCACATCCACCTCAGGATGTCTTGTGTAGTATCAGAGGTATGGGGGAGGGGGGCAGTCACCCATGAGAGATGAAGAGACACAGGCAATGCACGTCCTGTTAAACAGCCCAGACGCCACTACAGGATGCACTGACAGGGAACATGAGGATGAACTTCTGGTAGAAAACCACAGTGGGATTTGATTCTGGCAGCTGCATCTTGACAGATTTAAGGTAGAAATCCCTCCATCCAATATTTACAGTGTGTTTGAGTCTTTTGCGTGCATCCAGGGAAGTTAACCTGACACTGGAGTCTAAGTACTCAGTTACACAATCAGAATTTTGTTTCCTTGGTGTTTTTTTCTGAGTCGACGTGAAAGGAGAGCTTGCCTTTCTTTAATTCTTCTCACACAATCCCAAAGCACGACAGCAGATGAATCCATTTTGATGTGTGCTTGCTACTACAGTGGAGGAAACACAGCAGCTAATTTTGGATGTGGCAGGCCCTCAAGACAGTGATGTGATGACAAGAAGATAATCTGCTTTTCTGATGCTGAGTGAGAGAAAGAATTCCCCAGACCTTCAAGACAGCTGGAGAACATCTTTGATACTTATGAAGGGGACAAGATTATTGTCCCACCTGAAGAATTTACCCTTGACAGTCTTGTATTCCTTTAGTAACACATTGGTGTACCATCTAGATCTTTAAGCTCACACTTCTGACACAGGATTTGAACCCATTGGCCTCAGAGACAAGAGGATACCTTGCATGACTTCCGGATGGCCCAACCTAGACCACAGCCAATGAAACAGTCCTGACGGTTGGTCAGTGTAGGATCTAGCAAATGTGAAAACCAGTGTGTGCACAGTAGCTCCAAAGACCTACGTTGTAGTGACGTTGAACAAATAATCAGAAGTAAGTTGAAGTCCTTTATAATGGGCAGGTATGGGAATGCAAGTGGTAGTGGAGAGCCTCAGTCCTTCAGCTCACCCAAGAGGTCTGAGATTCTAGCTCCTTCTGTGGATGGGTGAGGGGGCTGTAAGAAGGATGAGGAACCGAATCATAGCATTCAAGAGTGGGGAGAGAAGAGAAATTTATTCGTAATTGGGGATAGTATAGTCAGGAAAATAGACGCATTTCTGTGTCATAAAGAGTTCCAAAGACTGTGTTGCCTGCCTGGTTCTTAGGTTTGGGATATCTCACCTGACTTGTCAAGGAATTTGGAGTGGGAGGGGAAAGGTGCAGTTTTTATGGTCTATGTGAGTACCAGCCACATAGGAACAACAAGGAAAGAAGTTTTGCCGAGGGAGCAGGTAGGGAAACAAAAAGATAATAATTTGTGGGTAGTTACTGTACGTTAGCCACATGCAAATAGTCACAGTGTTTATAAGATCAGAAAGTCAAATGCATGGCTCAAAGATTGGTATGGATGAAGTGGGTTTGAATTTGTGCGACATTAGGGAAGGAGGGAACTGTTCAATGTAATGAGCTCACCTCATCCACATTGGGACCAGGTTTCAGGTGAATCATGTAACTAGGGCTGTGGATAGGGCTTTAAATAATTAATTGAAAGGTGGGTTCAACAGCCTAGAAATGTATGGATAAAGGAAAAGGGATAGAGACTGCAAGAGAAGAAAGGGATAAGAATCTAACTTCAGGCCACTTGAGAAGAAGGGTGGTGAACTTAGGACTGAAGATATTATATTTGAATGAACAGTAACAAAATAAGGTAGATGAGTTCAGAATCAGGTCTATTATCACTAAAATATGTCATGAAATTTGTTGTTTTGCAACAGCAGTACAGTGCAATACATAAAAAGACTATAATTATCAATAAAAGTACATAAAAAGTAAATAAAGAATGCAAAAAGAACAAAATAGTGAGATAGTGTTCTTGGCATTATGGACTGTTCAGTAACCTGACGGCGGAGTGGAACAATCTGTTCCTAAAACATTAGGTTTGTGTCTTCAGGTTGCTGTACCTCCTCCTTGCTGGTAGTAATGAGAAGAGGGCATGTCCTGGGTGGTGAAGGTCCTTCTAGCATAGTTAGAAGTTGGCAGGTGTGATGCTGTGGGCATCTCAGAGTCATGGTTGAAAGATGATGCTAAACATCCAAAGATACTCATCCCATTGAAAAGACAGGCAAGTGGGCATAACAGATGGGGTGGCTTTGTTGGTAAAAAAAAATGAAACAATTCTAAGAAAAAAGTGTCATTGGATCAGATGTAGAAGCGCTGTGGATTGAGTTAAGAAACTGCAAGGGTAAAAGGGCCTGATGGGAGTTATACACAGGCCTCTGTACAGTAGGCAGCTGCAGAGTACAAATTACAACGAGAGATAGAAAAGACGTAAAAAGAACAAAGTTACGATGGCCACGGGAGATTCTAAAATTCAGGTACTGTTGACTGGGAAAATCAGGTTGGTACTGGATCCCAAGAGAAGAAATTTGTAGAATGCCTATGAGATGGATTTTTGGAGCAGTTTGTGGTTGAGCCCACTAAGGAAAATGCAATTCTGAATATGGTATTGTGCAATAAACCAGATTTGATTAATAAAGGAACCCTTAGGAGGCGGTGACACAATATGATAAAATTCACCCTACAGCTTGAGAAGGAGAAGCTAAAACCAGATGTATCAGTATTACAGGAGTAAAGCTAACTAGAGGCATGAGAGAGGAGCTGGTGGAAGTTGGCTGTAAGGGATTTTAGCAGGGATGATGAAAGAAAGCCAAGAGTGGATATTAGACTACTGAAAAATGATGCTGGAGAGACAACATTGAGGAACAAAGAAATTGCAGGCAGACTGAATAAATATTTTGTGTTTGCCTTCACGGTGAGACACCAGCAATATGTCAGAACTTTGACAGAATCAGGGGGCAGAAGTGAGTGTAGTCACTGTTACTGAGGAGAAGGTGCTTGGGAAGCTGATAGACAAGTTATCTGGACCAGATGGACTTTGCCTTAGGATCTCAGAGGTTGGTGCATAGATTGTGGAGGCATTAGTAATGATCTTTCAAGAATCACTCGATACAGGAATAGTTCCGGAGGACTGGAAATTGTAAATGTCACTCAAGATCGGAATTTGTGGGCCAGATAGCTTGACTTCAGTGGTTGGCAAGATTTTAGAGTAAATTATAAAGGATGTGGTTTCAAGGTGCTTGGAGGCACATGATGAAATAGGTCAAAGTCAGCATGGTTTCCTAAAGAGGAAATTTTGCCTGACACATCTGATGGAATTCTTTGAGAAAATAACAGGCAGGATTGACAAAGGAGAGTCAGTAGATGTTGGTTATTTGGATTTTCAGAAGGCCTTTGGCAAGGTGTTGCACACAAGGCCTCTTAACAAGATATTAGCAAGCCCAAGATATCACAGGAAAGATACTAGCATGGATGGAGATTGACTGACTGACAGGAGGCAAAGAGTAGGAATAAAGGGGGCGTTTTCTGGTTGGCTGCTGGTAACTAGTAGAGTTCCACAGGGGTCATTGTTGGGTGCACTACTTTTCACGTTATATGTTAATGATCTAGATGATGGAATTGGTCGTTTTGTGGCAATGTTTGTGGATTATACAAAGATAGGTGGAGGGGCAGGTAGTGTTGAGGATGCAGAGAGTCTGCAGAAGGACTTGGACAGATTAGTGGCAGATTGAAACCAGTGTAGGGAAGTTTATAGTCATGCACTTTGGTGGAAAGAATAAAGGTCTAGGTTAATTTCTAAATGGGGAGTGAATTCTGAAGTTTGGGTGCAAAGGAGTAGAGTCTGGTGCAGGATGCTGGCAGGTTGAGTTGGTAGTAAGGAAGGCAAATGCAATTCATTTTGAGTAGACTAGAATATAAAAGCAACAATGTTTTTACCTGGCAAGATGACGGTGCGACTGGTCACAGTGGCTTCTACGGGGGTCGACAAAGGGGGGATAATTCTAATTAAACGTACGTCTAATGATGGCAAGGTCCTGTTATACGTTAAGAACTCAGAGTACTGCAGGTCCACACCATCAGCAAGTTGCTGGCTGGTGGAGATATTGAAGGAGCTGCACAATGTGCTGCTGTCTGAGTTGATGGAGGCTCACAGTCAGATAGTGAGTGGCCAACATTGTCACTTCTCTTGTGATCGCAGTTTCCCTTTGGACATTGTTAATCTGGCACGCTGCGTTTGATTTGCTGATTTATTGGATACGAGCAGAGGCAAATGGAGGGGGCCCAGTCCTATGTCGTAGTATGGAACTATCCCTGTTTGCAGCCACTCAGAGTGAGCAAACGAAGCTTTAACGGGGTAGGTGCGGCTCAGTGATCAGAACAGAGTCGGAGCTGCCCTCTCAGGTTTTCGTTCGGCAAAAGACAAGCTCTGTTGTGGCCAACTGTTGAATTTTTAGTGGAACTTAATGGACTCAGGCCGCAAGCTGCAGGGTCGCTTGCATTTCAGCCGACGGAGGAAAGGCGTCTGAGACATTATACTCTACCGGTGGAAATCCAGTACAGTTGTGACGGCCAAAGATTTAAAATGGACTGAGGGGTCTGGACTAAATACATCTGTATTTGTCTAGTTGTGGTTTTACTGATCTATGTGCTTGTATATGTGAGGACTAGGCCTCAAAGCCATGGATTCATCTAGGAGGATTCGAGCATTGGGGCGAGGACCAAGCATCAAAGCCATGGTATTGCTAGTGGATGTCAAGGTCCATTCGACAGATTATATATATACCTGCATATTCTGTGTCATTGTATTTTTACTGATATTCTATCTGGGTTTGCTGACTTGTGTGCATCAACCTGTGATGTTGTGACAGGGGGTGGACGGGAAGGTGGGCGTCAGGACTTATTACACGATTGATCTTGTGTGTGCTTACTATGTGCGACTGTTGGCAATGTGTCTTTGCACCTTGACCCCGTAGTAACACTGTCTTGTTTGGCTGTGCTCATGTACTGTATGGTTAAATGACTTCAATTGTATTGCTGAGGTCTTAGGGCATTGGGAGAGTCTATGACCACATAGCACAGCCTCAGAATAAAAGTACATCCCTTTAGAACAGAAATGAGGATATTCTTCAGCCCGGGGGTGGTGACGCTGTGGAATTCATTTCCACATAGGGCTGTGGAGGCCAAGTAATTGGGTATATTTAAAACAGGTTGGTGTGTTCTTGATTAGTCTCGGGTTATAGGGAGAAGGTAGGAGAATGAGGCTGAGAAGGAAAATAATTCAGCCATAATTAAATGGTGGAGCAGACTTGATGGGTCGAATAGCTTAATTCTGCTCCAATGTCATGTGGTCCTATGGTACAATCACCATAGCTGGACAGATCCTATTATGTTATTGAATATGGTACGAACACAATCTTTGTTCCTACCTCCATTAATCCTCTGACTTGAACTTTTGCTTTCCTCTCCTTTCCCTCCTCTCTATCCTGTGCTTTTGCTCCTTCTGTCTTCCTGGTAAGTGAGATCACAGGGACACTAAAACCATTAATGATAGACACAGAACTACCAGATTGCCACGGAACGCGAGAAAATCCGCAGATGCTGGAAATCCAAGCAACGCACACAAAATGCTGGAGGAACTCAGCAGCCAGGCAGCATCTATGGAAAAGAGTAAACAGTCGACATTTCAGGTGGATACCCTTCATCAAGACTGGAAAAAAGGATGGGAAGTCAGAGCAAGAAGGTGACTTCTCATTTTTTTTTTCCAGTCCTGGTGAAGGGTCCTGGCCCAAAACATGGACTGTTCACTCTTTTCATAGATGCTGCCTGACCTGCTGGGCTCCTGCAGCACTTTGTGTGTTGCTTAGGTTGCCACAGAAACCCATCTGATATCCTTCAGGGATCAAATTTACCATCCTTTTCCTATCTTATATATATATATGACTTCTGACCCATCAGTGTGATAGATCATAACCTAACAAGCCTTTCAGTTGGATCATAACTGCTCCATTGAAACACTGAAAGAATAAAATTTGAAAGACAGCTCTGACATCGAGCCAGGCACTGAATTCAGACCCAGTCAGCCAACCTTGCAATTGTTTCCTTACGAGGATCTTTTGGCTGGTGTCTCAGCTGGCTGAGCCATCACACAGACTAGTTATAGAGTACCCATACATCACAAAGTATCAGATTTCTCTGTAGTGATCCCTGCTCCATTGGTAGGACAGAATCACCAGAGGGGCACCACAGGCAGGAGCAGTAGCCTGGGAGGCTTCAAAAGAAGCAGGATTGGACCACTTAGTTGCTTTCATCTCCATTTTGGAAAACTGCAAGAGTCTTATGCTTCAAACCAACCTGTTCTCATACAGTGACAACACAAATATCTCAGACTATTATCTCCTGTACATAAAGCAGGGCAAATTCAAACTGGCTAATTACTTCCAACAAAGAGTATGGTGAGGAAAAGCATGATCAATAAAGCTGAAGAGTATTTATGCACCTATAATCTGTTGGTTTAACCAAGACCATTTGGCTCTGATCCTCAAAACGGCTTTGGCAGAAATAGGGATCAAAGAACTGAATTACAGAGTGAAATGAGAGTGACTGCTCTTGACATCTAGGCAGCATTTGGCTGGCTGTGACATCAAGGAGCCGTGATAAAACTTAAGTCAAGGGATAAACACTCCAGTGGCTTGAGTCATACCTTGCACAAAGGAAGATCATTATGGCTATTGGAGGTCATTCTTCCCAGCCCCAATGACATTAATGCAAGAATCACTCAGGGAAATGTCCTAGGCCCAGCCATTTTCAGCCATTTCATCCATGACCTCATTAGGTCAGAATAGGATATGTTCATTGATGATTGCACTATATTTAATTCCACATTCAAGAACAGCACAAATAGAAATCTGACCCTTCCAGTCTGCCCAGCTCTGCACCATTTTCCAGCACTATCAAGAGATATTTAGATTCCTTTAATATGCAAAAATCTATCGATCTGTTTTAAATAAAGAGTTCCAAAGTCACACAGTATAGAATATTCCAAACATTCACCATGAAGACAGTTAAGAAATGTTTTCTCATTCAAGCATTCCTCTTATTCCTGTGCTATGCTTCCTGACCCTGGACTGCGTTAAGGGAGAGTAACATCCCTGTATCCAGCCCGTCAAATCTTTCAAGGAATTTGTAAGTTTTTATACGACCTCCATTCATTCATCTGAACTCCAAAAATTCAATTCCAATCAACTCCATCTCCCCCCTACAGCAAACTTGCCATCATTGGATCCAGTCAAGTGAATTGTTGCTGCACTTCCACGAAAGCAAGGAGATCAGAACAGTACACAATTCTCAGGCAGTGTCATCAAGTCCAATAACACCTCAGTAACTTTCAGCTCCTCTGCAAATGAAGGAGCCAACATGTGCATACAGCATAACCTAGACAACATTCAGGCATGGATAAAGAAGTGACAAGACAAGTGACAGACAATGAGCATCACCAACAAGAGAGTCTAACCACCACCCCTAGACATTCAATAGCATTGCCATTGCTCAGTCTGCCTCTATTGACCAAAAACCCCAGTACCAACGACATAATTAGAACCAGAATCAGGTTTCATATCACCAGCATAGGACATGAAATTTGCTGCTTTGTGGCAGCAATACATTGCAATACAGCAATAAAAACTATAAATTAAAGTATGTATAAAAATAAATTGTAAGAAGAGGGAAAACTACCTAGGTAGTGTTCATGGGTTCATTGTACATTCAGAATCTGACGGCAGAGAGGAAGAAGCCATTCCTGAAATGTGGAGTGTGTGTCCTCAGGTTCCTGGCCCTCCTCCTTGATGATAGCAATGAGCAAAGGGTATGAACTGGGTGGTGGAGGTCCTTACTGATGAACGCCACGTTTTTGAGGCATCACCTTTCAAAGGTTTCCTGGTTGCTGGGGAGACTAGTGCCCATGATGGTACTGACTGAATTTATAACTTCCTGTAGCTTCTTCCGATCCTGTGCAGTGACCACTGTAATACTCAATCGGACCCGATGCAATAGCAATAGTACCACAAATACACTGACACACATAATTCTTTCCAAAACTTTATTCTCTACTCATAGCATGCTATGGGGGAAGTCACAGACTGATCTCCCAAAGGAGCCAGTCCGGAGACGGTCCCCGAATTACACAATTCTCCACAATTTGTAACATTGATCAGGTAGCAGGAAATTTTACGATTACAAGTTTAGACAATATTAGAATCATTTCAATCACATGCTAATATACAATTAGATGTAAAATAATCATTGGCCAGTTAGTTATAATTATTTTAAGCCAAATCTAGCCCATCAGTTCCTCATTCGGACCCTTCCCCTTTTCTCCAGAACATTCTAGCCCCTACACTATACCTCCTATATTTAGCTATACCTTGAGCTGCTTCTGTAAGATCAGATAGTTTCTTATTTGAGCCCTTGCCTATCTTTAGACAATAATGACTAATACGTCACCCGTTGCAGAGTGAAGCTTTTTTCTGACTTGTCCAAACTTGTCCAAAGCAGTAAGCTAAGGCGCTTACAAGGTGATTGATCATTAATAAATCATTGTCCTCTGTTTTTCCCCCTATTTACCTATCCCTTCATTCTATCACTACTCCATATCAAATAGTGATGCAACTAGTTAGAATGCTCTCCATCTGTAGATACTTGCGAGTGTCTTTGAGGAATTCTCCTCAAACTCCTAATGAAATATAGCCATTGTCATGCCTTCTTTGTAAATGTATCAATATTTTGGACCCAGGATAGATCTTCAGATTTGTTGACATCCTTTTCACTTATGACCTCTTGATGATCTCTTCAGCTTACACTTTGAAGTCCACAAGCCATTCCTTGGACATATTGACCTTGAGTGCAAGGTTGTTACTGTGACACCGCTCAATCAGCTGATCTATCTCACTCCTTTACACCTCCTTGTCACCATCTGAAATTCCGCCAATAGTTGTGTTGACAAATTTATAGAAGCCACTTGGGCTGTGCCAAGCCACACAGTCATGGGTGTAGAAAGAGTAAAGCAGTGGGCTAACCGTACATCCTGAGGTATGCCAATGTTGATTGTCAGCAAAGAGGTTTATTTCCGACCCGCTTTGACTGTAGCTTCCCTGTGAGGAAGTCAAAGATCCAGTTCTAGAGGGAGGTACTGTATAGAGGCCCAGGTTCAGGTTTTGGATCTCTTGATTAGAACTAAGAGTGTGATTGTGTTGAACACTGAGCTGTAATGAATAAACAACAGCCTGATGTAGTTGTGTGGGCACGTGGCCAAGTGGATAAGGCATTTGACTAGCGATCTGAAGGTTGTGAGTTTGAGCCCCAGCCGAGGCAGCGTGTTGTGTCCTTGAGCAAGGCACTTAATCACACATTGCTCTGTGATGACACTGGTGCCAAGCTGTATGGGTCCTAATGCCCTTCCCTTGGACAACATCAGTGTCATGGAGAGGGGAGACTTGCAGCATGGGCAACTGCCTGTCTTCTATACAAACTTGCCCAGGCCTGCGGCCTGGAGTGTGAAGACTTTCCAGGCACAGATCCATGGTCTCGCAAGACTAACGGATGTAGGTATTGCTATTGTCCAGGAGATTGAAGGCCGAGTGAAGAGTTAGTGAGATTTTATCCACTGTAGACCTCTTGTGATAGGCAAATGTCACTGGATCCAGGTCCTTGCCTAGGCAGGAGTTGATTCTAGCCATGACCAATTTCTCAAAACACTTCATCACAGTAGTTGTGAGTGCCACTGGGTGATAGATAAGGCAGCTCACCCTGAACTTTTTGAACAATAGTATGATAGTCACTCTTTTGAAGCAAGTGGGAACCGTTGACTGCAGCTGTGAGATTGAAGGTGTCCTTGAACACTCCTGACTGTTGTTTGGAATAAGTTTCCAGGGGCCCTGCTTAAACACAAAATGCAGACCAAGCACCATCTGTGGAAGAGTACAATCAATGTTTTGGGCTAAGCCCCTTCATCAGGACAAGAAAAAAGTTAATAAGTCAGTGTAAGAAAATTGGGTGAAGGGAGAAAGAAGTACAAGGTGATAGATGAAACCAGGAGGGGAAAAAGGGTGAAGTAAAGAGTTGGGATGTTGATTGGTGAGAGAGATAAGGGTTGGAGAAGGGGAAATCTGATAGGAGAGGGCAGAAGACCATGGACGGAAGATAAGGGGGAGAAGAACCAAAGGGAGGTGATGGACAAGTAAGGAGATAAGGCGAGAGAGGGAAATGGTAATAGGGAATGGTGAAGGGTGGGGGGGGGGTCATTACTGGCAGAACAAGAAATCAGTGTTTACACCATCAGGTTGGAAGCTACCCAAAGAGAATATAAGGCGTTGCTCCTCCAACTTGAATGTGGCCTCATCGCAACAGTAGAGGTGGCCATGGACTGACACAACAGAATGGGAATGGGAAGTGGAATTAAAATGGGGGGCCTCTGGGAGATCCCAGTTTTTCTGGCAGATGGAGTATAGGTGCTCGGCAAAGCAGTCTCCCAATCTACGTCTGGTCTCACTGATATACAGGAGGTTGCACCAGGAGCACTGGATACAGTAGATGACCCCGGACTCACAAGTGACATGTCACCTCGCCTGGAAGGACTGTTTGAGGCCCTGAATGACTGTGAGGGAGGACGCACAAGGGCAGGTGTGAGGTGTGGCAGTTGTTCTGCTTGCAAGGATAAGTGCCAGGAGGGAGATCAGTGGGGAACGACAGACGGATAAATGAGTCGCATAGGGAGTGATCCCTACAGAAAGCAGAAAGTGGTGGTTGGGCAGTGGGGAGGGAAAGATGTGCTTGGTGGTGGGATCCTGTCGGAGATGGTGGAAGTTTCAGAGAATTATGTGCTAAACACAAAGGCTGGGGGGAGGTGGGGGCAGTAGGTGAGGAGAAAAGGAATCCTTTCCCTGGTGGGGTGGAGGGATGATGGTGTGAGGGCAAATATACACGAAATAGAAGAAATGCAGTTGAAGGCGTCATTGATGGTGGAGTAAGGGAAGCCCCTTTCTTTGAAGGAGGACATCTGTTCTGGGATTAAACCCCTAATCCTGAGGGCAGATGCAGTGGAGATGGAGGAATTGAGAAGGGGATAGCATTCTTTTCAAGTAACAGGGTTGGAAGAAATATAGTCCAGGTAGCTGTGCGAATCAGTGGGTTTATAATAGACATCAATAGATAAGCTGTCTCCAGAGACAGAGATAGAGAGATTGAGAAAGGGGAGGGGTTTCAGAAATTGTCCATGAGGGCAGGGTGGAAGTTGGAGGTAAAGTTGATGAAGTTGACGAACTCCTCATGGCTGCAGGAAGCAGCACCAATGCAGTCGTCAATGTAGCATGAGAAAGGTTGGGGAGTGATACTAGTGTAGGCTTGGAACATAGGCTGTTCCACGTAGTCAATAAAAAGGTAGGCATAGTTGGGACCCACACGAGTGCCCATGGCTACACCTTTTGTTTGAAGAAAGTGCGAGGAGCTGAAAGAGAAATTACTAAGAGTGAGGACAAGTTCCAACAGAGAGTGGTGGTGACGGAGAACTGGTTGTCCAGAAATAAACAGAGCTTTGAGGCCTTCCTGGTGGGGGATGGAGGTGTATAAGGACTAGACATCCATAGTGAAAATAAGATGATCGGGGCCAGGGAGTTTGAAATCATTGCAAAGATCAAGAGTGTGTGAAGTGTCACTGATATAAGTAGGGAGGGACTGTACTGGGAAGGGGGGAATAAAACGAAATCGAGGTACACAGATATGAGTTCAGTGGAGCAGGAACAAGCAGAAACAATGTGTCTACCTGGACAGGCAGGTCTGTGAATCTTGGGTAGGAGGTAGAAATGAGAGGTGTGGGGTGAGGGAACTGAGAGGTTGGTGACAGTGGATGGGAGATCAGTAAGATCAGTGATGATGTGACAGACAATGGCCTGCTGCTCCTTGGTAAGGTCCTGTTTGAGGGATAAGTAAGTAAGAGGAGGTGTCTGACAGTTGTCATCAGGCCTCAGTAAGGTAGAGGTCAGTCTGCCAGAATATAGCACCCCTTTTATCTGCGAGTTTGAAGGTCAGTTTACAAATAGTGCAGAAAGAGTGGAGAGCAGAACATTCAGAAGGAGTGAGGTTGGAATTGGAGAGACCTCTACCTTGCTGAGGCTACAAGATTAAGCCAGAAGCTGAGTGGCTCACTTCCTGACACTACGGTCGCCATCTATTGTCTATAAAGCCCCAGTTCAGTCAGTATGTGATAGAATATTCTGTATTTGCTTGAATGAATGCCATGCCAATAACTGCAAAGACACTCTACACCATTCAGGAGAAAGCAGTTGCTAGACTGACGCTTGATCCAGCATCCTAAATATTAATTCCTTCCTCCACAGTAGTCGAAGCATGTTTTCCTAATAAAGTACCTGGGCTATTTTGACAGAGCCTCCTCAATACCTAACCTCTACCATCAAGAAGTACAAGAGTAGCAGGTATATTTAGCATTTTATGCAAGACTCCCTCACACCATCCTGACTTAGATATATGCAGCTGTCCCTTCATCAACATTGGCTCTATTTCCTGGAGCTTCCTCCCCAGCAGCACGGTGGGAGCACCATCATCAGGAATGCAGCAGTTCAAAAGGCAGAGAGCTTCTCAAGAGCAAATAGGGATGAGCAATAAATGCTGGTCTTTCCAATCAATCCCAAGTGTGAAAAAAATGGCCTCAATACTGCGAGAAGTGCATCCAGATGCAGCCTACAACAATCTGTGATAAGTTGGAACTGGAACTGGAAGAACTCCAGATCATTCAGGAGGCTAAGCAGGTGATAGAGTGGACAGAGGTATTTACTCCCAAGGTGCAGGACACAGGAAACTGGGTGATGGTCAGGAAGAGAAAGGGGTTAAGGAGCCAGTGCTGGGTGCCCCTGTGGCCATCCCCCTTGACAACAGGTATATCACTTTGGATACTGTTGGGAGGGAGGACCTAACAGAGGAAAGTCACAGTGTTCGGGTCTCTGGCACTGAGTCTCCCTCTGTGATGCAGAAAGGAAGTGGGCAGAAGAGGCATGAAGTGGTGATAGAGGAATTGTTAGTTAGGAGAATGGACAAAAGGTTCTGTAAGAGATAATGAGATTCCTGGATGATACACTACCTCCCAGGTGCCAAGGATTCAGATCGAGTCTCCAGCATTCTTAAATGGGAGGGTGAATAGCCAGAAGTTGTGGTCCACGTAGGTATCAATGACATGGGTAGGGTGAGTGACGAGGCTCTGCAAAGCGAGATCAAGGAGTTAGGTGCTCAGTAAAAGGAAGCACCTCTAGGGTCGTGATCTCAGGATTGCTACCTGTCCCAGTGAAGCCAGGACTAGGAAGATTATACAGTTTAATACATGGCTAAGGAGTTGGTGTAGGAGGGAGGGCATAGCTTTGAATGAAATAAGATATAGATGAACTTGCAGCACAGTTACAAATTGGCAGATATGATGTTGTAGGCATCACTGAATCATGGCTGAAAGAAGATTATAGCTGTGAGTTTAATGTCCAAGGATACACATTGTATCAAAAGGACAACAAGGAAGGCAGAAAGGCAGCATTGCTCTGTTGGTAAAAAATAAATAAATCAAATCATTAGAAAGAGTGACATAGAGTCAGAAGGTGTAGAATCATTGTGGATACAGAAGGGACTGCAAGGGTAAAAATACATTGATGTGAGTTGCATACAGTAAGAATGTGGTTTACAACTTACAACGGAAGATAGAAAGTCATGCCAAAAGAACAATGTTACAATAGTCATGGGGGATTTCAATTTCCAGGTAGATTAGGAAAACCAGATTGGTGCTGGATTCCAGGAGGTGGAATTTCCAGAGTGCCTAGGAGATGGATTTTTGGAGTAGTTTATGGCTGAGCCCTCTTGGGGATCAGTTATTCTGGATTGGGTGTTGTGCAATGAACCAGAATTGATTAGAGAGCTGAAGGTAGAAGAACCGTTAGGGAAAAGTGATCATATGATCAAATTCGCCCTGAAATCTGAGAAGGAGAAGCTAAAGTCAGATGTATCAGTATTAAAGTGGAGTAAATTACAGAAGCATGAGAGGAATTGGCCAGAATGGACTGGAAAAGAACACTGGCGGGGATGATGGCAGAGTAGCAATGGCTGAAATTTCTGCAAGCAATTTGGAAAGCACAAGATATACATATATACATCCAAAGAGGAAGTAGTATTCTAAAGAAAGACAACAACCATGGCTGACAAGAGAAGTCAAAGCCAAAAAAATCCAAAGGGAGGTCATAAAATAGAGCAAAGATTGTGGGAAATTAAAGGATTGGAAAGCCTTTAAAAACCAATAGAATGCAACCAAAAAGTCATTACGAAGGTAAAGATAGAATACAAAGGTAAGCTAGCCAATAATACTAAAAAAGGTACTGAAAGTTCCTTCAGATACGTAAAGTATAAGGAGAGGCTAGAAAATGATGCTGGAGAGGTAGCAATGGGGGTCAATGAAATAGCGGACAAACTGAGTAAGCATTTTGCAACAGTCTTCACTGTGCAATACAGTAGCAGTATGGTGGAAGTTCCAGGTGTCATGGGGCATGAAGTATGTGAAGTTACCATAACTTTAGAGAAGGTTCTTGGGAAGCAGAAAGGTCTGAAGACAGATAAGTCATCTGGACTAGATGGTGTACTCCCTAGATTTCTGAAAGAGGTCTGAAGAGATTGTGGGGGCCTTAGTAATAATTTTTCAAGAATCACTAGATGCTGGAATGGTTCTGGAAGACTGGAAAATTGCAGATGTCACTCCACTCTTCAAGAAGGGAGAGAGGCAGAAGAAAGGAAACTATAGGCCAAATAGTCTAACCTTAGTGGTTGGGAAGACGTTGGAATCAATTATTAAAGATGATGTCTCAGGGTACATGGAGGCACATGATAAAATAGGCCATAGTCAGCATGGTTTCCTCAAGGGAAAATCTTGTCTGACAAATCTGTTGGAGTTCTTTGTAGTAGTATCAAGCAGGATAGACAAAGGAGAATCAGTTGATGTTGTGCTCTTGGATTTCTAGAAGGCTTTTGACAAGATGCTGCACATGAGGCTGCATAACAAGATAAGAGCCCATGGTATTACAGGGAGGATTCCAGCATGGATAAAGCAGTGGCTGATTGGCAGGATGCCAAAAATGGGAAGAAAGGGAGCCTTTTCTGACTGGCTGCCAGTGACTAGTGGTGTTCCACAAGAGTCTGTTTTGGGACAGGTTCTTGTTATGTTATATGTCAATAATTTGGATAAAGGAATTGATGGCTTGGTTACAAAGTTTGCAGACCACATGTAGATAGGTGGAAGGGCGGGTAGTTTTGAGGGAGTAGAGAGACTACAGAAGGTCTTGGATTAGGAGAATGGCAAAAGGGCAGATGGAATACAGTGTCAGGAAGTGTATGGTCATGCACTTTAGTAGAAGAAATTAAAGGATTGACTATTTTCTAAAAGGAGAAAACAATACAAAAAATACTGAAGTGCAAAGGGATTTGGGAGGCTTTGTGCAAGATTTGACAGGGTTATTTTATTTTATTTTCCCCAATATTGATTGGCATCTCCCTAGAGCAAGGGGTTTAGTTTGTTAGGTGTGTTCAGGAAGGTTTCTACAATATGTAGATACGCCTACAAGAGGAGAGGCTGTACTTGATCTGGTATTGGGAAATGAACCTGGTCAGGTGTCAGGACTCTCAGTGGGAGAGCATTTTGAAGATAGTGATCACAATTCTTTCTCCCTTACCATAGCATTGGAGAGGGATAGAAACAAACAAGTTAGGAAAGTGCTTCTTTGGAGTAAGAGGAAATATGAAGCTATCAGGCAGGAACTTGTGAGCATAAATTGGGAACAGATGTTCTCAGGGAAATGTACGGCAGAAATGTGGCAAATGTTCAGGGGATATTTGGGTGGAGTTCTGCATAAGACCATAAGACAAAGGAGCAGAAGTTGGCCATTCGGCCCATCAAATCTGCTCCACCATTTTATCATGAGCTGATCCATTCTTCCATTTAGTCCCACTCCCCCGCCTTCTCACCATAACCTTTGATGCATAGGTACGTTCCAATGAGACAAGGAAAGGATGGTAGGGTACTGGATCTGTGATGTACAAAGACAGTTGAAAATCTAGTCAAGAAGAAAAGAAAAGCTTACGAAAGGTTCAAAAAACTAAGTAATGATAGACACCTAGAAGGATGGAGCAGGATGGAGCTTAAGAACGAAATTAGGAAAGCCAGAAGGAGCCATAATAAGGCCTTGGCAGACAGGATTAAGGAAAACCCCAAGGCATTCTACAAGTATGTGAAGAGCAAGAGGATAAGACGTCATAGAATAGGACCAGTCAAGTGTGACAGTAGGAAAGTGTGTATGGAACCGGAGGAGATAGCGGAGATACTTAATGAATACTTTGCTTCAGTATTCACTACAGTAAAGGACCTTTGCGATTGTAGGGATGACTTACAGCGGACTGAAAAGCTTGAGCATATAGACATTAAGAAAGAGTATGTGCTGGAGCTTTTGGAAAGCATCAAGTTGGATAAGTCACTGGGACTGGATGAGATATACCCCAGGCTACTCTGGGAGGCGAGAGAGGAGACTACTGAGCCTCTGGCGATGATCTTTTCATCATCAATGGATGGGAAAGGTTCCAGAGGATTGAAGGGTTGCAGATGTTGTTCCCTTATTCAAGAAAGGGAGTAGGGATAGCCCAGGAAACTATAGACTAGTGAGTCTTACTTCAGTGGTTGGTAAGATGATGGAGAAGATCCTGAGAAGCAGGATTTATGAACATTCGGAGAGGCATAATATGATTAGGAATAGTCAGCATGGCTTTGACAAAGGCAGGCCATGCCTTACCAGCCTGATTGAATTTTTTGAGAATGTGACTAAACACATTGATGAAGGTAGAGCAGTAGATGTAGTGTATATGGATTTCAGCAAGGCATTTGATAACGTACCCCATACAAGTGTAACGACTTTGCCCCAGTATGCTCCTGTTTGTCTAGGGTAAACTGCCGTTGACCCCGCTAGCACTGGAATCACGTCAGTGTGGACCAGACAATACAAAATATACAATTAATTAATTACACTTTATAATTATTTCTTGGTGATGGATTAGTAGAAACAAATACAATAAAGGTGCCAAGTCAGTAAATTTGTCAACTCTGTGCACAAATAACTCGTTGGAGCTCACAAGATCCGGTATCCTTTCCGCCCATCGATCTCCTCTGAACTCCGTCGACCCTTGGCAGGGATCATTCCCGGTGATCAACCAGAGCCTCGACTCACGTCCAACCTCATCTCCCTCCTCGACGAAAAGTCCGCGCATTCCCCCCGGTTCCCATACATACAGATAGAATAACATGACTTCCATTGGTTAGCAAATTAATACAAGTCCCGTTATCACTAATTATAACCCAAACATGCTGCTACAGAGAACCCCTTACATCAGCAGTTAACATTACAGAGAAGCCATTTTTTCAGCCTTAACAATTAACATTACAAGTAATATTACTGAGAACCCTACATTCTCCCCCCACTGAGTTTAGTCATGCCCTCATGACGTTCAAATAATTTGCCATCCCTTCCTGCAAAACACAGAGCCCAATCCAAGTGCAGAAAGCAGTGACATAGCTCCCCAAAACAGTGGAGACCACACCCTGTTCCCCAGGTGCTACATAGGCCAAGCTATCTGGGGGGTACCTACTCCTCTGAGACCTGTGTACCCCCTCTTCTAACTCTTCTACCTCAGACTCTACAGAGGACCCTTTGGAGTGACATGGTGAAACCTCCCGCGAGAGGTCGCTCAATCCCCTCTGCACCCCAGAACTCTCTATCTCTCATTTGGGCCCCATGTCCTCTCTTTCAGTGCCCTGCCACCGATTGCCCATCACTAAACCCCCCCCACCCCATCTAACCCCGTGGGGGAAGTGCCAGGATTCTCTTCCTCCATCACAGGGGCATCAGCGAATGGCATCATGTACTAATCGTCCAAATCATCTTCCTCCGAATCAGTATCCCCAACAGAGGCTGGGCCCGGGCCCGTCTCTTCCGGGGTGAGTGTTTCCGTCACCCCGCGGGTACGCAGAGTCCTTGTACTAGGTGCAGTCGCCGCGTCAGGCTCCCGCTCTACCTGTACATCTTGCCCTAGGGGCAACAGGTGATTCCGATGGAGAATCTTGACAGGCCCCTTTCCAACCTTGGGCCGCACCCGGAAACCGGTAGGTTTGGTATCTGACTCTCCACCACATAGGGTGTGGCTGCCCAGCAGTCAGCCAACTTGTGCTTTCCAGGTAATCCCAGATTCCCTATGAGGACTCGGTCTCCCTGTAGGAGTTGAGAGAACTTTACTTTCTGGTCATACCTCCTCTTATTTCTCCAATTCTGCCAGGTGGCCGCCACCCCGGCCAACTCGTAAGCCCTTTTCAGCTCTTTCCTCATATCAGACACATACCTCAAGTAAGGCTTCGGCGACACCTCACCTGAGTCATTCCCGAAATAGAGGTCAATGGCCAACCTTGCCTTACACCCAAACATAAGATAATAGGGCGAGTATCCAGTAGCTTTGTTGTGTGTACAGTTGTAACAGTGAACCAGATGCCCAATATGCTGGCTCCATCTGCTCTTTTTGCTGATCTCCAGAGTCCCGAGCATGTCTAGCAATGCCCGTTTAAACCTCTCTGGCTGGGGCTCACCCTGCGGATGATAGGGCGTGGTCCTCGATTTCTCAACCCCAGCAAGCCCAGTAACTCATAGATGAGTTTACTCTCAAAGTCCCATCCCTGGTCACTATGTATCTGCCAGGGAAGGCCATAATGTATGAAATACTTCTCCCATAACACTTTTGCCACCATAGTCGCCCTCTGGTACTTGGTAGGAAAAGCTTGAGCATACCTGGTGCAGTGGTCCGTGATGACTCAAATGTTCGCCGTGTTGCTAGCATCGGGTTCTATGGCCAGGAAATCCATACACACCAGGTCCAAAGGCCCCACACTCTGCAAGTGTGACAACGGAGCAGCCTGCCCAAGCAGTATCTTCCGGCATATGCAACGAATGCAGGACTTGCAGTACTCTTCGACCTCCGTCCTCATTCGGGGTTAGTAAAACCGATCCTTGAGCAATCCATAGGTCTTTTCCACCCTCAAATGTCCAGAGTCATCATGGAGTGACTTCAACACAACCTTCCGATACTTCTCCGGGAGGACCAGCTGCCACCCCCGAGGTCAGTTCGGGGGTGACGTTACCCGGTACAACATTTGGTTCTTCAGCCTCAACTGAAGCCATTCTCTCAGCAGCAGAGACACTGAACTGTGCTTAGCCTTCCCCGGGGTGCCAGACAGGGCCAAAGTCCAGGTCATCTCACTTTGCAGCAGCCACTTCGTCAGGGCTTAAACCCGGCAACTGCGTGGTCTTCAGAGCAGTCATGTCACAGTAAACCGGGGCAGGGCGTCATCGGACGCCCCCAGTGAATCCACTGCTCGACCTGCCCTCTCCTTCTCCTCGGCCTGCACAGTGATAGCAAACTGACATATGGCCTTCACCCCGGATGCAGGAATGCTCTCCCTCTCCAGTTCCTCATTCCTCCGTCGGGACAGAGCATCCTCATCGACATTCCAGCCCCCCGGCCTGTACTTCAGGCTGAAATCATATACAGACAAAGTTGCCAGCCACCGATGGCCTGTGGCATCCAGTTTCGCCGAGGTCAGGATGTAGGTGAGCGGGTTGTTGTCCGTCCTCACCTCAAACTTGGCCCCGTAGAGGTAGTCACTCAGCTTATCTGCCACTGCCCATTTCAATGCCAGGAGCTCCAACTTGTGTGTGGGATAGTTTCTCTCAGAGGGTGACAAACTCTGGCTGACAAATGCTACGGACCTCAGCCTGGAGCCCTGATCTTGATACAGGCCGGCCCCTAGTCCCTCACGGCTGGCATCACGTGTAGCACATAGGGCAATCGGGGCTCTGCAAAATCCAGCACTGGAGCCTGAATCAGTATCTCTTTCAGCGACTGAAAAGCCGCTTCACATTTGTCATCCCATCTCTGTCCGAAGGACTCTGGCGGGTTCAGATATTCTCCAACCTCCCTTCCTCTCTTTCCTTTCCCTTTCTGTCCCAGGGGAGGGTAGCCACACAGAAGTTGGTTCAAGGGGTGACTCACCTTGGCGTAGCCCTTCACGAATCTCCGGTAGTATCTACAGAGCCCCAAGAATGAGCGCAGAGCGCTCACACTCTGGGGCCTCGGCCAAGTGGTCACCGCTTCTATCTTAGCCGGGTCAGTAGCTACTCCATTCATGAGATTATGTGTCCAACATAGCTAACAGTTGTCTGGCAGAACTGACATTTGTCCAAGGAAAGTTTTAATCCTTCATCCTTCAGTCGGTTCAGCACCATTATTAGCCTCGTTTCGTGTTCTTCCAAGGTGGATCCAAGTACTATCAGATCATCCAAATATTCCAGCACTTCAAGTTCATATCCCCACCGTCTTCTCCATGACCCTCTGAAAGGTGGCAGGGGGCACCCGATATGCCCTGGGGCATCATTTCGAACTGGAAAAATCCCAGAGGGCATATGAATGCCTTCTTCTCTTTATCAGCCTCACTCATCGGGATCTGGTAATATCCACTCCTCAAGTCCAGCACGCTAAACCACTTCGCCCCTCTCAGACAGGCCAATGCGTCTTTGACCCTTGGGACCGTATACTGGTCAGGGACTGTTCAGGGTCCTGTAATACACACACATACCAATCTTCCTATGTCTCTTCTGGGGTACTACTATTGGGGATGCATAAGGACTTTGGGATTTCGCGATGATCCCAGCATCCTTCAACTTACACAAATGCTGCCACATGTCTTCAATGTCTGCAGTGGCCAGTCGCCATGACCTCTCTCAAAACGGGGTGTCCTCAATCACCTGTATGGTGTGGCGAGTGCTCCTGGAACAACCCACGTCAAACTCGTCCAGGGAAAAAACATCTTTCATCATTGGTTAAGACAAATGTAGGTCCCCTACAGACAGAAACAGGTGAATTGATTATGGGGAGCAAGGAAATGGCAGACCAATTGAATAACTACTTTGGTTCTGTCTTCACTATGAAGGACATAAATAATCTTCCAGAAGTAGTAGGGGTCAGAGGGTCCAGTGAGATGGAGGAACTGAGGGAAATACATGTTAGTAGGGAAGTGGTGTTAGGTAAATTGAAGGGATTAAAGGCAGATAAATCCCCAGGGCCAGATGGTCTGCATCCCAGAGTGCTTAAGGAAGTAGCCCAAGAAATAGTGGATGCATTAGTGATAATTTTTCAAAACTCGTTAGATTCTGGACTAGTTCCTGAGGATTGGAGGGTGGCTAATGTAACCCCACTTTTTAAAAAAGGAGGGAGAGAGAAACCGGGGAATTATAGACCGGTTAGCCTAACATCGGTGGTGGGGAAAATGCTAGAGTTAGTTATCAAAGATGTGATAACAGCACATTTGGAAAGCGGTGAAATCATCGGTCAAAGTTTGCATGGATTTGTGAAAGGAAAATCATGTCTGACGAATCTCATAGAATTTTTTGAGGATGTAACTAGTAGAGTAGATAGGGGAGAACCAGTGGATGTGGTATATTTGGAGTTTCAAAAGGCTTTTGACAAGGTCCCACACAGGAGATTAGTGTGCAAACTTAAAGCACATGGTATTGGGGGTAAGGTATTGATGTGGATAGAGAATTGGTTAGCAGACAGGAAGCAACGAGTGGGAATAAACAGGATCTTTTCAGAATGGCAGGCAGTGACTAGTGGGATACCGCAAGGCTCAGGGCTGGGACCCCAGTTGTTTACAATATATATTAATGACTTAGATGAGGGAATTAAATGCAGCATCTCCAAGTTTGCGGATGACACGAAGCTGGGCGGCAGTGTTAGCTGGGAGGAGGATGCAGGGTGACTTGGATAGGTTGGGTGAGTGAGCAAATTCATGGCAGATGCAATTTAATGTGGATAAATGTGAAGTTATCCACTTTGGTGGCAAAAACAGGAAAACAGATTATTATTTGAATGGTGGCCGATTAGGAAAAGGGGAGGTGCAACGAGACCTGGGTGTCATTATACACCAGTCATTGAAAGTGGGCATGCAGGTACAGCAGGCGGTGAAAAAGGCGAACGGTATGCTGGCATTTATAGCGAGAGGATTCGAGTACAGGAGCAGGGAGGTACTACTGCAGTTGTACAAGGCCTTGGTGAGACCACACCTGGAGTATTGTGTGCAGTTTTGGTCCCCTAATCTGAGGAAAGACATCCTTGCCATAGAGGGAGTACAAAGAAGGTTCACCAGATTGATTCCTGGGATGGCAGGACTTTCATATGATGAAAGTCTGGATTGACTAGGCTTATATTCGTTGGAATTTAGAAGATTGAGGGGGGATCGTATTGAAACGTATAAAATCCTAAAGGGATTGGACAGGCTAGATGCAGGAAGATTGTTCCCGATGTTGGGGAAATCCAGATCGAGGGGTCACAGTTTGAGGATAAAGGGGAAGCCTTTTAGGACTGAGATTAGGAAAAACTTCTTCACACAGAGAGTGGTGAATCTGTGGAATTCTCTGCCACAGGAAACAGTTGAGGCCAGTTCATTGGCTATATTTAAGAGGGAGTTAGATATGGCCCTTGTGGCTAAAGGGATCAGAGGGTATGGAGGGAAGGCTGGTACAGGGTTCTGAGTTGGATGATCAGCCATGATCATAATAAATGGTGGTGCAGGCTCAAAGGGCCGAACGGCCTACTCCTGCACCTATTTTCTATGTTTCTATGTTTCTGTCTTCAACATCTTCTCCACCAGCTTCCGCTTCCACTCCTCCAGCGCAGGTGAGGCCCCAAAGTTAAAAGCGTCAACTTATTCCTATTTTCCAATAGCTCTCCCTCAATGATCCTCACGGTGGTGCTATGCATCACCGTCACTGGGAGCAAATGCGCCAAGGGCATCCCTCACTTAAAGGTGACATCCCGTACCGTAGTGTTCCTGACGATCACCACCATCCTGCGTGCCTGTACCACCGAGGGCTTCTACAACTCGGGTCTCACCAGCACCCCAGCCGGAAATCTCGACTCCCACTCGAGATCTTCCGGGGTGTCCACTAAAAGGGCTTCACCCTCAGGCCCCCCAGGGAATCTGGGGATCCCTATCACTCTCGCTTCTTCCCTGGGTCGTACCAACCTGGGCTTCGACTGAGCACACCACACAGTTCCTCTTTTAAATTCCGCGTCCAACCCAGTGCAGCCACACACCCTTAAAAGCAGCTTGAAACACTGGGTGCGCCAACAGGGTCTCCAAAAAGTCTTCATGCGCCATCTCCTTACAGGTTTCCAGGAGTCTTCGTACAATAGGGGTGTTGGTCCCCACCAGAATGGACACACCCCCAGGCTCAACTGGGTCTGGGCAAACCAGCGCCAAAACCTCATGAGCTACGAACACTCTCACCTCGGCCTCCAAGAAATCCAGTTTCACAGACAAATAACCATTGTACAGGTAATCACCAACGCTGATACCCCAAATTTCCGGTGCACTGAAGGGTGTCAAGGGTAAATGCTGCCAATACTGATTGTAGAACGAATCAGTAACGTGACCCAGTGTCGAGTATGGCCTTTGCATCTATTCCCTCTGTCTGAATCAACACGCTGGATCAGGGTCCCACCAACCCTTCTGGGATGGGGTCTTTTCCTCCATTGCTGGGAACATGTTTTCGCAGAGACTCCAGGCCGTTCCCTCACTGGGCCTCCTCTAAGTTTCCCGACCCCTTTCTCTGCTGGGACACCCGTGGACTCGCGCTCCAAGGGGCTCCCTGCCATTCACATTCCCACCTGAGGTGCCCCTCTTCCCCACAGTTATAACACACACCTCGTCTCACGGGACCCCAGCCTCCCAAGAGCCTTTGTGCAGTCCGTCCTTTCAAGGAGGGGCCTTCTCTGCTAGTCCCTTCACGCGGAGGAACCCCACCTGCTGCGACCCCCTTTACTATCTCCCGTGTAGAGCTGGCCACGGTCACTCCACCATAAGGGGCTATGACTGAGGACTACACCATACTCACGAAGCCCTCTTCCGACTCCAATGCATCCCCCTCCTCCCTCACGTCTCTGAGCAACTGAATGGAGGTGGGGGGGGGGAATGCGTTCTACGGGACTGCCAGAGACCCATAGCAATCATGACACGCCTCTGTGCGCCCCTGGCTACCTGGTTGATCCTTATCCAATCCACCTCATTCCCTGAAATGATCCCCCAGCACCTCAAGCAATTTAGCCTTTGCTCTAGCTGGAAAAGATACTCAGAAAGCTTTTCCCCTTTCTCCTGACGCAGATTCCGAAGCCCCCATAAAAGCTCCACCATGCTTCCCGTCAGACCGAAAGCTCCTCTAATGCTTTTAGATACTCAGTCAGAGAATCATAAGGCTGATTAACTTTCACACCTCTTACTACCTCAGCCGCTCCCCCTCCCTAAACATTCAACCAATCACTGTCTCTTTTCTTCCTCAGAACACAGCCACTCAGCTAGCAGCTGAGACACGTGCTCTGCCCATGTCTCATAATAGTCCTCCCCTTCGGGGGTGGGAGTCCTCCCTGAGAAAACTCTTAACTTCTGACGAGGACCCGCCGTCTTGTTCACCAGCGAGTTAATGGCTGAGGCCAACTCGGAGCCCTCACCCTTTCGTGGAGGATGGGGACTAATCATCTGTGGGGGATGGGGACTAATTAAATCTTCCAAATCTGACCACTCCCTCCCTTCATCCCTCAGAAATGATAGGACCTGGTCTCTAAAATCTCCGCCCCCAGCATCAGGCAACTCCTCTGGTGTCCCATCATGACAATGTGCACGCCCCACGGCCCGCCTCACTGGTGTCACTGTGAGACGCTGGCAGTCCCGCTGCCGTGACATCAGCGCTAGTCTGAACTAACACAAAGCCTGAATCCGCCATTTTACCAAACTTTCTGGCTACGATTTCAACCTTACCTACAGCTTTAACGGTACTCAACCATCGAATTAACACATCTTCTGAGGTACGCATATCCACCCCACTTAATACGCAGGTATGACTAACCAGTACTTCCTCGATCTCACACCAGCGTTCAATCTTACCCGGATCCATCTCCACTAATTTAAACCGGGCGAATTACACAGTATCCGTCAAAATTCAGTTCCCGGACGAGCAACCCACAATGGCATGTCTTTGCCCCAGTATGCTCCCATTCGTCTAGGGTAAGCTGCCATTGACCCTGCCGGCACTGGAATCGCGTCAGTGTGATGCGCCCTGGTACAAGACCCCAACATAAACTATCAGACATTGATTACACTTTATAATTATTTCTTGGTGATGGGTTAGTAAAAACAAATACAATAAAGGTACCAAGTCAGTAAATTTATCAGTTCTGTGCACAAATAACTCGTTGGAGCTCACAAGATCCGGTATCCTTTCCACCCATCGATCTCCTCCGAACTCCATCGACCCTCGGCTGGGATCACTTCCCGTGATCGACCAGAGCCTCGACTCACGTCCGACCTCATCTCACTCCTCGAAGAAAAATCCGTGCATTCCCCCTGGTTCCCACACATACAGATAGAATAACATGACTTCCATTGGTCAACAAATGAATACAAGTCCCGTTATCACTAATTATAACCCAAACATATTGCTACAGAGAACCCCTTACATCAGCAGTTAACATTACAGAGAAGCCATTTTGTCAGCCGTAACAATTAACATTACAAGTAATATTACTGAGAACCCCATTTTGGTAGGTCAAGTATAAATGGCAGAATATAGTATTAATGGTAAGACTCTTGGCAGTGTGGAGGATCAGAGGGATCTCAGGGTCCGAGTCCATAGGATGCTCAAAGCTGCTGCATAGGTTGACTCTATGGTTAAGAAGGGATATGGTGCCTTGGCCTTCATCAGCCGTGAGATTGAGTTTGAGAGCCGAGAGGTAATGTTACAGCTATATAGCACCCTGGTCAAACCCCACTTGAAATACTGTGCTCAGTTCTGGTCACCTCACCAAAAAGGATGTGGAAGCTATAGAACGGGTGCAGAGGAAATTTACAAGGATGTTTCCTGGATTGGGGAGCATGCTTTATGAAAACAGGTTGAGTGAACTTGGCCTTTTCTCCTTGGAGTGACGGAGGATGAGAGATGACCTGATAGAGGTGTTTAAGATGATGAGAGGCATTGATTGTGTGGATAGTCAGAGGCTTTTCCCCATGGCTGAAATGGCTAACATGAGAGGGCACGGTCGTTAAAGGTTAATTTGCAGGTTGAGTCTGTGGTGGGGAAGGCAAATACAATGTTAGCATTCATTTCAAGAGGCCTAGAATATAAAATCAAAGATGTAATGTTGAAACTATACAAAGCACTGGCAAGGCCTCACTTGGAGTATTGTGAGCAATTGGGCCCTTTATCTCAGAAAGGATGTGCTAAAACTGGAGAAGGTGCAAAGGAGGTTCACAAAAATGATTCCAGGATTGAATGGCTTGTCATATGAAGAGCATCTGATGGCTCTGGGCTGTATTCACTCGAGGGGTGGCCTTTTAGAACAAATAAGGAGGAATTTCTTTAGCCAGAGTGGTGAATCTGTGGAATTCTTTGCTGCAGGCAATTGTGGAGGCCAAGTCTGTATGTGTATTTAAGGCAGAAATTGGTAGATTTTTGTTTGGTTAGGGTATGAGGGAATATGGGGAGAAAGCAAGAGACTGGGGCTGAGGAGAAAATTGGATGAGCTATGATGAAATGGCGAAAAAGACTCAATGGGCCAAAAGGCCTAATTATGCTCCTGTATCTTATGGTTTTTCCACACTCCAAAGGGAATTGTGACAGCTGGAGTTCAAATGCTAAAGAACATTGTATGAAGAGCCACAGGAAGACCCTGAGTCACCAGTGAATCTCTCCAGAGTCAGAAGATGGACTGGTTCCGCAGAGCGGCCGACTGCCTCACCAAAGCGACTTTGGCTTCTTCCCTGCAATAGTTGGCACGTGGCAACCTGGAGGTTGCGTACTTCCAGGATGCCTTCAAATTTTCTTGCTGTGGCTGGCACAGCTGATGAAAGGTTCCGATATCCCACTAGGTCCATGTTGGCTCAATGAAATTGAGGCGAGAGTCTTTGACGAGGATGGCTTGGACCCAAATGTTGGAGTATCTGAAGCAAGGATCGCAACTGAGCACAAAACAAACTCTAGATGAAATCGCTAGTAAGGCTTCACTTCAGGTGCTCCTTAAATACTCAGTTCTTGGCTCCATAAAGCATGATTGCCAATTGATTGCCTGAATCTTTAAAGGAGCTGGCCAGCTAGTTAGAGTCTCTAAGTCGCACAAGTTGGTTTGGTTGGGCGCATATCGCAACACTGAAGCCCTCTCTGCCACCTGAATAAGACTGACTAACCTTAACCTTCTCTTTGAAGAATTTATCTCACTTGGCTTTAAAATATTTCACAGCTCTCTACCCTCTGAGTCTCTTCCAAAGACTCCCGACTCTCATGTTCACACCGGCTTACCTTTCCTTTCTGTATCAATGCCTTCATCTCCTTTTGCTGAATTTTGAAGTTTATATGGTACTTAAATTTAGATTATGCATTAGTCTGGTAGGACTGTAGCTAAAAAAAAACTGAAGGAAAAAATATTGGCATTGCATAATAGTAATGGGCAAGGAGTTGTGGTCCAGTAGGAAATCCTGTAAGGAAATAACAAAGGGAAGAATGTTGAGAGAGCATTCTTTAACATAAGAGGCTTAACCATATGGCTGTTCAGGAAAGTGCACACTGATTTTGATACCTCTGAAGAAGAAACAAGATCACTGGGAGCTCCACAGAAGCTTTCCCTCATGGCTTTACTTAATTCAGTTAAACAACTTGGTGGACACAGACAAGGGTCTGTTTCTGTGCTGTACAATGATATGACTATAATTTAACTGGCTGTTGCTTAGACATCTTGTTCACTGATGGAACTGAAAGTCCACCACAAGGAACTATCCCTGCTTTGGGCCAGATATTTATTAGGTGTTATTGTTCTAATTATAATAACTGCCATTCCTCTGTGGAATAAAAATACTGAAGTGTTTGATTTCTTGACCTTTTTGGGTAACCTATGTTTCTTGGAAGAAAAAATTAAAAATCCTATAGCACTTAAATTATTCCAGGTTTACATCTCTGACACCCTGAACAGACTGCTTTCTGAAGAATTCATCAGCCTTATATTGACTTTAATTAGTCCCTTTTTTTTTACTTTTATCTTTTCCATGCTGTTCACTATCTGATAATCCTCTGTAATATTGCTGGAAAGCCAAAGGGACTGAGTTGACAGTACATGAAGGGATAAGGAACAATTAACCCACATCTGTTGCATCCAGTAGAGGCTACATGAGTATACTACCATCTTACATAATCATCCACACAGCCTTTCTCTAACCCTCAGCCAGAGGCTGAAATAGGGTGCAACACATAAAATACTGGAGGAACTAAGTGGGTCAGGCAGCATCTATAGCGGGTTGACGTTGTGGGTTGAGGCCCTTCACCTGGACTTGATCCTCTAGCAATTTGTGTGTGCTCCAGATTTCTAACATCTATCGTCTTTCTTGTGCTGCCAGTATAGAGTGGCTCAGATGACATAAGGAAAGCAATATGACTTACTGTCAGTGCGTAGCTCTTAAAGAGAAGGCGCTCTGTGACCGGAAGATGAAATGGAAAATGTTCTGCAGCTCGTTTTGACGTTGAGGAAAAGGGTAAAATCTGAACAACATGGGGAGCTCAACGTCCTACATTTTCTGAGAAAATGCTGGAGTCTTGTCTGGCACCATCATGCCTCTCCTGATCCACCAATCAAAACTCACACTGAACACTCTCATGCTTGGCACCAACAAAAGCCTTACCTGCTGCTTCTCCCACCTTAAAGCTTCCATATACTGCCTGTTCCTGAGGCAGGAGCTGGTACGTAAACAGTGTGGGGGGGGGGGGATTGAGGTGGCACCTTTTGTTCTCATCCCAATGGAACAGACAGTGCCATTGCAGAGGTAGGGACCAGCAATGGGGATGAATTATTGAAGATAATAGTGCACCTAATCCCTATTCTGCTTGCTCTTTAGCGCACTAATCTTCTTCACTTAGCCCACTGCTCTATTCTCTCTTCACCTATGACTGTGTGGCTAGGCATCACTCAAATGCCACTTATAAAGTTGCTGATGATACAACCATTGTTGGCAGAATTTCAGATGGTGACAAAAGGCCGTACGGAAGCGAGATATACCAGCTGGTTGAGTGGTGTCGCAGCAACAATCTTGCACTCAGCGTCAGTAAGACTGAGAATTGACTGTGGACTTCAGAAAGAATAAGATGAGGGAACACGCACAAGTCCTCATAGGGGGATATGAAATAGAATGCGTGAGCAATTTCAAGTTTCTGGGTGTCAAGATCCTTGAGGACCAAACCTGGACACAACATATTGAAGCAGCTAAAAAGAAGGCAAGACAGCAGCTATATTTCAGTAGGAGGTTAGGAGATTTGTTTTGTTAACTAAAACACTTGAAAACTTCTACAAATATACTGTGGACAGCATTCTGACTGGCTGTGTCACTGTCTGCTATGGGTGGAGGGCTACTGCACGGGATCAAAGTAAGCTGCAGTACTTGTAAAATTAATCAGCTCCATCATGGGTATTGGCCTCCACAGTATCCAAAGACATCTTCAAGGAGGTGGCACCCATCATTAAGGACTCTCACCACCCAGGATATGCCCTCTTCATACTGATACCACCAGGATAGGAGGTACAGAAGCCTAAAGGCACACACTCAGTAATTCAGAAACAGTTTCTTCCCCTCTGTCTCACTACTGTTTTATTTCTGCATTTTTTGCACCACTTATTTTAACCTAACTATTTAATAGGCATATATATATTTACTATAATTCTGTTTTTTTCTTATATTTATTATGTATTCATTGTACTGCTGCTGTAAAGTTGATAAATTTCACAACATATGCCGGTGATATTAAATCCGATTCACTTCAAAGCAAGAGATGGTGCAAGCACACGTCTCTCTTTGCCACAACCTCCCCTAGCTTGTGCCATTCACCTTAAGATCATCTACAATCAGGTAGGGGTGGAGTGCTGTAAGAAGAGAAGCTTCCAGCTACCAGCTACTGGCCTTTAGATCTTACCTCTAAAGCAGGACCTACTCAAGGAGAGAGAGCAGCAACGTGATTCACTCCCAGAGTAGGGAGTCAGGGCACCAGAGAGCTTGGTGCAGGGATCTGAATGAGGTAGAAGACGTCTTGTGAGCAAGCTGAGTGAAGTGTTTGGTCTACCGAAAGCAATTGTGCAATGCCCAGGAAGAGTCCTTCCTTGGGGTCCACACTTTCCAGAGGTAAACAATGGGCCTCTAAGTTCAACCATGACACAGCAGCTGACTGTGGAAAGCTTTGTTTCCATTGGGGTTTACGGGTGGTCCCAATACTCCATCAACCTGTCTGCCCATAAGAGCAGTGAATAAGGCACCTGGAATACTTTCCTTCAGTATCCATGACTAGAATATAAGAGTGGTGGTGGTTATGATCGGACTTTATAAAACTTTGATTGTTGGAGTGCACTATTCCACAGTTGGTGTGCACTGTTCCACAGTTGGAGTGCACTGTTCCACAGCTGGAGTGCACTGTTCCACAGCTGGAGTGCACTGTTCCACAGATGGAGTGCACTATTCCACAGTTGAAGTGCACTGTTCCACAGTTGGAGTGCACTATTCCACATTTGGAGTGCACTGTTCCACAGCTGGAGTGCACTATTCTACAGTTGGAGTGCACTGTTCCACAGCTGGAGTGCACTGTTCCACAGTTGGAGTGCACTATTCCACAGCTGGAGTGCACTATTCTACAGTTGGAGTGCACTGTTCCATAGCTGGAGTGCACTATTCCACAGTTGGAGTGCACTGTTCCACAGTTGGAGTGCACTATTCCACAGTTGGAGTGCACTATTCCACAGTTGGAGTGCACTGTTCCACAGTTGGAGTGCACTGTTCCACAGTTGGAGTGCACTGTTCTGATTGCCACACTGCAGGAAGATGTGATTGCGCAGCAGAGGGTGCAATGGAGATTCACCAGGATGCTGCCTGGATTGGAGCTTTTCATGGGTAAGGAGGAACTTTATTTGTTTATTTTATTGAGATGAAGCACGGAATGGACCCTACCGGCCCTTTGAGCAATGCCACCCAGCAGCTCACCTATTTAACCCTAGTCTAATCACAGGAGAATTTACAACGATCAATTAACCTACCAACCGATAGGTCTTTGGACTGTGGGAGGAAACCGGAGGACCTGGAGGAAACCCACGCAGACACAGGGAGAACATACTGTAAACTTAAATTCACCAGACCAATAACCACACAACCCAGTTCTTTACTTTAACCTCTCCAACAGTTCATTGTTTGAGCTCAGCCGGCAAGAAACTTCTGTGAGCCATCAATCTAAGCAAGCTACAAGCAGTTTCCTAAGTGAAGGCCTCAGAATTTGTTCACTGACACTCATAAGTTGGCATTTAATTTTAACCTGGTATGTACAAGAGTCCAGGAACAATTTCTTACTTCCCCAACATCCTTAAACTTCATCAATACAAATTCCTTTGGTAGGTTGGGTTTGTTCTCCTTTGAGCAAAAGGGAGGCAGAGTGGAACTTAACAGTGGTATACCAAAATATGAGGGCTTTATATTAGGTAAATCATAAGAAACTCCTCCCAATAACTGAGTGCACAGGTTTTCTTGCAGCAATGGGTAAGAGGTTTAGATGAGAACTGAGGAAAATGCTTTATTACTCAAAGGATGGTTGGAATCAGGAACCCAGTGCCTGACTGTGTGGAGAGGCAGGGACTCTCTCAGCTTCTAAGAGGTGTCTGGACAAGTGCTTGAATTGCTGTGGTTTCGCTGGTGACAGACTAAGTGGGTAATCAGGCTTGGGATAGATAGGCACTTGACAGTCAACATGGACACAATTGCTAAAGGACCTGCTTTTGTACTGTATAACTCTAGGAGTCCATGAGATCATCCAGAGAGCAGATGTGCTGTTCTGGAGGAGAGTCAGTGGCTCCCTGGGACAACACTTTTAGTGGCCCTTCTGCAGGGCACAAGTGATTGGTGCACAGCTGGTGATGAGAGGTGAGGCTGCCTGATGTTAAAACTGCAGCAAGCCCCCACAAATCTCAGTACCATTCCTGCTGAGCTCTGCAGTATTGAGGCAGTGGTCCAGTGCCAGTTACTGTTGGCAGAGATTGTACAGCCAGTCCACTGACCGGCCCTCAGAATCAGAATCAGGTTCATTTTCGTGAGCTTATTGTATGTGATGTGAAATTTGTTGTTTTACTGCAACAGTACAGCTCAAAGATGTAAAAGCCTATAAATTAAAACACAAAAGCAATAAAAATGTAGTGTTTATGGGTTCATGAATGGTTCAGAAAACCGATGGTGAAGAGGAAGAAGTTGTTGTTAAGATGTTGAGTGCGGGTCTTCATGCTCCTGCACCTCCTCCCCCATGTTAGTAACGAGGAAAGGGCATGTCCTGGGTGGTCTGGGCCCTTAGCGATGGATACCTCCTCCTTACGGCACCGACTCTTCAATGGTAGGGAGGGTTATTCTCACGGTGAAGCTGGCTGAGACTGTAATCCTCTGCAGCATCTTGCAGTCCTGCGCACTGGAGCCTCGATACCAGTCATTCAATCAATCAGAACGCTCTCCACTGTCCATCCTGAGGAGATTTGGTATGTCACCAAAGACGTGCTCTCCAGCAACCAACCGTCTTGAGATATTTGGTATGTCACCAGAGATATACCAAATATCCTCAAAACTCTAACGAAGTACAGCCGCTGGTATGCTTTGTTCATGATTGCATTAATGTGTTGGGCCCAAGCTAAATCCTCCAAGATGTTGGCTCTTGGCTGCTCGCCTTTCTTTCCACTGCTGACCCCTCGATGGAGGTGGGTGCATGTTTTCCTGACTTCCCCTAAAGTCCACAATTAATTCCCTGGTCTTGCTGATATTGTATATGAGGTTGTTGTTGTGGAACCACTCAACAACCCCCCCCTCCAACCCCACAGGCTAACTCACTCCTGTATGCCTTCTCTTGGCCATCTGAAATCTTACCAACGACAGTGTTGTCATCGGCGAACTTACAGATGACATGTGCGCCGTGCCTAGTCACACAGCCATGAGTGTAGGAAGAGTAGAACACTAGGCTAACAACACATCCTTGAAGGGTGCCTATGTTGATCATCAGAGATGAGGAAAAGTTTTTGCTGATCAACACTGAAGGGGTCTCCCGGAAAGGAAGTTGAGGATCCATTTGCGGAGGGAGGGATAGAGGCCCAGGTTTTGAAGCATGATGATTAGTACTGAGAGATTCACATTGTTGAACACCAAGCTATAATTGATAAACAGGAGCCATGCCTATGCTTTGCTGTTGTCTAGGTGCTCCAAAGCTGAGTAGAGTGCAGTGAGATTGTATCCACTACAGAACCATTGTGGCAGTAGACAAATTGGCGTGGGTCCTGGTACTTGTTCAGGCAGCAATTAATTCCGGACATAATGAGTCTCTGAAAGCACTTTATCACAGTAGGTGATAGTCATTGAGGCAGCTCACCCTGCTCTTCTTGGCCACTGGTGTAATTGATGTCCTTTTGAAGCTGGTGGGAGCCTCCAACTGCAGCAGCCAGAGGATGAAGATGTTTTTGAAACTCTACAGACAATTGGTTGTCACAGGTTTTCTGCGTCCCACCATGTCCTCTCCCAGGGCTTGACACCCTGGGACGGTTTACCCTCTTGAAAGATGTCCTGACATCGGCCTCCGAGACAAAGTTCACTTTATGCTGCCCCGATTGGCACGGGTGCAATTTTACTTTCGCTATCAAAGCATACGTGAAAAGATGTTGAGCTCATCAGGGAGCAAAGCATCACTGCCATTTTATGCAATCAGCTTTTGCCTCACAGGAAGTAATGGCATACAAACTCGATCACAGCTGCCGTGCATCCAACTTCATTCAGAGCAGGCTTTATTCACTCTGACATAACCCTCCAAAGGTCATATCAGGACTAATTTTAGGGTTTTTGATCACTGGTCTTAAACAGTGCAGATCTAGCCCTCAGCAGAACTGTAAATCTTCTGGTTCAGTAGAGGCTTGTGGCTTGAGAAACTCAGTATATTCTGAAAGGTGCACTTCCATCCATGCAGGATGATATAGTCAGTGATAGCAGTGTCTTATTCATCCAGATTCAAAGTTGAATCCCTGAACATGTATGGATTCAAAATATCTCCAGGTTCTGCCTGGGAGATGGTGGGCTCATTGAGATTCATTGACACATTCCCCTCTGCAGTGAATAACAGGGAGATCAGGCCCTACTCTAAGGTTGTAGCTGTGCCTGCAGCAGGTACCAGCTTTCAATAAGGACAGCTTTACGGTGTGGTTACCCCACACACTCATCTTTGCTGAGCTTCAGTTGGATAAATTGCTTCCAGAATACTCTACCGAAATGTATCCTTCCTGGGTTCCTTTCTCTGTCTTGCTCCGGTAAGCTGGAGGCAACCTGACTGCAGAAGACTCAGAACTGAACCGGAGAGACACGACATATCGTAGGGGCTGGAATCTGGGGTGAAAAACAATGTGCAGGAGGAACTCAGCAGGTCGAGCAGCATCTGTGGGGTTGACGTGGGGAAAGAATCCAAGCCCAGTTGCTGTCCCAGTATAGGGTTCTGACCCAATGCATTGACAATTTGACTGCTTTGTTCCTCCATCGGATTGTTTGTTGGAGTTAAGCACTTTACAATACCGTGTGCCACAGATTTCAGCAATGCAGTAACTTCAGAAAGAAGCAAGCATTGGAATAGACAGGGCTATGACCATTGAAATTGATTATTAACCATTCTTCCCAATGCTGATAGTCCCTTTAAATGGCAATTACTGTTGTAATCTCATTCACTATTGTTGTCTGTTGCATATATAGATTATGTGGAAATGGGAATCAAGTAGTAGAAATATTTTAATCTTGGCAGCATTAAACAGTATTAAAGGCCAGTTGATAAGTATCAGCCAATGAAATGGTGCTTATCCATTCAATTAAAACTTTGTTAACCATCAACTGAGCAGCCCATACAAAGGACATTGCTGCTGCTAACTCCGTGAGTATCACAAAGGTTTAATTAAATTCATGGGCAGAGTAATTTTAGTAAGCTTTTCAGCCTTCACACAGAGAAAGTTACTGATTGGGGAAAAGGTATTTAATTAGATAAAGGCTCCTTTGTCATTCTACCACTGAGGGATAAACATTGTTCCTCAGCAAATTAGGAATGTTATTTCATGCTCAGGAACAGTGGGACACACATTCATCTTTATCCCCAGGACACTGTCATTTCCAAAGGTGAGACAGGGACACATACTGCCATCTTCCAGAGTGAGACAAAGGAATACACAATGCGCTTTTCCCGATGTGTGCCATTGGGACAATGGCGCACAAACAGCGTTCTTTCCCAGAGTGAGGCAGTGGCATACAGGCTGCCCTTTCCCAGAGTGAGAAGTGCCACACACGCTGTCTTTTCCCAGAATGAAACAGTCAGGTACATTCAATCCTTTCCTATTGTAGGACCGTGACACACAGTATCCTTTCTCAGACGAGTCAGTGGGACACACACTATCCCTTCTCAGAGTGAGAGAAAGCATCAGTGGGACACACACTGCCCTTTCCCAGAGTGAGACAATCGGACACACAGTATGTACCCCTAGAGTGTCAGTGGAACACACGCTATCTTTTCCCAGAGTAAGACAGTGGGACAGATGCTGTCCCCTCCCAGAGTGAGACAGTGGGATACACACTATCCTCCACCACAGTGAGACAATCGGAGAGACACTATCCTTTCCCAGAGTGAGACAGTGTGATGCACACCATCTTTCCCTAGAGTGAGTTAGTAGGATGGGCGCCGCCCTTTCCCTGAGGGAGACAGTGGGCCACACACTATCCTTTCCCAGAGTGAGACAGTGGGCCACACACTATCCTTTCCCAGAGTGAGACAGTGGGAGGGACACTATCCTTTCCCAGAGTGAGACAGTAGGAGAGACACTATCCTTTCTGAGACTGAGACAGTGGGAGGGACACTATCCTTTCCCAGAGTGAGACAGTGGGAGGGACACTATCCTTTCTGAGACTGAGACAGTGGGAGGGACACTATCCTTTCCCAGAGTGAGACAGTGGGAGGGACACTATCCTTTCTGAGACTGAGACAGTGGGAGAGACACTATCCTCTCCCAGACTGAGACAGTGTGATGCACACCATCTTTCCCTGGGGTGAGTTAGTAGGACGGACGCCGCCCTTTCCCAGAGTGAGGCAGTGGGCCACACACTATCCTTTCCCAGACTGAGACAGTGGGACAGACTTTATTGTTCTCCGAAGTGAGATATTGGTTACACACTTTTTTGTTAGTTCCAGAGGCCAGCGATACGAGAGAAATGGAGAAGCTAATCATGGGTCCCTCTGTCTCAGCAGCACCCAGCAGAATGCCTTCAGCTTGCTAGAGACTCCCTCCCAGTGATGCTGTGGTTGATGAGCATCCTGGTTGTCTGAGCATTCCCATCAATCTCGATTCCCAATCCTATTTCCCTCCTCCATTCTCCCTCCTACAGCCCTGATTTTCTGCATGAGGGTCAAATGACAGAGGCCTGTTAACCTATGTATCAATACATCTTTGGTATGTTAGCAGAAACCAGAGCCTTGAGGCAAACCCATGCAGTTACAGCGAAAGAGTGCAAATTCTGCACGATCAACTCAGGATTGCTCCTGGCTGACTTGATCTGTAAAGCAGCAGCACTACCTGCTGTGCCAGATAATTTATATGGAGCAGCTGGGTAAAATTGTTAAATCTAAAGCCCACTCATTCATGGATATGTCAACAATAACTTCAAACTAAGTCTCATGAATGTATGAGCATGCGAGTGATGTGTGCATATTGTCGTCTGATGACTGAAGTTAGATGAACATTCTTTCTAAGTGAAATTCAAATCCCTGAATCCAATAACATTGATGCCAGCGCAAGAAAGCTCACCAGCGTCTCTTGTTCCTCAGGAGGCTAGAGAAATTCCCGTTCAATTTTTTATCGATGTACCATAGAAAGCGTGGTATGGTAGCTGTTCTGCACATGACCCCAATAAACTGCTCAGAGTTACGGACCCAGCTCGGCACATCGCAGGATCCAGCTTCTACTAGGGACCCTGTCTGTGCTTCTCGCTGCCTCATTAAAGCAGCCAGCATAATCAAAGACCCAACTCACCCATCTTGGGCATTCTGTCTTCTCCCCTCTCCCATCTGGCAGAAGATACAAAAGCCCGAAAGCACGTACCAACATTCTCAAGGATTGCTTCTATCTGCAGTTTTCAGACTCTTGAATCTTATCTTCTTGCATGAGAAAGTGGACCCTTGGCATGGAAATGGACCATGTTGTGATCTGGCACTTTATCAGTTACCTGCACTGCACTTTGTGGTACCTCTTACACTTTATTCTGCATTGCTTATTGTCTCATGTTATCCTGGCTCAGTGATTTGATCTGTATAAACAAGCTTTTCACTGTGCACGTAACCAAGAGTCCATTAGTCCTTTCTGCTCCTGTGGTAGGTTGCTTCCGCTCCAGTGGGGAGTTTGTTGGAGATGAGGTGCTGTATTGCAGTGAGGAAGATTGAGAAGAGATTGGAACAGTGACCCCGTTCTACCCTGGGATTTAGTCTGTGGTGATCAGCAAGGGGCAGCAAACTATATTTTAGCATTTTGATTAAAAACAATTTTAATAACATATCTAGGGAGAGATTCTGAGATTAAAGTGATAATCTTGCATTTTTATTACTTCACATTTATAAGGACAAAGGGGAAATTCATTATAAAATAAGCCAGCTTTGTGCTGCAATTTAATAAAGTGGCTTTAAACTGATAATCTGTAACAGGTGAGAAATAATTCAGTTGCTGTTATGTGGGATAAGAGGCTTCTGTTACAATCTACGGCTGCACAGCTTCCATTAATTGTATATTGTACAAGGAGTGGAAACACTATGAAGTGCAGCATTTGCTAGTCCTCAGTGCTCATGTACACGTACGTTCATGTTGTAAGCCTATCGGAGAACAGTCACGTGATGTGCCTGCTTCTCGAGCAATTTAACAGCTTTTCAAACATCCAGCTTTACCGCAATCATTCGAGCATCAATATATAAATAGCTTACACACTGTCCCCTCTGCCATCAGATTCCTGAATAGTCCATGAACCCATGAACTCTTCCTTGCTATACCTCTTTCCTGCTATTTTTTATTTTAACTTAAATTCATTTTTTATGTCTTACACTGCACTACTGCCACAAAAGCAACAAATCTCACGACATATGTCAGGGACAACAAACCTGATTTGATTCTGATCCCTCACAATAGAATACAAGCTACAAGGAGAGGCAAGATAGTTTGGGACTGTTTTCCCTGCAACCAGGGCGGAAATACCTGAAAGGGGTCCGAAAGACAACTTTCTGAGGAGCTGATGATTGTATATGGAATGAGCTCGCCAAGAACACTGGAGAGGCAGGTCTAATTACAAAGGACATTTAGGAAGGTTTAGAAGAACGTGAACCAACCATAGGGAAAAGGAGACTAGTGCAGTTGTTCGTGTGGACAAGTTGTCGGAAGGGCCTCGTTCAGTGTTATATAATTCTATGATTCCAAAGCCAGGGCTACGGTCAGAAGGGAATGTTTTGTTGAGTTCTATTGAGTATGAATTACACAATTGATTCAAAGTGCCCCTTCTCCAATTCTGGTACCATGGCTTCACTGACACAGGTTCAGATTAGAGGGGCATTCTTTTAGAACGGAGACGAGGAGGAATTCCTTTAGCCAGAGTGTGGTGAATCCGTGAAATTCTTTGCCACAGGCAGCTGTGGAGACCAAGTTGCTGGATATATTTAAGGCAGAGATTGGTAGATTCTTGATGAGTGAGAGCATTAAGGGATATGGGGAGACTGGATCAGCCATGATGGAATACCGGAGCGCACTTGATGGGCCGAGTGGCCTAATTCTGCTCCAATATCTTATGGTCTTATGGGTTAAATCCAGAAACTGATTCAAAATAAATTTGCAGGAATTAAACTAACCAATGTAAATGTAAAGAAATGAATCATTTTCATGAAATGAGTGATAATCCAAGGAAATGATCAATATGTCCAACTACAGATACATAGTCATCACAGGCCACCTGACCACAGTGAGGTGGTAGGAATGGTCCCTCTGAGGGTGTGACACTTCCTCAGTACTGTCCCTCTGATTGTGTGACACTCCCTCAATACTGTCCCTCTGACAGTGTGATACTCCCTCAGTACTGTCCCTCTGACAGTGTGACACTCCCTCAGTACTGTCTCTCTGACAGTGTGACACTCCCTCAGAACTGTCCCTCTGAGAGTGTGACACTCCCTCAGAACTGTCCCTCTGACAGTGTGACACTCCCTCAGAACTGTCCCTCTGACAGTGTGACACTCCCTCAGTACTGTCCCTCTGACAGTGTGACACTCCCTCAGTACTGTCTCTCTGACAGTGTGACACTCCCTCAGTACTGTCCCTTTGACAATTCATCTTTACTTCGTTACATCCCTTCAGCAGTACATCATTCATTAGGCCTAATCCTCTGACAGTGAATCACTCTTTCAGTATTAGTCCCCTGACTGTACAGTCATTTCTCAATAACTTCTCTTGAAATCCTCTATAAATTTATTTAATTGGGTATCTGGAAAGCTTTTCCTTTCCAGATTAGCCCCATTATGACAATAATCTACCCTAGCACAGCTAATATATGCTTGAGGCGTCAAAGTGATAAGGAATGTAGCTTCCAACTTTATTTGTAAACCTGCATCTGTAGATTGCAAGCAATTAGCATAATTGACTACTCTATGACCCCTAATTTCTATATTGAGATATGAGATATCCTCCGATAGTGATGGATGTATGAATTAATACTTCTGCATTACAAAGAACTATCTTCTACTTAATGATCTTGTCTATGCACAATTAGTTTTAATTCAATTAAATTAATCAAGTCACACGCTCTCTGAGCTTCAATCTAATGGGACGTAGGCTTTATGGTCCATAAGAAGCTCCAATTCAGACGTGTAATCGGGCATAACCAGAGGAGGATGTGGCAATGTACAGGAGGGCAGAAGATGAAGAGAATGCCCATCCATCAGGCCCCATTATTCATGTAGAAATTCTCTTTTCATGCTTTGCTGTTTGAGCCATTATTCCCTCATCATTGTTCCACACTTTTAGTCAACAGTAGATCCTTCGCACTCTCTACCCGTGGTTCTGAGACCACTGTTGGCAAGCTAAGCAATGTGGGTACCAAAAATATTTTCCATTTGTACTGTGGGTTTCTCAACATCAGGACATCCCAAAGTACTTTACAGCAACTGAAGTACTTTTCTGAAGCGACATAGTGCCAATTAATACAAATGGCAAACTCCCACAAATGGGAGTTTAATCCAGTTAGTAGCAATAATTTTTTATATATATATATATAATTTTTATTAAGTTTTCAAACTTGATTACATGGAATAACAATATCTACCCTCCCCGCTCCCCTTAACCCCTCCCCCTGATATATACCCCTACCTAAAAGAAAAAAAAAAGTAAGAAAGATTGCTTGGATATTGGAAGGTGTCCACATGCTCCATGGGATTCAAAATAAATTTAATATATTTATTTGTTACTTTCCCCAAAGGATCAACATCTTTATCATCAGAGCACCTAAGAATGCCAACCTATCTTTTGTAAATAAGGGCGCTGAATATTCAAAAATGTATCGTATTTATCTCTTAAATTATAAGTATTTTTTTCAAGTGGAATACAGCTAATTAGTAGCAATAATTGAGGTATAAATAGAGAAGTCCCAATATCTTGTCAAACAAGTGGCCTCTCTCTCGTCCAGCTGAAAGCAGAGAAGTTGAAGAGCAGAAGTATTCAGGGTGGAGGTAGGTAATTTTCTGAAGGATCAGGAAACTGTGGGCAACGCGGCACTGCCACAGAGATTTAAAAGAAATTTGAGATGCAGAGGTCGAGCAGGCTGAGAATTTATTCCTGGGAATTTATGAGACTGAGTGGTGAGCATATAGAGGTGTATAAAAACTGATCAGGAAAATTGAACCAGGAACAAGAGGGCATAATTTTAAGTGAAAGGGAGATTTAAAAGGAGCTGAGGGTAACTTCTTCACGCAGGCAGAGTGGTAAATCAAGTGAGCTCCGTGAGAAAGTAATTGAGGTCAGTACAATATTAACAAAGGCATTTTAGCAGGAAGGGTTGAGAAGGGATATGGGGCAAACTCAGACCCAAATGAAACTAGCTTGGTAGGACACCTTGGTCAGCATGGATCCGTGGGCTGAAGGGCCTGTTTACGTGCTGTATTACACTATGACTGTAAGAAGAGATCAGCCTCGATCATATTCAACGATCATGCATTCTTGAGAGGCAGGTGCCTACTCCTGCTTCTATTTCTTCTTGTGTTCTTCTGGGATAAATCACAAGGACAGTTACATTTGCGCAGTCCCATTGTCGGACTGTGGATAACTCACTCAGAGCTCCCCGTCTGACAGGGTGTTGCTTCTACAGTATTTCACTTCCACTGTTGCGATGACAACTAAGTAGCGTCTCAATGGCAGTGCAGCACTCTCCCCGTACAGCTTCACTTATCTCCCAACTGGGACTTCAACTCAAAACCTTTGGCCCTGTGAGGAGAGTTCTACTCACGTTCATTGAGAAGCTAAAGATGCCAAAGGACTAGTGTGGTCTAGACAAGGAAGGTAAATTCCACCCAAATGATTTGAAGTTATTAGGATTATACCAATGTAAGAGATGGCATGAGAGAGGAACTGGCCAAAATTGACTGGAAAGGGACACTACCGGGCAAAACGGCAGAGCAGCAGTGGCTAGAGTTTATGCGAGAAGTGAGGAAGGTGCAAGACAGATATATTCCAAAAAAGAAGAAATTTTCGAATGGAAAAAGGATGCAGCTGTGGCTGACAAGAGAAGGCAAAGCCAAAGTTAAAGCAAAGGAGAGGGCATACAAGGAAGCAAAAATTAGTGGGAAGACACAGGAATGGGAAGTTTTTAAAAGCTTACAAAAGGAAGCTAAGAAGGTCATTAAGAGGGAAAAGATTAACTATGAAAGGAATCTAGCAAATAATATCAAAGAGGGTACTAAAAGTTTTTTCAAGTGTATAAAGAGTACAAGACAGGTGAGAGAAGATATAGGACCAATAAAAATGAAGTTGGTGAAATTGTAATGGGGGATAAGGAGATGGTCGAGGAACTGAACGAGTATCTTGCATCAGTCTTCACTGAGGAAGACATCAGCAGTATACCGGACACTCAAGGGAGTCAGGGAAGAGAAGTGTGCATAGTCACAATTACAACAGAGAAAGTACTCAGAAAGCTGAATAGTCTAAGGGTAGATAAATCTCGCGGACCAGATGGAATGCACCCTTGTGTTCAGAAGGAAGTAGCTGTGGAGACTACAGAGGCATTAGCAATGATCTTTCAAAAGTCAATAGATTCTGGCATGGTTCCGGAGGACTGGAAGATTGCAAATGTCACTCCGCTATTTAAGAAGGGGGCAAGGAAGCAAAAAGGAAATTGTAGATCTGTTAGCTTGACATCGGTGGTTGGGAAGTTGTTGCAGTCGATTGTCAAGGATGAGGTTATAGAGTACCTGGAGGCATATGACAAGATAGGCAGAACTCAGCATGGTTTCCTTAAAGGAAAATCCTGCCTGACAAACCTATTGCAATTTTTTGAGGAAATTACAAGTAGGGTAGACAGGGGAGATGCAGTGGATGTCGTATATTTGGATTTTCAGAAGGCCTTTGACAAGGTGCCACACATGAGGCTGCTTAACAAGATAAGAGCCCATGGAATTACGGGAAAGTTACATACGTGGATAGAGCATTGGCTGATTGGCAGGAAACAGAGAGTGGGAATAAAGGGATCCTATTCTAGTTGGCTGCCGGTTACCAGTGGTGTTGCACAGGGGTCCGTATTGGGGCCGCTTCTTTTTACATTGTACATCAACAATTTGGATTATGGAATAGTTGGCTTTGTGGCTAAGTTTGCTGATGATACAAAGATAGGTGGAGGGGCCAGTAGTGCTGAGGAAACAAAGAGTCTGCAAAGAGACTTGGATAGATTGGGAGAATGGGCAAAGAAGTGGCAAATGAAATACAATGTTGGAAAGTGTATGGTTATGCACTTTGGCAGAAGAAATAAAGGAGCAGACTATTATTCAAAAGGGGAGAGAATTCAAAGTTCTGAGATGCAACGGAACTTGGGAGTCCTCGTACAGGATTCCCTTAAAGTTAACCTCCAGGTTGAGTCAGTAGTGAAGAAGGTGAATGCAATGTTGACATTCATTTCTAGAGGAATAGAGTATAGGAGCAGGGATGTGATGTTGAGGCTCTATAAGGCGCTGGTGAGACCTCACTTGGAGTACTGTGGGCAGTTTTGGGCTCCTTATTTAAGAAAGGATGTGCTGACGTTGGAGAGGGTTCAGAGAACATTCACTAGAATGCTTCTGGGAATGAGAGGGTTAACATATGAGGAACATTTTGTCCACTCTTGGACTGTATTCCATGGCGTTTAGAAGAATGAGGGGGGACCTCATAGAAACATTTCGAATGTTGAAAGGCATGGACAGATTTGATGTGACAAAATTGTTTCCCATGGTGGGTAAGTCTAGTACGAGAGGGCATGACTTAAGGATTGAAGGGCGCCCATTCAGAACACAGATGCGAAGAAATTTTTTTAGCCACAGGATGGTGAATCTATGGAATTTGTTGCCACGGGTGGCATTGGAGGCCAAGTCATTGGGTGTATTTAAGGCAGAGATTGATAGGTATCTGAGTAGCCAGGGCATCAAAGGTTGTGGTGAGAAGGCGGGGGAGTGGGACTAAATGGGAGAATGGATCAGCTCATGATAAATGGCAGAACAGACTCGATGGGCTGAATGGCTGGCTTCTGCTCCTTTGTCTTATGGTTTTATGGTCTTATGATGTCGAGGGTGTGAAAGCTGTGTATGTGAAAATGAATGTGGGTGCCCAGACCTTACAACTTGAAGAAGACATTGAATAAATCAGGATATTGAATATTATCAGGTCTGACTCAGCTACATGAGTTTAAATTAGGTATCTACAATCAGCTTTTCCATCAGCCTCAGAATCAGCTTTAATATCACCGGCATATGTCGCGAAATTTGTTGTTAAGTGGCAGCAGTACAAGCAATACATAATAATAAAAACTGTGGATCGCAGTAAATATATATGTAAATAAAATAGTTAAATTAGTAGGTAGTGCAAAAATAAGTAGTAAAATAGTGTTTCATCATAAACAAGAGAAAATCTGCAGATGCTAGAAATCCAAGCAACACACACAAAATGCTGGAGGAACTCAGTAAGCCAGGAGTAGAGTTCTGCTCCTCATCTTTTTTTCTCTAGTCCTGCTGAAGGGTGTTGGCCCAAAACATCGACTGTACACTTTTCCAGAGATGCTGCCTGGCCTGCTGAGTTTATCCAGCATGTTGTGTGTGTTGCAGTGAGATAGAGTTCATGGGTTTAATGTCCATTCAGAAAGCAGCTGTTCTTGAATTGTTGAATGTGTGCTTCCAGCTTCTTTACTTCCTTCCTGATGGTAGCAATGAGAAGAGGGCACTTCTCGGGGATGGGGGCCCTTAAAGATGGATGACACCTTTTTGAGGCTTCGCACCTTGACGATGCCCTGGATATTACAGAGATTAGTACCCATGATGGAGCTGACTGAGTTCACAACTTCCTGCAGCTGCTTTTGATCCTGTGCAGTAGCGCCCCCCACCCCAAAACCAAGTGGTGACACAGCCAGTTCAAATATTCACCACAGTACATCTGTACAACTTCGCGAGTGCCTTTGGAGACATACCAAATCTACTCAAACTCCTAAAGGAATACAGCCACTGTTGTGCCTTCTTTGTAACGGCATTGGTATGGATCCTCAGAAATGTTGATACCCAGGAACTTGAAATTGCTCACTCTTTCCACTGGTGATCCCTCTGAGGACTGGTGGATGTTCCCTCATCTTAACCTTTCTGAACTCCACAATCATTTCTTTGATTTTACTGATGTTGAGTGCAAGGTCATTGCTTTGGCACCACTCAATCAGCTGATACATCATGCTCCTTGATTTGGACATGATTTGTACATGAATAATGTCAAAGTGTCAGAGTGCCACAGTCCAGCATACCCATACTGGCCATTTTTACTGATTCTATTTTAACTTTCTCTACATTCCCATCAGCCTCCTGCAGATTCAACACCCACCCCCACCAGAAGCTACTACAGCTGACAATTAGTCTACCAGTCTGCTCATTTTTAGAATGTGGGAGGCAACCTTAACACCTGGAGAAGATCCAAACTGTTACAGAGAAGAACATGAAACTCCGCTTAGAGACTGTCTGTGCCAGGACTGAGCCTAGGTCACTGAAGCAGGGAGACAGCAGCTCTACTAGCTGAAACACTGTGAGCTCTGTGAATGATGCATTTCAGCAATTGTAACCGTAATCTGTGCTCTGTCAAAATGTTTCTACACGTTATTAAGTACTAAATCTGACTTCCATTTACAAGCTCAGCAAGAAGTTGCCAATTACATTTTTGTTCTTTGTCTCTTCCCCAGCATTTATGTCAATTCATATTTTGTACCCCGAACTCTCAAAGCCATCAGAAGGTGAACCTGCCAGATATTAAGATAATGCAGTTTGTGTTTTGTTCTCTGTGCACTCTACACCCCACACCATGCTTGGCATCTGGCAAAACATATATTGGCCCACCTGATGTGAATACTATTCCAATAAACCCTGGGGTTTGACATAATAATGGAAAATGCAGGAAAGGACAGGTAAAGCATCTGCGGAAAGAGAAACAGTTGATGTTTCAAGTCCTGAATTTTCTGTTTTTATTTCACTTTTCCAGCTTCCGCATTTCTGTTTAGTAATGAGAAATGAGAAATATTTTCACTCACTTCTGACAGAAAATAGTGTCATAAAATCATTCTGCACAGAAACAGGCCTGTCGCCCCATTGAGTCTGTGCTAACCATCAAACACCTTGAATTTACATAAGAACATAAGAAACAGGAGCAGGAGTTGGCCATCTGACCCATTGAGCCTGCTCCGCGGTTCAATAAGATCACGGCTGATCTGGCCATGAACTCATCTCCGCCTGCCTGCTTTTTCCCCATAACCCTTCATTCCCCTACTATGCAAAAATCTATCTAACCTTGTCTCAAATATTTTTACTGAGATAGCCTCCACTGCTTCATTGAGCAGAGAATTCTACAGATTCACCACTCTCTGGGAAAAGCAGTTCCTCCTCATTTCCATCCTAAATTTACTTCCCCAAATCTTGAGGCTGTGTCCCCTAGTGCTAGTCTCACCTACCAGTGGAAGCAACTTTCCAGCCTCTATCTTATTTATCCCTTTCATAATTTTATATGTTCCTATAAGAACCCCTCTCATCCTTCTGAATTCCAGTGAGTACAGTCCCAGGCAACTCAATCTCTTCTCATAGTCTAGCCCCCTCATTTCTGGAATCAACCTGGTGAACCACCTCTGCAGTGTCTCCAAAACCACTATATCATACTAATCCTACATTCATTCCAGTTTATTCTCTCTATCCATTCTCATTTACACCGCCTCTCAATTCTACCAACAAGGGGTAACTGACTGTGACCAGTTAACCTGCTGAACAGCACACCTTTAGCATTTGGGAGGAAACCAAAGCACCAGAAGGATAACCGAGGAGGTCACAAGGAAAAACTGCAGACTCCGACAAACAGTGCCGGGAAGGCAGAATTGATCTCGAGTCCCTGCTGCTGTGAGACAAGGTTTTGCTAGCTGCACCTCTCTGCTTCCCGGTATTTCTTTTTCCTCACACATTTAACATTACCAGACGCATGAACAAAATATCCTCTAGCCTTGCTGGGCAGGTGCACTATGTGACACAATGCAATGATGCAGGATAGACTTTTTCTCTTCGCTGTGTGCACAATGATCATATCAGCCGTTGAGGTAGATCACCTCTTCTCTCAACGGTCTGACTTTCAGGGGGTGAGCACTGAACGGGTACTGCAGCTGAGAGCCAAAGTGGGTCCCCTCTCCCCCTAGTGACCTTAGGTTGGTGAGAGGTAGTGTGAGGAGGTGAGTGATTGTTCCCTTTGGACTGACTGTTGTGCTCACCAGGCAGCGGTGCAGGACTGTTGGCCTCAATGATCAAGGCAAGACTTGTGCCAGCAGATACAAGAGACTGCAGATGCTGGGATGTGGAACAGCAAGCAACCTATTAGAGGAACTCGGTGTGTGGGAGGAAAAGAATTGTTAACGTTTCGGGTCAAATCCCAGCATCAGGACTGCGGGACTTTGGACTGAGTATAGGTGTTTCCTTTTATAAGACCATAAGATATAGGAACAGAATTAAGCTACTTGGACAATCGACTCAGCCCTGCCATTTCATCATGATCCACTTTTCCTCCCTGCCTTCTCCACACATCCCTTCATACCCTTACCAGTCAAATATCTATCAAACTATGCCTTAAATATACATAAAGATTTGGCCTCCACAGCTGCCTGTGGCAAATTATTCCACAGATTCATCACTCTCTGGCAAAAGAAATTCCTCCTCATCTTCATTATAAAAGGATTCCCCTCTATTCTGAGGCTGTGCCCTCTGATCTTAGACTCTCCCACTATTGGAAACATCTTTTCCACAACCACTCAATCAAAGCCTTTCACCATTCGATGTTTCAATGAGGTCGTCCCTCATTCTTCTGAATTCTAGTAAATACAGGCCCAGAGTCATCAAACACTCTTCATATGACAAGCCATTCAAATGTGGATTCATTTTAATGAACTTCCTTTGAACCCTCTCTGGTTTCAGCACATCTTTTTTAATATAAGGGACCCAAACCTGCTCACAATACTCCAAGTGAGGCCTCACTAATGCTTTATAAAGTTTCAACATTACATCCTTGCTTTTATGTTCTAGTCCTCTTGAAATGAATGCTAATGTTGCATTTGCCTTCCTCACCACAGACTCACCAACAAACTAACCTTTAGGGAACCCTGCACAAGGACTCCCAAGTCCCTTTGCATCTGTTGTTTGTATTTTCTCTCCTTTTAGAAAATAGCCAATCCTTTCATTTCTACCAAAATGCATGACCATACACTTCCTGACACTGTATTCCATCTGCAATTTCTTTGTCCATTCTCCTAATCTGTCTAAGCCCTTCTGTGGCCTCTCTACTTCCTCAAAACTACCTGCTCCTCCACTTATCTCCAAATAGCCTGCAAACTTACTGACAAAGCCATCAATTCCATCATTCAAGTCATTGTCACATAGGTAAAAAGCATCGGTCCCAACACTAGACCCCTGAGGAACACCATTAATCACTGGTAGCCAGTCAGAAAAGGTTCCCTTCATTCCCTCTCTTTGTCTCCTGCCAATCAGCCACTGCTTTATCCATGCTAGAATCTTCCCTGTAATACTATGGGCTCTTATCTTGTTAAGCAGCCTCGTGAGTTGCACTTTGTCAAAGGCCTTCTGAAAGTCCACGTGCACATCCACCAATTTTCTCTCCATTGTCTATCCTGCTTGTTACTTCTTCAAAGAATTCCAGCAGATATGTCAGGCAAGATTTTCCCTTGAGGAAAACATGCTTACTATGGCCTATTTAATCATGTGCCTCCAAGTACCCTGATAATTCATCCTCAATAAACAACACCAACATCTTCTCAACCACTGAGGTCAGACTAACTGGCCTATAGTTTTCTTTTTTCTGCCTCTCTGCCATTTTGAAGAGAGGAGTGACATTTGCAATTTTCCAGTCTTCCGGAACCATTCCAGAATCTAGCGATTCTTGAAAGATCATTACTAATGCCTTCACAATCTCTTCAGTCACTACTTTCAGAACTCTGGGGTGTACACTATCTAGTCCAGGTGACTTATCTACCTTCAGACCTTTCCATTTCCCAAGAAGCTCCCATCAAGTTATGGTAACTTCACACTCTTCATGTCTCCTGATATCTAGAGCTTCCACCATACTGCTGGTGTCTTCAACAGTGAAGACTGATGCAAAATGTTTATTCAGTTCATCTAATATTTCATTGTCCACCATTGCTACCTCTCCAGCATTGTTTTCCAGAGGTCTGATATCCACTTTCGGCTCTCTTTTACACTTTATGTATATGAAGAAATTGTTGGTATCCTCCTTAATACAGCTTACTTCCATATTCAACCTTTACCTGAATGACTTTTTTAGTTGCTTCTTTTTAAAAGCTTCCCAATCCTCTAATTTCCCACAATCTTTGCTCTACAATTTTCCCTCCATTTGGTTTTTATGTTGGCTTTGACTTTTGTTCGCCATGGTTGTGTCATTTTTCCTTTAGAATACTACTTCCTCTTTGGATGTATATATCCTGTGCCTTCTGGAATTGCTTCCAAAAATTCCAGCCATGGCTGCTCTGCCATCATCCCTACCAGTGTTCTTTTCCAATCAATTCTGGCCAACTCCCCTCTCATGCCTCTGCAATTCCCTTTACTCCATTGTAATGCTGATGATATATCTGACTTTAGCTTCTCCTTCTCAAATTTCAGGGTGAATTCAATCATATTATGATTATTTTGCCCTAAGGGTTCTTTTACCGTAAGATATCTAATCAATACTAGTTCATTACACAACACCCAATCCAGAATAGTTGATCCCCAAATGGGCTCAACCACAAGCTGCTCAAAAAACCTAATTTGTAGGCATTCTAGAAACTCCCCCTCCTGTAATCCAGCATCAACCTGATTTTCCCAATCTATTTGCATATTCAAGTCCTCTATGACAATTGTAACATTGCCCTTTTGGCATTTATTTTCTATCTCCCATTGTAATTTGTAGGCCACATCCTTACTACTGTTTGGGGGTCTGTATACAACTCCCATCAGGGCTTTTTACCCTTGCAGTTCCTTAGCTCTATCCACGACGTTTCAAATCCTTCCAATCCTATGTCACCTCTTTCTAATGATTTGATTTCATTTTTACCAACAGAGCAACACTTCTCCCTCTGACTTCCTGCCTGTCCTTTCAATACAATGTGTATCCTTAGACATTAAACTCCCAGCTATAATCTTTCAGCTATGATTCTGTGACACCTATAGCATCATACCTGCCAATCTGCATCTGTGCTGCAAGTTCACCCACCTTATTCTGTATACTGTGTGCATTCAGATACAACACCTTCAGTCCTGTATTCATCCTTCTCGATTTTGTCACACCATGCTCAACCTCTGGATTCCTAACTTTGTCTGAGGTCTTACCAACATCCGCCTCCACAACCTGTCCACTAAATGTTCTGGCTCTCTGGTTCCCATCCCCCTACAACTCTAGTTTAAACCCCATCGTGCAGCATTAACAAATCTGCCCACTAGGATATTAGTCCCACTCCAGTTCAGGTGCAAACCATTCTTTTTTTACAAGTCCCACCTTCCCTGGAAGAGAGCCCAATGATCCAAAAATCTTATTCCCTCCCTCCTACACCAACTCCTTAGACAATGTGACTAAACACATTGATGAAGGTAGAGCAGTAGATGTATGAATTTCAGCAAGGCATTTGATAAGGTACTCCATGCAAGGCTTATTGAGAAAGTAAGGAGGCATGGGATCCAAGGAGACATTGCTTTGTGGATCCGGAAATGGCTTGCCCACAGAAGCAAAGAGTGGTTGTAAACAGGTGTCATGGTCTGGATCGGGGTCCCTTTAAATTTAGCTGGTGTATGTTACGATCCGGACTGTTGATTCCCCGTTTTCCCGTGTCCCTCGACTTTGGTGATTAGAGGCAATTAACACTCAGCTGAACTGGTAGTTTATAGTCTCCGGCTTTCAGCCGTTCAGTGAGGGAGCGTCTGCAAAGTTATCTAAGGTACGGTCTGCTGATGTCATCTGGCTGGAGCAAGCCTAGTCTCTGCCGAAGCGAGTGTCGGTAATTCCCCCTTCCTCACTGGAGCAACCCTGTTCAGTTACCTCGCTAAAGCGAGCCTGCAAAGTTTCCTCATTGAGGTGGGTCCTTCAGTTAACCCACCGGAGGGAATCAAGAACAGCTGTCTACTGTTCCCGGGCCGAGTCCAGAGCTCGCCACTACCCGGAGGCTTCAAGTCAAGTCCTGGCCCTGGAGGCATTCAAGCACCAAGCCAAGTCCTGTCCCTGGCGGCTTCCCTGTTCTAAGTCAAGTCCTGGCCCTGGCAGTTTGTGATTCCTGTCCTACCCCCCTGTCTGAATCCCTTCTCTGCCCGTCTCACCTCTAGCCCTCATCTGCAGCCCTTGCCTGCACTGCAGTCTAGTTCTATTGCTGAAGCTAGATAGGTACTGTCTGGTGTTCTTTTGTGTTGGTCTTGTCTTGTCTTGTCCTCGCCTCCGTGGGGGAAGTCAGGCCGTCTTACCGTTGCCCCACGGAGGGTCATGAGTCCCGGCCCTATGTCCTGTAACCAAGGAAGGTGTCCTGGCTCTCTGTTCTGTGTGTGAGTCCCGGCCCTATGTCCTATACCCAAGGAGGGGTCCCGACTCTGTGTTCTGTGTATGTGTCCATGGTTCCATGTACCTGCTCTCCTGAGACCGAGGCTCTGTGTTCCCATGTTCCTCCTCTCCTTAGCCCATGTCATGTCCTTGCCTGGTTCTGGGGTCCAAGCCCGAGGCAAGACCCAGGTACTGGGTCCTTGCCCAGTCTCTGGCTTGGAGTCCATACCCTAGCCTCTTTATGTCTCCTCTAGTTCTGGGAGCCAATTCTGAGTCCAAGCCCAGACCCTTGGTCCCAGCCTAGTCATAGTCCTCAGTCCTTGTCCAGTTCGCTACTCCTGCTCCTGCCTAGCTCTCCTGATATCGAACAATAAACTAAATTTAATTAACCTCACAAGATGTGTCTTGCATTTGGGTCCACCCTTGCTCCCAATGTGCCCCGCCACTGTGACAACAGGTCATATTCTGCATGGAGATCGGTGACCAGTGGTGTGCCTCAGGGATCAGTTCTGGGACCACTACCCTTGGTGATGTTTATAAATTACCTGGATGAGGACGTGGAGGGATAGGTCAGTAAATTTGCTGATGACACAAAGGTTGGGGGTGTTGTGGATTGTGTAGAGGGCTGTCAGAGGTTACAACGGAACATTGATAGGATGCATAACCAGGCTGAGAAGTGGCAGATGGAGTTCAACTCAGAGAAGTGTGAGGTGGTTTATTTTGTTAGGTCATATATGATGGCAGAATATAGTATTAATGGTAAGACTCTTGGCAGTGTGGAGGATCAGAGGGATCTTGGGGTCAGAGTCCATAGGACACTCAAAGCTGCTGTGCAGGTTGACTCTGTGGTTAAGAAAGCATACGGTGCATTGGCCTTCATCAATCGTGGGATTGAGTTTAGGAACTGAGAGGTAATGTTGCAGCTATATAGGACCCTGGTCAGACCCCACTTGGAGTACTGTGCTCAGTTCTGGTCGCCTCACTACAGGAAGGATGTGGAAACCATAGAAAGGGTGCAGAGGAGATTTACAAGGATGTTGCCTGGATTGGGAAGCATGCCTTGTGAGAATAGGTTGAGTGAACTCAGCCTTTTCTCCTTGGAGTGACGGAGGATGAGAGGTGACCTTACAGAGGTGTTTAAGATGATTAGAGGCATTGATCATGTGGATAGTCATAGGCTTTTTCCCAGGGCTGAAGTGGCTAGTATGAGAGCACAATTTTAAGGTGCTTGGAATTAGGTACAGAGGAGATGTCAGGGGTAAGTTTTTTTACACAGAGAGTGGTGAGTGCATGGAATGGGCTGCCGGCGACAGTGGTGGAGGTTGATATGATAGGGTCTTTTAAAGGACTCCTGGACAGGTACATGGAGCTCAGAAAAATAGAGAGCTATGGGTAACCCGAGGTAATTTCTAAGGGAAGGACATGTCCTACACAGCTTTGTGGGCTGAAGGGTCTGTTTTGTGCTGTAGGTTTTCTATGTTTCTATGTATTAAACTGTATAATCTTCCTACTTCTAGCCACACTAGCACATGGCATGGATAGCAATCCTGAGATAACAACCCTGAAGATCCTGCCCTTTAACTTAACACCTAACTCCTTGAACTCCCTATGCAGAACCTCGTCACTTGTCCTATCCATGTCATTAGTACCTACGTTGACCATGACTTCTGGCTGTTCATCATTCCACTTAAGAATGCTGAGGACTCAATCCAAGATATCTCAGACCCTGTTACCCGGGAGACAACATACCATCCAGGATCCTCATTGTCCTGTCCGTTCCCCTCACTAACGAATCCCCTATCACCACAGTGTGCCTCTTCTTCCCCTTTCCCTGCTGATTCCCAGAGGCAGACTCGGTGCCAGAGACCTGACCACTGTGACTTTCCTCCATTAGGTCATCCCTCCAGACAGTGTTCAAAGTTGTTGAGGGGAATGGTTACATTTTCTCTCTTCTGACTGGAAAAGCCCTGGCTTGGGCCACCATGCATTGGGAGCAAGGGTCGGAGATTTGCTATGATTCGGAGGAATTAATGGCTGCCATCAGAAAGATGCTCCATCATGCTATACTGCCATGGATTCTGAGGGACTGAATAATGCCCACACCTTCGGAGAACCAGCCAAGGACTCAGAGGTTCTGATCGACCAATCCATTTGCCTCGATAATTATTTAGCTGTGAGTAAGTAGGATTACATCAAGAGGTCAGAAAGGGCTAGTCCAAACCCTGACTCAACGAAGCGTTGTTCCCTTCCCGATCTCAGACCATGACCAGCCCGACTCCTGCTCAGAATCCTGCCAAGCCCGTGCAAATGGCCTGCATAAGAATCTCCACCGATGAGAGGTTCTGGTGTTGGAGTCGAGGTTGCTGCCATTACTGCAGGGAAGTAGGTCACCTGTGGGCCAAATATTCGAAGCTGCAGCTGTCAGGAGAACTGTTCGGACCATCCGGAGCCAGGAGGACTGTGACAGTAGCAGCCACTACCCCCAACTTCACAGATTTTGGTGTCACGCTGAGGGCGGAGATCTCCTGGGGTATGAACCGACGAGAGGTGAATGCTTTTTTGAACTCTGGGGCGTTGGAAATTTCCTGGACTTGGGAACTGCCCATCGACTCAACATATCATTGCAGGGGTTGAGCCAACCCACACCTGCAACTGTCTTGGACGGCTGTCCATTCGGTTCCGGGGAGATCTGGCAGCAGACATTGGTCTTGCCGATGAGGATAGAGGAAATTAGTTTCTATATCATTGAGACTCCTCACATCTCCATGCGCCAAATGGCGTAAAGTGTTGCGGGCGACCTCTGCCCACATCGAGTGGTCTCTCTACTCGTCCAGTCTTTCAAGGTCAGCCATCTTAGGGTTTATTCCATACCTTAGTTCAGCTGCTCCATCTGGCCATTAGACTTTGGGTGAAACCCAGAGGAAAGACTTGTTGTCCATGGTTACAATCACTGTCTCTCCGAGCAGCCAGGGCCGTCAGGAGGGGCTCCGGTTACAACACACACCCAACCGCGCCAACTTCCGGGTTTCAGACGCACTAACTCCCGGGAGTATGGATAGCTGGTACGGATTTAAAGATTCAGGACTGTCCCGCTAACTGGCAATCAATGTTTTAGGTGCCAAGAATTAAGTCCTTAAGGAGCACCTGAACAGAGGTTCAGTGCTCAATTGTAAGCCTTGCTAGTGATATCGTCCAGAGATTGTTCTGTGCTCAGTTCTCGATCCTTGCTTTGGATACTGCAGCATTTGGGTCCAAGCCATCCTCGTCAAGGACTCACATCACACTGAGGCCCTGGAGCATCTGGACAGCAAAGATGTATAATTCAGGATACTCTTTATTGACTACAATTCAGCATTCAATACCATCATCACCTCAAAACTAATCAGTGAACTCCGTGACCTGGGCCTCAACACACCCTTGTGCAACTGGATCCTGGATTTCCTCACTTGTAGACCCTAGTCACTTCAGACTGGCAAAAACCTCTGCTCCACAATCTCTATCAGCACAGGAGCATATTAATCCCCTGCTCTACTAACTTTACACCTATGACTGTGTAGCGAAGCACAGCTCCAACACCATATGCAAGTTTGCTGACGACACCACTGTTGTGGGCTGTATCAAAGGGGGTGATGAATCAGCATACAGGAGGGAGATTGAAAATTTGGCTGAGTGGTGTAATAACCACAACCTCTCAGTCAATGTCAATAAGACCAAGGAACTGTAGACTTCAGGACAGGGAAACCAGAGGTCTGTGAGCCAGTAATCATCAGACAGTCAGAGGTGGAGAGGATCAGTAACTAAATTCCTAGGAGTCACTATCTCAGAGGGACTGACCTGATCCCATCATATAAATATAATTGCAAAGAAAGCATAACAACGCCTCTACTTCCCGGGAGTCTGCGGAGATTCGGCATGTCATCAAAAACCTTGGCAAACCTCTATAGATGTGTGGTGGAAAGTGTGCTGACTGTCTGCATTATGGCCTGGTATGGAAACACCAATGCCTTTGAGCGAAAATCCCACAAAAGAAAGTGGATTCGGCCCAGTACATCACGGGTAAAGCCCTCCCAACCACTGATCACATCGATGTGAAACATTGCCATACAAAAGCAGCATCCATCATCAAAGATCTTCACCACCCAGACCATGCTCTTTTCTAGCTGCTGTCATCAGGTAGAAGGTACACGTGCCTCAGGATGCAAACCACCAGGTTCAAGAACAGTTCAAGAACAAAACTCCTGAATTCCTTGCCGTCTTGGGCAGCGCAGATGCCATACCAAGCTGAGATGTATCTAGACAGGATACTTTCCATGGTGCATCAATAAAAATTGGTGAGGGATAAAAACTGTTGAGGCCTCACTGACTCATGTGTCCATATGTAAGTGAACTTCCATTGATTCTAGAATGGTTTCCACAGAACGCAGCTCATTAATTCTACTGTTTGGGAAAGGAGGAAGAGGGAAAACAGAAACCTGCAGGCTAGTTAGCCTGATATAAGTATTGTAAAGTACTGGAATCTATGTCTGAGGAGATAGTAACAGAGCTTGCAATTAATTAAAATAAGAATAAGAGTCAACATGGATTTGCAAAAGTGAAATCATGTTTGACAAATCTGTCCATTTTTGGATGTTGTAACAGCAGAAAAGGTGAGAGTGAATCGGGTGCTGGGATGTGTCAGACTTCCAGAAGGTCTTCGGAAAGGCATTACACAGGCGATTATAAAACAGAATTAGAGTACACAATATTGATGGTATTATACTGGCATGGATTAAAAAGACTGGATAATGGACAGAGCACAAAAAGGAATCAAAGGATAATTTTTTTGAAGTTGGGAATCAGTGACCATCAAACAGGAGGAATCACTGCTGGAGCCCAGCTGTTTACAGTCCATATTGAGATTTTGGATGAGAGGATCAGTGTTATGTATCTAAGTTTGATGTAATGCTAACTGGCAGTGTGGCCTCTGAGGAGGATACAGAGCCATTTCAGGAGTACATATTCAGGCTAAATGAAAGGATGTGGGGGGGGGGGTGGCGGTGAAGGCAGATGGAATATAATGCAAAGAAATGTAAAATATATTTTCCATAGAAAAATGGGAAGATCGATTGTTCTATGAAATGGTGAGAGCTTGTAAGGTATTGGTGTCCAAAGGGACCGAGAGTTCTTCTACATGAATCACTATAAGTTAACCTGTACGTAGGTACAGAAATAAACAGAATAGTTGGCTTTAATTGGAAGGGATATGAGTACAAAAGTAGTAGTTTCAGTTATGTGAGTCCCTGGTGAGACCGTATCCGCAATTTTGTATACAGGTCCGGCCTGCTTGCCCAAGGAAAGACATACTTGATAGTGGTGTAACACTCGCTTTGCCTAGTGGCATGATCTCAGGGGTGGGGCCCCCTCCCTGGCCAAACTTTAGCACTCTTGTTTGGGTGGATGCCACGTGTTGTGTCCCCTGTGTAACATCAGTACCCCGAAATAACATTCAGTCCACAATGTGCGGGTAAATGATTAAGATTTTATATTTAGGTATGCGGTTAGTAGAGAAACAAAAGAAAAGGAAAACAAATAAAAGGCACCAATAGTCTCATAAACATGTCCAGTGCACAAACACTGGAGCTCATGGATTCCCTTTCGCTGATCCTCCTTTGCTCGTCATCAACCCCCGGCAACCGTCTCCTCAAGCCATGTCTTCTCTCTTCATCCCCTTCGCACCTTCTCCCCCAAGCCCACGCAAACTAACAGCTTTCACACAGACAGAAAGAATAACATCTATTCCAATTGGTTAGCAAATGAATACAAGTCCCGTTATCACTAATTATAACCCAAACACACCGCTACAGAGAACATTACCTCATCAGTTAACATTACAGAGAAGCCATTTCAGTATTAGCCTTAGCAAGTAACATGAAAGAAGGAACCCTTATATTGGCGTATGAGATCTCCTTGCCCAAGGAATGACATACTTGATAGTGGTGTACGAGATGATAAGGGGCATCGATCGAATGGACAGCCAGAGATTTCTTCCCAGGACAGAAATGGCTAATATGAGGGGACATAATTTAAAGCTGATTGAAGGAAAGTATGGAGGGGGATGTCAAATTTAAGATTTTTACAGAAATTGCTGGATGCGCAGAACACCCTGCCAGGGATGGTGGTAGAAACAGACAAATTAGGAACATTTAAGAAACTCTTAGCCACATGGATGATAGAAAAATGGAGGGTTATGTCGGAGGGAAAGGTTAAATTTACCTTAGGGTAAGTTAAAAGTTTGGCACAACATGGTGGCCAAAGGACATGTAGTGTACTGTAATGTTCTGCGGTATTTTCTAGGTTCTATACTGGTATTACAGCGAAGTTTCACTAGATTGATGACTAGGATTGTGTGTTTGCCACAGAAGGGTGGATTAAGCATTCTGAGCACACACTTTCTAGGATTTAAAAGAACGAGAGATGATCTCATTGAATTTTACAGAACACTTGCAGCTCTTGACAGAGTAAACGACTGACTAGGATGTCTGGAATCAAGGGTCACAGTCGCAAAATAAAGGTCAGCTATTCAAGACAAAGTTGGATAGAAGTTTCATTACATGGAGAGTAGTGAATCTTTGGAATTCTCCACCCAAGTGGGCTATAGTAGGTCATTTAATGAGTGTATTCAAGACAGAGATCTTAATTTTTGACATTAAGGAAATCAAGCTGTATGGGATTAGTGCAGGAATGTTCATGGAAGTAAAATATAGGGCATGATCTCACTGAATTTCAGAGCATAGCTATGATCTTCTTGTGTGCCCAAATCTCCACAATGGAAAGATTCAAGTCACGCTCCCTGCTTGTAACTTAACGTAGGCAAAGATCATCCCTCGTCTATAAATACTTTGTATTCTGGCCCTCACTCCCAGATCTGGTCACACATCTCCTCAGCATATGCTGACCTACATTGTCCACTGCTTTCATATTAATTTTATAATGGATATTTTATTCAAGTTTCTCCACGATTCAACTCTTCCTATATCTGTAATCTTCTCCAAACACTAAGATGTCTGCACTTCATAAGACCATAGACACAGGAGCAGAATTAGGTCATTCAGCCCATCGAGTCTTCCCTCCCATTCCATCATGGCTGATCCCGGATCCCACTCAACCCTATACACCTGCCTTCTCTCCATATGCTATGATGCCCTGACCAATCAGGAACTTCTGCCCTAAATATACCCACAGACTTGGCCTCCAACACAGTCTGTGGCAGAGCTTTCCACAGATTCACTACTCTCTGGCTAAAAAAAATCCTCTCTACCTCTGTTCTGAAAGGTCAATTCACAATTTTGAGGCTGTGCCCTCTGGTTCTGGATACCCCCACCACTGAAAACATCCTCTCGACACCCACCCTGTCTAGTCCTTTCAACATTCGGTAGGTTTCAATGAGATTCCCACGCTTTCTTCTAAATTCCAGTGAGTACAGGCCCAAAGATGCCAAATGCTCCTCATGTGCTAACCGCCTCATTCCAGGAATCATCCTCGAGAATCTCCTCCGGACTCTCTCCAATAACAACACATCCTTTCTGAGATATGGGGCCCAAAACTCCAAGTGCAGCCTGACTAGTGTCTTATAAAGCTTCAGTATTATCCCCTTGCTTATATATTCTATTCCCTTTAGAATAAATGCCAACATTGCATTTGCCTTCTTTACCACAGACTCAACCTGTAAATTAACCTCCTGAGCGTCTTGCACGAGGACTGCTAATTCCTTCTGCATCTCTGATGTTTGAACCTTCTCCCTATTTAAATAATAGTCCATACTATTGTTCCTTTTACCAAAAGGCATTATCATAGATTTCCCAACACTGAGTTCCATGTACACTTTTATGTCCATTCTTCCAATTTGTCTAAGTCCTGCTGCAATCACATTGCTTCCTCAGCACTACCTGCCCCTCCACCAATCTTCATATCATCCAAAAACTTTGCCACAAAGCCATCAATTCCATTTTCCAAATCATTGACAATCAATGTGAAAAGTAGCGGTGCTAATACTGATCCCTGAAGAACACCACTAGTCACTGGCCGCTAACCAAAAAAGGTGCCTTTATGCCCACTCACTTGCTCCTGCCTGTCAGCCATTGCTCTTATCTATGCCATTATCTTTCCTGTTACACCATAAGATTTTATCTTGTTAAGCAGCTTCATGTGTGGCACCTTACCAAACGTGTTCTGAAAATCCAAGTAGATGACATTTACTTCTTCTCCTTTGCCCACCCTGCTTGTTAATTCCTCGAAGATTTGTCAGGCAAGATTTCTCTTTACAGAAACCATGATAGCTTTGACTTATTTTATCGTTAGTCTCCAAGTACCCTGAACCCTCATCCTTCATAAGAGACTCCAACACTTCCCTAACCAATGACATTAGGCTAACTGACCTATAATTTCCTTTATTTTGCTTTCATCCTTCCTTAAAGAGTGGAGTGACATTTGCAATCTTCCAGTCCTCTGAGACCATACCAGAATCAAGTGATTCTGGAAACATCATGACCAATGCATCCGTTATCTCTTCAGCAAGCTCGCTCAGGATGCTGGGATATAGTCCATCTGGTCCAGGTGACTTATCCACCTAAAGACCTTTGAGTTTTCCTAGCATTTTTTCCTTTGCAATGGCAATAGCACTCACTCCTGCTCCCTGACACTCACGGACTTCGACACACTGCTAGTGTCTTCCACAGTGAAGACTGGTGTAACGTACTCATTAAGTTCACCTGCCATTTCTTTGTTCCCCATTACTACCTCACCAGCATCATTTCTCAGTGGCCCAGTATCAGCTCTCACCTCCCTTTTACTCTTCATATACTGGTAACTGAAAAATCTTTTAGTATCCTGCTTTATATTATTGGCTAGTTTGCCCCCATATTACATCTTTTTCCTTCTTATACCTTTTTGATTGCCTTTTGTTGGATTTTAAAAGCTTCCCAATCGTCCAAATTCCCACTCACTTTGGTACCTTATATATCCCAACTGTGGTGGACAAGGAAAGTTAAAGATGGCATAAAAGCCAAGGAAAGGGCACGTAAGGTAGCACTCCTCCAGTCCTGGCCTCTTAATCATTCTCTTATTTTACCTCCTCATCACTGAGCATTCAGCACATGAGCACATGGTACAGCTCTCTCCTCTCGTCTAAGATACTCCCGAAGATCTCCATCTTCGACTACGCTTTTAGTCATTTGCCTTAACAACATTCTGATTCAGTTTTCAGTTTTATTTGCTAAAATTCCATTAATGAATTTTTGATGCCTTACAAAATACTTTACAAGTAATCACTGTGATATACCTTAATATACACCAGAACAGGAGAACTATGATGAAGCACTGCTGTACAATTTTTGTCCCCCCTCAGGGATCTATGAGTCTTTGCATTCAGGCTAAGACCCTTCAGTATTTTTTTTACAGATGCAATGCATCGTTGGGGATGCTGGTAGAGGCTGATATATTAGGGATATTTAAGAGACTCTTAGATAAGTACATGAATATGATCTACGGAGGAGAGAAGGGTTAGATTGAGCTTGAAGTGGGGTAAAAGGTCAACAAAAATCATAAGCAAAAGGACATGTACTCTGCTCTACTGTTTTATGTTCTCTGTTTTAATAATTACAACTGAGCTTCAAAATATTGAAATTCTGCCTCTGCCATCTTTTTAAAGAAAAGAGTGAACCCAGAGGGAATCACTCATTCACCCACACATAATCCATCTACCATCTTGTAATGAAACTTATAATTCTCACGACTGCACAATGCTTGTGATTTTCCATTTAGGTACCACAACTCAACCTGAACAAAATGGTACAGAGATGCTGCACTATAGTTCTCCCGCTGTGATGTATACTATTGGTGGGAAGAGCTTGAAAAGATGGTGCCAAAGAGTTTCACAGACCTGGGCATCCACAAAGCAGCTTATTCTTCTTTTCTCATGTCTTCCCTTTCTTTTCAAGGTGGCTGGGCTCCTGTTGGAGCTCGTGATCTACAGCTGCAGCTCACACTACGGTTCTGTAGAGCAGTGGGTTCTCGTTCTCAGACTCTACCATGCAGCCTGGCATTTCGATCTCTCTGGATGTGGACTGGAGGACGTGTGCCTCAGGGGTGTGGCCCGTGGACGATCTAGTTCCCCGTTGATGTTGCTGACTGATAGGTCGCCGGAGACTGAAACATTGAGACAGCTGCTGGTGTGCGTCGTTGGCGGAAGAAAGCCTCTGTTCTCCAGCGATCCTCTCTCTCTCTTTTTGATGGTGAGTGAGAGCCTGTCAGGAGATGGGAGACAGGAGACTTGGAGAGGCAACACAGAAGATTTTAACATTGAACCAGCGAGTTGTTGGTTTCCCGTTCGCATTGGTACAGAAGTGACCTCTCTCTCCCTCACTAGAGAGAGAGAACCTGTCTGAGATACCGAAGGGTTGGGATGGACCGTAGCTTTTGGCGGACTCTAGATCAAGCTCTCCTTGGGGGCTTTTGCTATTGCTTGTATGGTGGGGGGAGGGGGTCAATGCTTTTACTGGTGCAAGTGGGGGGAGGGGAGGGTCGATGCGTTTGCTGCATGGGGGGTGCTTGTGGGGCTCTGATGTTTATGTCATTCATTCTTTGTTTTTTTTTCTGTTTTGTGAATGTCTGCAAACAGTAAGAATTTCAGGTTGTATACGCTATATATTCTCTGACACTAAATTGAATCATTGTACCATTGAACCATTGAATAGCAAAGCAGGTTTGAGGAGCCAAGTGACCTGCTCCTGTTCCTGTTCCTAACTGGTCTAATACTGTGTAGTATCCTCCAGTGATCACAGGCAATTCATTGCATTGACACTGAGAGCTAGAATTATCTAGCCTGCCCTAGATATGGCCTTGTGTAATAATAAGAGATCCTTGCACTCATGAACTTGGTTTCAATTATTAACATACCATTAATTCAGAATCAAAATCAGAATCAGGTTTATTAGCACTGGCATGTGACATGAAATTTGTTAACTTAGCAGCAGCAGTTCAATGCAATACATAATCTAGTAGAGAGATAAAAAATAATATAATAAAGTAAATTAATAATAGTAAATAAACAAGTAAATCAATTACGTATATTGAATAGATTTTTAAAAAACATGCATAAACAGAAATACTGTATATTAAAAAAAGTGAGGTAGTGTCCAAAGATTCAATGTCCATTTAGGAATTGGATGGCAGAGGGGAAGAAGCTGTTCCTGAATCACTGAGTGTGTGCCTTCAGGCTTCTGTACCTCCTACCTGATGGTAACAGTGAGAAAAGGGCATGCCCTCGGTGCTGGAGGTCCTTAATAATGGACGCTGCCTTTCTGAGACACCACTCCCTGAAGATGTCCTGGGTACTTTGTAGGCTAGTGCCCAAGATGGACCTGACTAGACTTAAAACTTTCTGCAGGTTCTTTCGGTCCTGTGCAGTAGACACACCCCATACCAGACAGTGATGCAGCCTGTCAGAATGCTCTCCACAGTACAACTGTAGAAGTTTTTGAGTGTATTTGTTGACATGCCAAATCTCTTCAAATTCCTCATAAAGTATAGCCACTGTCTTGCCTTCTTTATAACTACATCAATATGTTGGGACCAGGTTAGATTCTCAGAGATCTTGACACCCAGGAACTTGAAGCTGCTCACTCTCTCCACTTCTGATCCCTATATGAGGATTGGTATGTGTTCCTTTGTCTCACCCTTCCTGAAGTCCACAATCAGCTCTTTCATCTTACTGACATTGAGTGCCAGGTTGTTGCTGTGACACCACTCCACTAGTTGACATATTTTGCTCCTGTATGTCCTCTCATCACCATCTGAGATTCTACCAACAATGGTTGTATCATCAGCAAATTTACAGATGGTATTTGAGCTGTGCTAGCCACACAGTCACGTGTATATAGACAGTAGAGCAGTGGGCTAAGCACACACCCCTGAGGTGGGCCAGTGTTGATCATCAGTGAGGAGGATATGTTATCACCAATCTGCACAGATTGTGGTCTTCCAGTAAGGAAGTCGAGGATCCAATTGCAGAGGGAGGTACAGAGGCCCAGGTTCTCCAACTTCTTAATCAGGATTATAGGAATGATGGTATTAAATGCTGAGCCATAGTCGATGAACAGCATCCTGACATAGGTGTTTGTGTTGTCCAGGTGGTCTAAGGCCGTGTGGAGAGCCATTGGGATTGTATCTGCTGTTGATCTATTGTGGCGATAGGCAAATTGCAATGGGTCCAGGTCCTTGCTGAGGCAGGAGTTCAGTCTAGTCATGACCAACCTCTCAAAGCATTTCATCACTGTCGATGTGAGTGCTACCGGGTGATAGTCATTAAGGCAGCTCACATTATTCTTCTTAGGCACTGGTATAATTGTTGCCTTTTTGAAGTAAGTGGGAACTTCTGCCCGTAGCAGTGAGAGGTTGAAAATGTCCTTGAATACTCCCGCTAGTTGGTTGGCACAGGTTTTCAGAGTTTTACCACGTACTCCATCGGGATTTTCTGTCTTGTGAGAGTTCACTCTGTTTAAAGACAGCCTAACATTGGCCTCTGAGACGGAGATCACAGGGTCATCAGGTGCAGCAGGGATCTTCACAGCTGTAGTTGTGTTCTCCCTTTCAAAGCGTGCATAGATGACAAAACTCCAGGAAACGAGCAGGGAGAGTAAATGAGCTCAGCGTGAGCAGCTGCGAGCTTCACACTAACCTGTTGCCCGACTTATGATGGTACTGGTGAAACACAGCGATGACTTGCTGGTAGCAAACAAAAACACAAATTAACGTATTGAACACACTTTTTCTAGGATACGATCACTACAATCAATAGCCTGTAAGTTCAGCTTTTGAACTGCCTGTCTGGCCTGGCATTGTTCAGGACGATTACAGGCTGAACTGAGGGTGCGGGACCTGGGCACAAAAACAGGGAATGAGCCAATGTTTGGCCATTGCTGGAGCAGGCGTGGAGGAGATTCAATGTGGCAGAATGGAGGCAAGGCGCGGAGGCAAAGCAGAGTTGAGGTGGCGAGGCTCAATCTTGAGTCCGAGAGTGAGGAACAACCTGAGGATTGCCAGTTTAAGCATTGGGCCAGATTGAAAAGGACAGGGCGTCAGGGTCGGAGGCGAGGGCTGGGCCCGTGCGCAGCCCACTGCTCAGCAAGGTTTGCTCGTCTCTGCGCTGAACTCTGACTGCCATCATGGTCGTCGTCTCATTTTCATGAACTTCAGTTCTGAGTGTTATTTGCTTACTTCTATTGTTTGCACAGTTCGCTTTTTTTCTGCACATTGGATGTTTGACAGTCTTTTTTATGGGTTCTGTTGACTTTCTTTGTTTTGTGACTGCCTGTAAGGAGATGAATCTCAAGGTTGTATATCGTATACATACTTTGATAATAAACGTACTTTGAACTTTGTTTGCTGTGAGATCGTTCACTCCATAATGTGTGGTTTGCTGATTGGATGCTCATGTTCCTGGTCAAGAAAACAGCATGAGATCATACAGCAGAGAAATTGGCCCTTCAGCCCATTGATTCATGCTAATCATCATAGACTAATGCTAAAGGAATCGTATGTTATAGTCCAATCATCATTCACTCACCTACAAGCTAGGGACAACTTACTGTATCAATTACCTACCAACCCACAAGACTTTGAGATGTGGGATAAAAAGCTAACACACGGACAAAACCCAGCTCGGAAGTAATCTTGGTGTTCAACACAATCATTCCATCAAACGCTATCATTAAAACTGAAGACCTGAGCCTCTGTACCTCCCTTTGCCACTGGATACACAACTTCCTCATTGGCAGACATTAATCAGTGAGGATCAGTAACAGCATCTCCTTCTCGCTGACCAGCAACACAGTTACACCTCAAGGCTGCATGTTGAACCCCAAGCCCTGCTCTCTCTAAACATGATGGTGTGATTAAAGTGCACAGCCCACGCAGACAGCAGCAGAGGTCAGGAGTGAACCCAGGATGCTGGCATCCTGAGGCGCCGGCTCCATCACTGCACAGCCTCTCAAAGCGTGACAGAAATTAAAAGCCTGTCAGATGCAGGAGATATGTGCTGAGATTTTCCCTTGGGGATGCCAAGGATCTATCTTGGTTTCTGCCACTCTCCCGCCAGAGTAATGGTGCTGACTCAGAGATACCCTGAGGGTATTTTTTATTTCTTTTCAGTTTTCCTCTTCCTTATCAATGGAAGTTGCTGGCCCAGAAATGCAATTGTGTGTTGCTGTTCAATTTAACACAACACACTGGAAAATCAGCTTATCCCACAGTAAAACACACTAGCCAAGAATTCCTTCTATTACTGTCTCCTGTCTGTCCAGAAATTCACAGTATGAGTGCAGGTGTACAGTGAAAAACCTTGAAGGTAAACCATGTCTACCCCACAGAATGATGTCTGTTGCTGTTACCAGGTGAAATTCAGTCATACTCTGCCCAGTGGGATTTACTCTTGTTGATTCACACCAGATTTTCACTATACTGCCTGCTCCCAGGGGTGAGTGTTCAAGGCTGACACTGCATTCACTAACACCTCCAGAAAGTAGCTGCAGAAGTCGCTGACTGGACTTCGGGAAAGCTAGTTCCAATAACCATTGAAGCTTACGTCAAATTAAACCACTGATTCAGAACTTGGAAACTACCTCCGATCAACACGTGTGGCATTTGTTTTGCTGCATGTCTGAAATAGGTGCGCAGACCTCCCATCCGACCCGTAATCTCTTTGACTCCCTACCATCAGACAGGAGGTACTGTAGCATTAGGAAAAGGACTGTTAGGATGGGAATTAGCTTCTTCCCCCAGGCGCTGCCACCACCGAGGTCTCGTCACGTATGAAGCGCCAGTAACGTTATACATTTCACTTTTTGACTTGTGTCCTAAGTTCATTATATGCTTAATGCCGATCTTCTGGGACATATTTTATTGTTTGCTAATTTATTTGTGGTAATATCACTTTATGTGTTGTGTGTGAGTTATACGTACTGTGTTGTGCACCTTGGTCCAGAGGAACATTGATTTGCTTGGCAGCACACTTGTATAGGGCTGAATGATGATAAACTTGAACTTAACCCCAGTAGAGCCACAGAGGGGGCATAGAAGGAATCACTGCCCTTCTCTCTTTTCCTTCCCAGGATTTACAAGAACCGGTGTTCCTATTTTCAACTCACCATGCAGCAGTATCTATGGAATTTAATTAAAGCAGTCAATTTTGCTAAAACAATCAATGCAGAATTGTGTGAACCTCTGCAGCCTCAGCTACAGGCTCCCACTTTTGTTCTGTCCAGTTGAAATGAAAGTCACTCTCCCTGCCAGTTTCCTAACCTCAGGATTGTTAGAGTGGCTACACATGACCCGTCTAGTAAAGTCACTACAGTGGGGAGAACTAGCCTCCTCTGCTTTTCCTTTAAGCAGATGACACTAAAATAGGTGGTGTCATTAACAGTGAAGTGGTTATCAGGATTTACAGAGGGATCTTGATCGGCTGAATAGAAGTGCTGAAGAACAACAAATGGAGTTTAATTTGGAAAAGTGCAAGATAATATATCTTGTGAAGACAAATCAAGATAGGACTTTCACGGTCAACGACTGGACCCGAGGAGATGTTGTAGAACACAGGATCCTTGGAGTACATGGACATGGTTTACCAAAAGTGGTGACACAGACAGCCAAGGTGGTGAAGAAGGCTTTCGGCGTGCTGGCCTTCGTCAGTCAGTGCACCGTGCAGAAGTTGTGATATTACATGACAGTTGCACAAGACGTCAGTGAGGCTGCATCCTGAATATTGGACTTCTCAACTTTCTTTTCAGTCCTGATGAAGGGTCTCGTCCTGAAGAGTCGACTGTTTCATAGATGCTGCCAAGCCTGCTGAGTTCCTCCAGCATTTTGAGTGTGTTGCTTGGATTTCCAGCATCTGAAAATTGTCTTGTGTTTTTGAATATTGTGTTCAGTTTTGGTCATCCTGCGAAAGGAAAGATACCATTAAGCTGGAAAAGTGCAGAGGAGATTTACAAGGATATTGCTGTTACTTGAAGGATTGAGTTATGGAGGGAGGTTGTACAGGTTGCGACCTCATTCACTGGCACTTCGGAGAATGAAAGATGATCTTATGAGGTGTATAACATCACCAGGGGTATACCTAGAGTCAATGTGTATTGTCTTTCTTCCAGTGTTGGGGAATGAAGAACTAAAGAGCATAGACAGGTTGAAAAGGGAGAAATTTAGTAGGAACCGGATCCACTCATCTCAGGGAGTCAGAGCTTCAGCTGAGGGTCTCCAGAGAATAGCAATGGAAATGCAGAAGGAAGAGGGGATCAATCAGCACGGCAGGCAGCACAGAAGGGAAGCCTGATGTGGAATAGTAACTTATGCACAGATCTCAAGCTGTAAACAGTCAATAAATTTCCAGCCTCTTGCATGCATTAACCAATTCTCCATACATACTCCACTACTCCATTTTTAACATTTGATAAGAATTATGGCCACTTCTCAAAGAATGGCAGCACTCTTTCATTCTCCTTCATTCTGGCGTCCTGTGCAACTGACAAACTGAATTTGACAAACATAAGCTGTTGGAAGACCTGCTTAGAACTGCAGAAGTGTTCATTATCCAAACACAAGATGGACAGTCTGAACCTTCGTTGAAATCACTGTGTAGAGCATCCAGCATAAGATCCGAGAGTAATACACTGAAAGGTGTTGTCACCTTAGGACAGTGCTATCACTCAATGACTTCCTTCGCAGTGATTTTTTTGCTGCCTGGGGCGTCATAAATCAACACATTGAGGAAGGCATTTGACAAGGTCCTGCATGAGAGGCTTGTCGAAAAGGTTCAGTCGCTCAGCATTCAAGATGAGGTAGTAAATTGGATTAGGCATTGGCTTTGTGGGGGAAGCCTGAGGGTGGTAGTAGATGATTGCCTCTCTGACTGGAGGCCTGTGGCTAGTGGCGTGCCACAGGAATCAGTGCTGATTCCATTGTTGTTTGTCATCTATAACAACGATATGGATGACAATGTGATAAACTGGAACAGCAACTTTACAGATGACAGCAAGTTTTCGGGTGTAGTGGACAGTGAGGAAGATTGTCATACCTTGTCATGGGGTTTGCATCAGCTGGAAAAATGGACTGAAAAATGGCAGATGAAATTTAAGCAGACAACGTGCTGCTCCAGTTTTATGGCACGTGATCCAGAGCTGCCACAATTTCTTCACTTCACAGAGTTTCAAGCCCAGGAGCTGGAATGAAACTCACAAACATCTCAACATCAAAGCCTGCTCCTTTTGGAGACTCTTATCAAAGTGATAATAGGCAAGGGAAAGGAAGTACACAATTGGAAGCCCCATCAGTCTGTTTGACTGCCTCCACAACTACACTCCAGTGCTCTCCTGGTGACCACTTTCAGGAGAGGAAGGACGAAATGGAAAAGATGAGTTTTCAGTGAGACGATAAGAAAATCATATTGTGTGGTATTACAAATCAAGCAAACATACAGTTGTGTGCATTTCAAAACAGCATTGTAATGATCTGTTGACTGTGTCCACAAGGACCAAGTTACTTGGAATATTTCTGATAGCTCAAGAAACAAACCGTCCAGAAAAAAAAACTTCAGCAAATGTTTTGATTCAGAATTTAGTAAAACACAAAGGAACTGTACTGGGTAAATCTGGAGAAAGCCTACAGTTTGAATTCGCAAACACGAGGAACAGTCGACGTCGCGGCCTGAAACATCAGCTGTACCTCTTCCTATAGATGCTGCCTGGCCTGCTGCGTTCACCAGCATTTTTATGTGTGTTGCTACAGTTTGAATTAACAGGTTCGTTAAAGTACATCTTTAAGAACACATTGGCTGACCTCAAGGCATAAAGATTCTTCTTCCCTGCTTTATGAGTACTGAACTAGGTTCCTGTCACATGCACTGTTTCAACAGTAACAGTAGAATTGCCATCATCAAGCGGCGAGTTTTAGGGGAACTCTTCCAATCTCTTCCAAAATCTGTTTTGGTGAGTTTTAGGGTTTTTTAAGGACAGGGTCCCAGTGAGTTTCAGGAGATCTCTGGTGACATCAGCTGGTAAGACAGATGCTGTATGATCAGGCTTTCCAAAATATGAACGAGTAGATTATCAGAGCTTTAGTTGGATTCCATAGCGCAAAGATACCCAAGATTACACAGGTGTCAGCAGTTCGACATGTAACTGTGACCTTGGGAGCCTGTCCTTGGAGAGTCACACATAATGTTGGAGATGTCTGCTACCGGGAGACCTGTTGTGAACACTCACAGAACACAAGCTCTTGGCTTTGCTGACCTGCAGGTTCCATTTAGAGTCAGGTGTAAAATCACTGATGTATATCATGAAATTTGTTGTTTTGCAGCAGTCGTACCTTACAATACATAAAAATACTATGAATTACAAAAATAAATATATATATAATGATTAAAAACTAAATAAGCAGTGGAAAAAGAGGGCAAAAATCATAAGGTAGTGTTCATTGCCCTTTCAGAAATCTGATGGGGGAGGGGATGAAGCTGTTCATAAAATGTTGAGTATGTGTGTTCAGGCTCCTGTACATCATCTCTGATGTAGTAATGAGAAGAGAGCATGTTTTAGGTGATGGGAGTTCTTAATGATGGGGTCCTTTTGAGGCAAAACCTTTTGAAGGTGTCCTTAATGCTGGGGAGGCTAGTGTCCATGATGGAACAGGCTGAATTTGCAACCCTCTGCAGAGTTTTTCTATCCTGTACAGTGGTCCTTGCATACCAGACAGTGATGCAACCAGTTAGAATATTCTCCACATCAGTAGAAATCTACTGCAAGGAGCATCTGGGAAAGTGTTTGCTCTTCTTAGTGATAAACAAGTTATTTGCCTTTGGCTCTGCAGATCAAATTAGTGTGGTTTGTCAGCAGTCCCACAGGGAATGGAGCCTCCCGTCTGCTGCTGTGTGATACCTGCTGTACAGCTCAATACTGTAGGGAATCTTTTCAATGAAATGTTCTTGTCAATTAAAATAGTGTCCAAGGACAGGAAAGCCCTTGCTGCAGTGAGACCAGGGCAACGTTTGTGACCAATGAGTGGGAAGGAGAGGGTGCACAATTTAATCTCAGTGGATATGACCTGGACAGGTCACCAGTCAGAACAGCTCTTCTACTGACGGCGTTGGAGACCCTGAGAGGCAGGGCCAGGTGCTGCTGGCAGATGATCTCTGTGAGGACCTCAGGATGGTCCCATATACAGTGCCACAACCTTGCAACCTCGCTGGATGTGGGAGGGGGCAGTCTTCACCACTTCACTATTTTTGATAGCCTGTGGATTCAAGTCTAAACATACTCTGCTATCCCTGCACCCTCTGCCACACACCCCCAACTCACTGTCACTCCTCTTCACGTCTGCCTTACGCTCTCTGATAAATCCACTCCTCCGCTGATATCCACTCCTCTTCACGCCTGCCTTACGCTCTCTGATAAATCCATCCTCCGCTGATATCCACTCCTCTTCACCCCTGCCTTACGCTCTCTGATAAATCCACTCCTCCGCTGATATCCACTCCTCTTCACGCCTGCCTTACGCTCTCTGATAAATCCATCCTCCGCTGATATCCACTCCTCTTCACCCCTGCCTTACGCTCTCTGATAAATCCACTCCTCCGCTGATATCCACTCCTCTTCACGCCTGCCTTACGCTCTCTGATAAATCCACTCCTCCGCTGATATCCACTCCTCTTCACGCCTGCCTTACGCTCTCTGATAAATCCACTCCTCCTCTTATGCATGCACATGTAGGCACACAGATGTGAACAGACATCAGCACCAATATGGTTACAAACGCATGCATACTTGTACACTCATACAAAGACGTGCATTATTGTTACATAGAAACATAGAAAATAGGTGCAGGAGTAGGCCATTCGGCCCTTCGAGTCTGCACCGCCATTTATTATGATCATGGCTGATCATCCACCTCAGAACCCCGCCCCAGCCTTCCCTCCATACCCCCTGATCCCCGTAGCCACAAGGGCCATATCTAACTCCCTCTTAAACATAGCCAATGAACTGGCCTCAACTGTTTCCTGTGGCAGAGAATTCCACAGATTCACCACTCTCTGTGTGAAGAAGTTTTTCCTAATCTCGGTCCTAAAAGGCTTCCCCTCTATCCTCAAACTGTGACCCCTCGTTCTGGACTTCCCCAACATCGGGAACAATCTTCCTGCATCTAGCCTGTCCAATCCCTTTAGGATCTTATACGTTTCAATCAGATCCCCCCTCAATCTTCTAAATTCCAACGAGTACAAGCCCAGTTCATCCAGTCTTTCTTCATATGAAAGTCCTGCCATCCCAGGAATCAATCTGGTGAACCTTCTTTGTACTCCCTCTATGGCAAAGATGTCTTTCCTCAGATTAGGGGACCAAAACTGCACACAATACTCCAGGTGTGGTCTCACCAAGGCCTTGTACAACTGCAGTAGTACCTCCCTGCTCCTGTACTCGAATCCTCTCGCTATAAATGCTAGCATACCATTCGCCTTTTTCACCGCCTGCTGTACCTGCATGCCCACTTTCAATGACTGGTGTATAATGACACCCAGGTCTCGTTGCACCTCCCCTTTTCCTAATCGGCCACCATTCAGATAATAATTTGTTTTCCTATTTTTGCCACCAAAGTGGATAACTTCACATTTATCCACATTAAATTGCATCTGCCATGAGTTTGCCCACTCACCCAACCTATCCAAGTCACCCTGCATCCTCTTAGCATCCTCCTCACTGCTAACACTGCCACCCAGCTTCGTGTCATCCGCAAACTTGGAGATGTTGCATTTAATTCCCTCATCCAAGTCATTAATATATATTGTAAACAACTGGGGTCCCAGCACTGAGCCTTGCGGTACCCCACTAGACACCGCCTGCCATTCTGAAAAGGTCCCGTTTATTCCCACTCTTTGCTTCCTGTCTGCCAACCAATTCTCCATCCACACCAATACCTTACCCCCAATACCGTGTGCTTTAAGTTTTCACATTAATCTCCTGTGTGGGACCTTGTCAAAAGCCTTTTGAAAATCCAAATATACCACATCCACTGGTTCTCCCCTATCCACTCTACTAGTTACATCCTCAAAAAATTCTATGAGATTCGTCAGACATGATTTTCCTTTCACAAATCCATGCTGACTTTGTCCGATGATTTCACCGCTTTCCGAATGTGCTGTTATCACATCTTTGATAACTGACTCCAGCAGTTTCCCCACCACCGACGTTAGGCTACATGGTTACATGGTTCTTATTATTGTCATGTGTATCACAAGGCATTGAAAAGTTTATCTTGCATACTGTTCATATAGATCAATTCTGGAAGAAGATGGCGCCAGTTAACAATGCGACCAAAGGCGACATCCTTCCGACGGGCCATGAAACTGTTTCTTTCACTTCTTTTATATCTTCTTTATCTTCCAAAGGTTGTTTTGTTACTGTGTCTACATTTGGTGGTGTGTTTTCAGGCCGACTGGGCGATCTGATGCTTTGCTGTCTCCAAGGGTGGTGAGTGGCCTAGAGGCCAAGAAGCCTGGCGACATAGCGTGAGCCCATGATGGACTCCATTTCTCACTGATCTCACCGATTAAAGTGTCTAGGAAGACTGACATCATCGAGGCAAGAGAAAATGCAAGTGAGTGTTCAGCCTCTTGCTCGCTGCTCCCAGAGGAAGGTCCCTGCGTTCAAATGGACTATCTCTCCCTCAATTCTGTTGGAGGATGGTACCGGAGTCTTGGGTCTTGGGCGGTTGTAGATTGGACTCCATCGTTCACGTTATGTGTTTTTAGTTTCTGGTCACGTTGCGCCTTTTTTTGGTTGCCATTTTGTGCGAATTTGATTGGGGCAGCTACAGATAATGAATGGCATAGTGCTACATTGAACTAGAAATGAGTTGAAACTGGATATGTCTCGTCTCCTTTGAATGCTTTTGTGGGTTGGTGTCTTATATTCTGTGTTTTTTGCTCTTTTTTTTCTTTTGCACAATTTGATTTTTTGTTGCACACGGGAAGGGGTTGTGGTTGTCTGATGTTTTTCTCTGAATGAGTTCCGTTTTTCTTTGTTCCATGGCTGTCCGTGGGAAGACAGATTTCCGGGTTGTATACTGCATACATACTTTGATAATAAAAGTATTTTGAACTATGAACTCTGAACTTTGAATTTGAAGTCATTCCACGGTGCGTTGAGGTGGAACAAAGTAAAATAATAACAGAATTCTGAATAAAATGTGGTGTTGGTAGACTTAAGGCGTAGGTCATAACGAGGTAGATTTTGAGGTCAAGCGTCCATCTTATTGTACTAGGGAACCATTCATAGTCTTATAACAACAAGATAGAAGCTGTCCTTGATCTTGGTGGTATACTTTCAGGCTTTTGTATCATCCCCCTGATCAGCTGGGTGTGGAGAGAGAATGTCTGGGGTGGGTTAATCATAATGCATGAGGTGCATTTAATAACATGCAAGGATTGTTGATTGCTCTGGGACCGTACTCACTAGGGTCTGAAACTGTGCAATTCATTGCCACAAAAGGCTGTGGAGGCCAGGTCATTGGATATATTTAAAGCAAAAGTCGACAGGCTCTTGATTAGTCAGGGCGTCAAAGGTTATGGGGTGAAAGCAGGAAAGTGGGGTCGAGAAGGAAAATAAGTCAGCCATGACCATATGCTGGAGATATTTGAAGGGCTGAAAGGCCTAATTCTCTCGTGCCTTATGGTCTTATGGGTGGGGTCTTTGATTAGCACATACATATACACAGTGCACTCAAGCACATGGATGTGGACACACACAACACGTGCACACAATCTTACAGTGTGGTTTGTGCTGGAGGTGAGACCTTGCCCAGACTTATTTCCCACATTTCCCACCTGCCCTCAATTAAATTTCGTGGATGCAAGGGCCAGACAAGCTGATCCCCAGTACCCGAGCAGGGTTCCGTGAAATGGGAGAATGAAAAGCCTCAGACATCCTGAGACAAGTGCTGTCCCAGCAAAGCACTGGCTCTGAAACTGTAAGGACCATTAGAATGGCGAGGGGGAAGGGATCTGATACAGCCAAGCTGCAGTCAGGTAGCAAAGAAAGCCACTGTCTTGAGCCCACATAGATAGATAAACATACTTTATTGATCCCGAGGGAAGTTGCGTTTCATTACAGTTGCACCAACCAAGAAGAGAGTATAAATATAGCAATATAAAACCATAAGTAATTAAATAATAATATGTAAATTATGGCAGGAAATAAGTCCAGGACCAGCCTATTGGCTCAGGGTGTCTGACCCTCCAAGGGAGGAGTTGTAAAGTTTGATAGCCACAGGCAGGAATGACTTCCTATGACGCTCAGTGCTGCCTCTCAGTGGAATGAGTCTCTGGCTGAATGTACTCCTGTGCCCAACCAGCACATTATGTAGTGGATGGGAGACATTGTCCAAGATGGCATGCAACTTAGACAGCATCCTCTTTTCAGACACCACCGTCAGAGAGTCCAGTTCCATCCCCACAACATCGCTGGCCTGACCTTCACGAGGCAGAGGAGCCTCATGAGAGGGACACATCCAGAGGATTGTGTTTGGATGGAGATGCCAGGCCAGTTAGATCGTTAGACGGGATGGAGAAGAAATCAGGGGTGGGAGTTTGTGTGAGGGGTGGGGTTGGGGAACGGCATGTCAAGATCTGGCGAGCTCTGGCAGAGGAAGAATAAAGTCACCTTCTGTGTCAGTCAACGACAGTGGTCAGGAAACAAGGCAGATAATGGGACAGGTTTCTGCACCCATCTGGTTCCATATCAGCCACTTGCCAGCAGCAGATCGATCCCCAGTGAGAGCCAACTTGATTTACAGAGTCTTGCCTCAGGGTCATCAATGCAACCAGCAGAGAACAAACAGAACAGAGGGCAGTGAGATCCCTGGCCCAGGTCGGGTAGAGACAGTAGGAGTGAGAGGAGAGACAGTGAATCAGTTAGATAAAAGTCGCAAACACCAACAGGATCTGTGGGCAAGAACACATGCAGACAGTGTGCGCAATTCAACAGAAGCATTGTCTCCTCCTCTCCTCTTTCACCCTACCTGCCTGCAAATGTTCTCATCCAACATATCACTGCCTGGAAGTCTCAATTAGATCTTTAAATGGGGGATGGCACATCAGGCTCAAAGGGCCTCATTGCTCCTATGTAGAGTATGTGCTTGCAACACTAAACTGAGGGAAGGTGGCAACAATGGAAAGGGGAATGGTATCTGCAAGAAAGATGGCAGGAAATCCAGGAGTTGGTGCCGTAGGCTGGTGGCACCTGGGACTTGAATTGCAGAAAGCTCAAGTCAAACAGGAATATTTGAAATGCAAAGATGCCATGGAAAGGAGAGAGAATTACACAAGCACGCTGATAGCTTAGAAAAGCCTTTAGATTATTCAAGATGCCATCGTTATGGGAACTGAAATCATGAAGAGACCACAATATAATTAGTAACAGCCAAAACCAGCTATACAACCATTAAAATTTGATTTCCCTTAATGTATAATTTGGCAGTAGGACGTGAACATTTTAATTTTGATCCCTTTTGGGATGTACATGACAGGGGTTAAAGCTTGTTTGTTGGACATGTTAACATTTCTGCATCCGAACAGATTGATATATTTAAATAAAATATAACAAATTTGAACTGAGATCATAATAATGGCTTGTGAGCAACAAATTTGTCATTTTAGAACAGACTTCCAAGGGACGTTCTTATGAAATGGTTGGATCTAAAATGTTCAGTGTTATTCTCTTCACAGATGGCACCTGACCAACAACTTATCTGCTTTTTTAAACATTTAAAACTAAGTCACACCTAAGGAACTGCAGCAATTAGGGCATTATGTTTTGTAGGATGTAAACTTAGACGAATAAGAGTTAGTCTGATACAATGTGAGATAAGGAAGATCTATTACTCATGGGGCAGGAGGTGTCGAGTGCTCTCAGGGCTTGTGAGTACATTTAGAATGTATAGCAAACGCTAATGATGTAAATACAGTAGTATTATACGTGACATGACATGACATTTGCCCATGGTTTTGTTGGCTTCTGTCTTCTTGTTGTGATGTAGAGATGTGTGAGTCATTTGTCAGAAATAACTGTTGTGTATGAATGACAGTTTCAGGCTGTCTAAGCTAGCTGCGGAGTAACTTTGTCTCCTGTATGTCAGGACCACGGAAACTTGAGAGGGTGCCAGAGGAGTGAATGAGCTCATCAGCTACAGGGTAATGTGATTGGTGGATTTCACAATGACCGACATTGAGTGGGGATTTCACTTTAAGAGGCTGGTCTGACGTGGTGACGTAATTATATAAAGGACTCAGTGCGCTCTGTCTTCTGGTTTTGGAGTTCAATAAATGAGTTGCTACAGTTTTTTTTAAACATAATATCTCAGTGCCGTTTTACTGGTGAAAACTCATATTGGTGACCCTGATACTTTAGGACGATCCTAGAGTTATTGAACTTGTCAGCGAATGCAATTGCTTTGGAGCTGCCGGAGTTTTGGGAGCAAAATGCTGACGCTTGGTTTGTTGAAGTGGAGGCCCAGTTCGCACTGCAGGAAATCACCACTGATAGATAACTCTAAATATTTCTATGTGGTAGCATTGTTCAGTAACTCCACGGCTGCGAGAGTGGTAAGTCCACTAGAATACCTGCCTGAACACAATAAACACTGATCACTGTAAACTCACTCTTACAGTCTGAGCATGCCAGACAGTTGCTCTCCTTGCTCGACCTCGGCGATGCTAAGCGATTGGAGCTAATGGACCACATGCTGTCTCTCCTGGGAAATCACCATCCTCGTTTTAATTTTAAAGAACTCTTCATGCAACAAATGCCTGATCAAGTTTGCATAGCCCTCACTAATGCACCAGTGAAGGACTACAAGAAGCTTACTAAAATGGTTGAGAGTCTATCTCAGCTGGGCAGAGGTGCATCATTCCTCCTCCTTTGTCGGCCTCAATAAACCCAGTCAGCAAGGCCCCCAACATAAGGAGAGCTGAACAACAGATGATGCCAGGCCAGTGTTTTTACCACGTTTACTTTGGTACAAACTCTAGCCGTGACAGGGCCAGCACATCGGGACATCAGAGGTCTGTGACCACCATGGGTTCCAGCTGCCAGAGACACCTACTGTTCTTTACAGACACGCCTTCAGGGAGACGTTCCCAGTGTGAGATGGATGCTCAAGTGACTGTGCTGCTAGCATTGCCTATTGATGAGAAGGCAAAAAGTGATGAAACCTCACTGGAGGCACCAACAGCAGCAGGATTGCATCGCCGCACACTTTTCAAAGCTCAGGCCAGCATGGTTTGATTATTAACTCTGCTAAATGCTAGTTTGGATTGTCAAGCATTGACTTTCTCGGCCATCACATCTCCACAGAAGGTGCAAAACCCCTCCCATCAAAAGCAGCGAATATTATGGATATTTCACCACCCTACTCTACTAAAAAACTACAGGAGCTTTAGGCATGGTGAATTTTTATCACTGCTTCATTCCGTGAGCTGCTGAATTCATGCTTCCCCTGTATAGTGCACTGAAAGGCAACACCCAAATCAAGAGCTTGTCTGGTCAGGGGACTAGACCAGGGCATTTGATGATGAGCTCTTTGTAATGTGACCCTATTGTGCACCCACTCTCCTACACACTAATAGCCATTATTACTGACACTTGAGACCATGCTTTGGGTCCTGCACATGAACTGTGGGCAGCCACTCTCCTTCAGCTTGCAACTCCGGCCCACCAAAAGGAAGTACAGCAAGTTTGACCGTGAGCTTCTCGGTCTCTCTCTGGCTGTCCACCATTTTTGTTTTCTTTTAGACAGTCGCCATTTCACAGCGTTTTGTTGACCACAAACCCCTCGTGCACATGATGGCCAAAACATCAGACTCTTGGTCTGCATGGCAGCAACACCACTGGGCCTATATATCAGAGTTCACAACTAATATACAACATATCAAGGGGCATAAACAATGCCTGCCTTGGTTGAATACCTCTCATGGCCAGCCATTGAGGCCGTACACATAGCGTTCAGTATGCTGGCATGGCAGTCAACTAAGCTACTGAGCCAGGGGTTCAGGCTTACCAAACAGCAGTCATGGGCCTGAGAATGGCTGACATTAAGTTCGGGGAAGCTGGGCTTTCTCTTCTGTACAATGTCTCAACTCGTCACCTTGGCAAACTGTAAGCAGACTATTTTTGACTCCATACATGGCCTCTCACATCCGGGCTGGAAAGCCTCATGGAACCTGATTGCACTAAAGTTTGTGTGGCACGTCCTTAGAAAGGCCGTGTGTGATTGGACTGCAGCCTGTGTGGAGTGCCAGTGGGCAGAAAATAACTACTTTGTCCAAGCGCCATTGGCACCTTTTGAGATCCCTGAGTGACCATGGCAATGTGGACCTTGTTGGATCTCTTCCCCCTCCCCTTGCGGTTTCACGCACTTCCTTACCATAATGGACCACACCCCCAGGTGGCCAGAGGTCATCCCTCTCGCATCAGCAATGACTGCAGAATGGTTCCGGTGTTCATCAGCACCTGGGTTGCTCAATTTGGCACCCATCTGATATTTCCTATGACCACGGTCCCCAATTCATATTAGACCTCTGGGCTGCGATGGCCCAGAACCTCAGCATTAGGCTACATCACACCACGACATTTCACCCACAGTCCAATGGCCTATGTAAGTGGTTTCACAGCTCCTTAAAGGCTGCTCTGAGAGTTTCCCTGACCGTGCAGTGTTGGCATGATTGTCTCCTGTGGGTTTTGCTGGGGATCAGAACAGTTCCAAAAGAGGATGTGCAGTTGTCTGTGGCTGAGTTGGTATATGGACAGCCATTATGAGTACCAGGTGATTTCATTCCTGATGCCACGAGTGCCTGGTCACCCTCTCAACAGCTTTCCACCCTCCTCAGTAAATTCAATTCTTTTTCACTTATTCCTACCTCCCATCATGGCATACAGCACATGAGTTCCTGTTGATCTATATTCCACCTCATTTGTTTGTATCCACCACGATCCCCCTTACGATGGCCCTTTCTCCATTTTGGAATGGGGAGAAAAGACTTTTATCATCGATAAGAGGGGTAAACCTGAACATATTCAGTAGATCACCTTAAACTGGCCCACCAAGATTGGGAGGATTCTGCTACCTGGCATTACAACAGGACAATGAATGTGTCAACACACTTCAGGATGAGTCAGAGGCACCTGTTGTTCCTTTACCCATTGAACACAGGGCCTGAGCCAGGCAGTTGGTCCAAGCTCCAGACAGGCTCACAATGCTGTATTTCGGTGGGGGGAGGTGGGGGTTAATGTAATTGGGAGAAATGTACATAATTCACAACCACCGACATTGAGTTGGGTTTCACTTTAAGAGGCTGGTCTGACGTGATGATGTAATTATGTAAAGGACATTTAGCATGCTTTGTGTTCAGTGCTTAGAGTTTCAATAAATGAGATGCTATGTTTTTTTTTGTTAAACACAAAATGCCTTCACTGTTTTATTTGTGAAAATCTACATAACCATCCCTGGACTATCGATGGAGTGATTGTTACCCTGAGTTACTCTCAGTAGTTTGGTGTGGATGGAACCTTAATGCTTTGCGACCTCAGATTCCTTCTATAAGTTTCTGGAGAGCACATTCTTCTGTAATTTCCTGTGACAAAGGAACACAGAATGACGCAGACTGAGTGAAAGGCAGTTCCTGGAAGGCACTGTTGAGCCAATCAATAACATACTCTCACTGACCAAACTTCAAAAAATGCTTCATTGCCTCATCTTCACCAAGCTATCCTATCCCTCCACACTTCCATTCCCCACCATGGTCCTCCGTTTCTTCCCTCAATAGTGTCCTCGTCCCCTAGCTTCCTCCACCCTCCTTCCCTCCCGGCATATCTCCTCAACCACACCATCCAACACCACCACCTCCTCCACCACTTCATGCTTCACCATCTCTCCACCACCATTCCTCCTCATCACTAGCCCTCCATCTGGTTAAATTTATTCCAATATCGGACAGTTTCCTCTTGACTTCATTCAGTCCTCCAAATAAACAGCAGCTCCCGGTTCAAAGTTCTGCTCATGTCTTTGCTATCTTACCTTCATATGCAATTTAAAACCTATTTTAATGGTTATTCATGGCTCAGTTAGAAGGTTTCCATCCTGATATAATTCTGTCTACTATGCTACTGCCTGACTTGCTGGGCGTTTCTAGAATTTTCCCGTCTGATCTCAGATTTCCACTGACATCTGCAGATGCTGGAAATGTGAGCAACATGCACAAAATGCTAGAGGAAGTGCTCAGATTTCCTCTATCCACTTAGCCTTGTCCTAGACCACTCAGACATTCTGGACAAGTGGTATTTCATTTGCAGTCACTCTGCCATGGAGTCCTCGCCTTGATTAGTCCCAATATTTCTCAAGTATTTCAAGCAGAGCTTCACAATCTTTGATTCTGGAAGCTGCTATGTGACTTGCTTGAGATTATAAACTAATTCACGGCTGTGGAATGTGAAGACAGTCTGAGGGAGAGCTGTGAGTAATTACAGGGTTATATCCTAAGCTGAGGGACCTGTGGATGTTATAGTAGTACAGGAAGAAGTCATTTATATCTCAAGTTAGAGTCTTGGGATTAAACTGAGATCTTGATTCACTGCCTACATTTACTAACGGGACACACGGAACACCACTTATGGGCCTTGCTGTGACTGGCCTCCTCATCAGGTGTGACAAATGCTAAAAAGCGATGATGTTTTAAATGTTAACTCATTGGCCTAGAAGTCTTTTGATGAACTTGGGAGTACAGTAAATAGTTCCTGAATGGAGAGCCATCTACCTTATTTGTTATGGGCCTTGTTTCCTAAAATTTTAGAGTTATAGAGTACTACAGCACAGAAACAGGCCTTTCAGCCCATCTGGTTCATGCCTATGTCATATTCTGCTTAGTCCCATCTACCACCATATCCCTCCAAATCCCTCCCACCCGTATAGCTATCCCAACTTCTCTTAAGTGCTACAATTGAACCCGTATCTATCACTTCCACATGCATTCCACTCTCACACCACCCTCTCAGAGATGACATTTGGAAGTATCTAAGGCTGAAGACATTAGGCTGCACCTAGAACTTTTACCTTTCCATGTCTGTGCACCACATGGCAGCCAGTGAGAGGTAATGCATAGGTGAGAAGTTGGTTGGAGGCGATTGGGTCACTGGATCAGAGCATGGCAGTTGGTGGTCTGAATCTGGGATCACGAGGACCAGTGGATCAGGGCTTAAGGGTTAAGAGGTGTCATGGATGAGGCTTTGAAAACTAAGGAAGTTTCAAAAGCGATGGAAAATCATAAAATGGAAGATTGGTTGGAGAGGGTTTCTGCGTTGGGGTATGGGATTGAGGTGTTCTATGGATCTGGGGCTTGAAGGATACCGGGAGAGAGATATTCCAGCATCTTCCTCTACTAGATCAATGCCTGGAATTCAGAGGGATCATGCATCAAGCTCTGGGGTTTAGAGAAGTAATTAGATCTGGGCTCAGTTGTCTGGGAACAGAGAGAGGGTTTGTGCGGGATTGAGGATCAGGATAGAAGGAAAGCTGGGAAGTAATTGGAAAAGACCTCTCTAAATCCAATTTCCATAGCTGAGATGGAACCTGCACAGGTAGACTTCCTTAAAAGCTCCCAACTACAGACAATGCAGCATGACTAAAATCCAATTAGACTGAACGTGCCCAATGACAGGGACAGCACCTTATCCCAACAGTAGCATTCACAATACAGGCATTGGTGTTATTCAATGTGTGTCTGTCCCAGGAAATCTGTCACCAGTTTGTCTAATCCATCTTCCAAACTGGTGTAAATCAGCCAGAAATCATCATAATCATGCTCCATTCTGCCAGATATGATTCTTATTTTTACACTGCTCAGTATTTGAATTTCAAGCCAGCAGCATCTGTTCTGTTCTCTTACTGTACACCCTGGGTTCCGGTATAAGCATAATCTGCCATGGAGAATGCTCGTAACTCAAAAACTTTCTCCCCTTCAGGAATTGTTTCATGTGATAACTGTTCTCTGGGTTGCAACAATCTTTATAGAAAATTCCAGAACAGCCGTCTGGGTAAGGACCCTTCAATAAACCAGGTATCCTTCATGTCCTACTAATTTCAGTCATATACATCTAGTCTACGTTAGACATTAAGAAGTCACATGTACTTGCAAAAAAGTATGCGAGCTAGTAGAGCAACTGCCTCACTGCTTGAGTGAACTAAGTTCAATCCTGACCTCTGACATCATTATGTGGACTTTGCAGGTCCTCCCCATGACTATGTGGGTCTCCCCGGTTCCCCTGGCCTGGTTCCCTTCAACATCCCAAAGGTGTACTGGTAAGTTAACTGATGACTGAAAATTGACAGCAGAGTGTGTAGAGGGGAGTTGAGAACATTGGTGGGTGAATAAAATGAGATCAGGAGACTCTGTCACGGTGAGCACTGGCAACGACTGAACCCAGGTGCAGAGAAACAGCAGACTCTGTCACGGTGAGCGCTGACAATGACAGAACATATGTGTGGCGGAACAACAGACTCCCATATAGTGAGAGAAATAAGAAGTCATACATCGGACTGCCAACAGAGCATCTGTGGAATGACCGAGCGACACTGTAAGACAAATCATTCTCTGCACAAGATTGCCATGATCTGTGCTAAATAAGGAGGGGAGGGGACATCGACTCAGACTATGAGAGGCCTGCGTTGGGCATTTTCATGCCTTACGAGGCGCAGATTGGAAGTCTATGTGGGGCGCCACTCCTCACACAGACTAGAGCAGTGTGTGATTAAGTGCCTTGCTCAAGGGCACAAACACGCTGCCACAGCTGTGGCTCGAACTAGCGACCTTGAGATCACTAGTTCAAACTAGTTCGAACACCTTAACCACTTGACCATGTGCCCACGTGCTAAATAATAGTCCACATTAAATAATCATAGAAAGTGTAAAACCCATGCCAGTCACTATTAACTCGGCAGAAAGCACAAGGGCTAAATGACTCTAGTTAAGACAACAATTAGTAAACACAAGTGCTCGGGAAACCTAGAAGCCCAACGCTCAGTGGCGCCCCGCAGAGACCCACAGGGCTCATGACATAGGATTTGTATTACTGGGTGCTTCATTGTTGGCGCAGACTCTGCCAGCCAAAGGGGCGCACTTCATGCTCTATATCTCAATAATTCTAATACTCCACGACTCTGAATTTCAGTACCATGTTGCTGCACCCACAGTCCTACTGAGTAACTCCATCAGGGGTGAGAGTGAGTAGCTGACATTTAAGTTCTCCTGTTCAACAATCCGTTTTCCTTCCGTTCTCTTGCCTAGTGTTATATATTAGTTATGTAGAGATACAGTACAATATTAGGCCCTTCCAGCCCAATTGCAGCTGGTGACCAATTAATCTACTAACCTGTACATCTTTGGAATGTGGGAGGAACCCGGAGCAATCCAGAAGAATCACAGCCGGTCACAGGGAGAATGTACAATCTCCTTATGGTTAGTGATGGGATTGAACCCAGATCAATGGAGCTGCAACAGGGTACCGCGAACCACCACACTACTGTGCCTCCCCAGTGTGAGGGTGATTCTAAAATCTGAGGGAGGCTGTGAGAGAGGAGGACAAGAGCTTACCAACACAATCTAGGAGAGATGCATATCTATTGGACTCACAGCTTCTAATTCTGTTGCCATCTGTTGTTTAATAGGGTTGCGATGAGAGAAATTTGGTCCTTGCAATTCTTCAGAATCAGTTATAAAGCATGGAAAAGGGTGTTTCAGTCCAAATTGTCCATAACCAAAGATGCATTCCTGAGATAGTCCTGCTTAAACACACTTGCCCCAAATCCCTCTATATCTTTCCTATCAGTGTACTTTTCCAAATGATTTTTAAACATTATAATTGTGCCCATCTCAACCATTTCTTCTGGTGACTCATCCCTCATATCCACCACCCTCTCTGTGAAAATATTGCCCCCTCATGTCCCCTTTAAAACATAGAACATTACAGCACAGTGCAGGCCCTTTAACCTACAGTACTTCAGGACCAATCTAACCCTTCCCTCGCACACAGCCCACCATTTTCTTCCATCCGTGTGCTTATCTAAGAATTCCTTAAATGTCCCTAATGTATCCGACTCAACCACCATCCCAGCAGGGTATTCCACCCACCTATCACTCTCTGTTAAAAAAAAGCACTACCTCTGACATCCCCCATATATCTCCTTGTATTGGTCATTTCCACCCTGTGCAAAAGTTTCTGGCTGTCCACTTGATCTACGCCCCTCATCATCTTTTTATTTATTAAGATACAGTGTGAAATAGGCGTTCTGGCTCATTGAGCCTTACCGCCTAGCAACCCCTGATTTAACCCTGATCTAATCATGGGTCAATTTACAATGACCACTTAACCTATCAACTGGTACATTTTATACTGTGGGGGGAAATCGGAGCACCCGAAGGAAACCCTTGCTGTCACAGGGAGAATGCACAAACTTTCTCTTCTCTCCAAAGAGAAAAGCCCTAGCTCACAACCTTACCTCATGAGACATACTTTCTAATCTAGGTATTATCCAGGGAAATTTCCTCTGCACCTTCTCTTCATCTTCCACATTCTTTCTGTACCGAGGCGACTAGAACTAAGCACAATAATCTAAGCGTGAGCTAACCAGAGTTTTATAGAGTGCAACAATACCCTCATGGCTCCCGAACTCAATCCCCGAAATGATGAAGGCCAACACAAAATATGCCTTCTAACAACTTGCGCTGCAACTTTGAGGGACTTATGAACATGAACCCCAAGATCCCTTTGTTTCTCCACACTGGTAAGAATCCTGCCATTATCTGTGATTTTGCCTTCAAGTTCAAGCTTCCAAAGTGAATCACTTCACACCTCTCTGGATTGGACTCTATCTGGCATTCTTTAGCCCAGGTCTGCATCCTATCAATCTCCCATTGTAGTCTACGATAGCCTTATACACTATCCACAACACTAACAATCTTTAAGTTTGTCCCCACTCACATTAGATGTATGCACTCTCCAACCCTGGAAGAGAGACTGTGATTAGTTATGCACCACATGTCAGAATGCAAGTGCTGGAGTAGTTCTGGAATTTGAGGAAGGTTGTGAGAGAGAAGGACAAGACAGTTATCAACAGAATCTGGGAGAGGCACACATCTCTTTCCCTCTATTGAATCCACTGCCTTTTAATTCTGCTCTGAGCTGGCTTTCAATGGGGTAGATGCACATGGCCTCAGATGCTTCAGATAGCTTTAGTTAAACATGTAACATTGACAGCTAGATGATGATCCAATTTTGCGCCCAAGATTTTCCTTCAACGATCAATCTCATTTGAGGAAAAAAGTTTGCTTCTTTCTTAATTTATTTCCCAGCAATTTTAGACTCATGCTTTCCTTTGTGGCTTTGTAGCCTAGGCTTTCAAGTCAACGTGGTAGTCAATTGCTCACAATGATATATCTGTAGAATATATACCTGGCTGCAAAACATTTGAAGTGACTTTCTATTCTTGATCCTAACTAATTTGATACTATGCTCTTAGAGGACTACTACATGGGACTCATGTTTCCCCACCATTTTAATAAATACCCAACACTGAACAATTAACCTCCAAGAGGACCACATCCTCACCGTAGGACTCAGAAAGCTATGTTGGCTGGAGTCTGGGCTTTATGCTTTGGCTCTTGGTAGGGTTTCCCATGCTAAGCAGGTCAAAGGGTAGAGGCCAGACTCAGAGTGGTCCACCAGTCTGTCAGGTTTATAACAACCCTGAATGAAAAAACAAAATTGTTACAGAAACAGCAATGAAGAATTCTTCTGCATCTGAATGCAATGGTATTCCTGAGTCTCCATCCGGGTCTTACATGACTGACAGCAGAGAAAACCAAGAGAAAACTACTGACATGATGAAGGTAGCCCTGCACACCACTGGAGATAGAGGGCCTTGGTTGCTACCCTAAATGCCAGTGGCAGAACAGGCAGTAAGTACTGAGGAATAAAGGGCTGAAAATGCAGAAAGACTCAACAGCTCAGCCAGCATGCGTGGTAGGAGAAGCAAAATAAACATTTCAGGTTGATGGTCTCCCAGTCAGCATGGGTCGCGTACTCACGCACCACCAGGGATATGCCTAGTCTAAGCATTTCATAGAAACTTACTGTGACCTTCACACGCTCCCTCTCACTAATCTCACTGAATGACCAGGCTCAGGGATGGGGAACTGCCCAACTTAGCTACTTCCATGTTCTAGTGATTGGGCCACACAGCTGTACGGTATGGAAGCAGCCCTTCGGCCCAATTCATCTATGCTGACCAAGATGCTATTATTTTGTCCGTGTTTGACCCACATCCTTCTAACCTCTCCTATTTCTCTACCTGTCCATTGTCTTTTATAAGTGTTTCTGTACCTGCCTCAACAACTCTCTCTGTTAGCTCATTCCATGTATGGACCATCCTTTCCATAAAAATGTTGCCCCTCAAGTTCCTAGTAAATTTTTCCCCTCTCACCTTAAGCCTATGTCCTCGTTCCTTGATTCCCCAACCCTGTAATAAAGATTTGGGTTAGTTACTCCTGGTGAATATACAATCAGAGCTGAATTTCTGAAATGGAGACATAGTATTTGCTTCACAAATCATATATTTTTAATGCAGTTCCCTTGCCTTGTTACTTTGACAGGTGTCAGGCCTCCCAAGATTGTGAAGTAAGCCACTTTGGCAAACAGCATCAACTGATCTTCACCTTCCCTGAGATCACCAAATGTCAACAGAGCAAAGTGAGATGTGGCCTTGTAGCTGTTGCACTTGACAAATGTGAGCTGATTCTCCACAAACTAGTTGAATCTAAAATCCATTGCTCTAACATTTCTATTTGATGGTAGCTTATAAATAATGGACACTTGCTACAGTGTAAACATTTAATGATGTCTTTAGTGTGCAGCTCAGACTAGTTGTTTCCTGGGTCTGGCAGAATTGAGAATGGTAAGCTACCTGTTGTCTGTCAGGATGCTTGACATGTTCCACTCTCCTTCGTGGCAACAAGATCGGCCAGCATTGATCACCAAATGCTCCCTTTCACCTGAGAACCCCTTTGGTACTGCTAAAATCATAACCCCTTGGCGAATGCTGAATTCATTTTCTTAAGGAGTAAAGGCAGAGATTGGAAATTCAGACCTGTCAAAGTGCAGGAGAATCCACCAGTCCTGCGGTCTGCTAGGCGATATCAGTAAACTGATATCGCCACCTCCAACGGGATCCCACCACTAAGCACATCTTCTCCTTCCCCCCCCTCTGCTTTCCGCAGGGATTGCTCCCTACGCGACTCCCTTGTCCATTTGTCCCCCCCAACCCTCCCCACTGATCTCCCTCCTGGCACTTATCCGTGTAAGCGGAACAAGTGCTACACATGCCCTTACACTTCCTCCCTTACCACCATTCAGGACCCCAGACAGTCCTTCCAGGTGAGGCAACACTTAACCTGTGAGTCGGCTGGGGTGATATACTGCGTCCGGTGCTCCCGATGTGGCCTTCTATATATTGGCGAGACCCGACGCAGACTGGGAGATCGCTTTGCTGAACACCTACGCTCTGTCCGCCAGAGAAAGCAGGATCTCCCAGTGGCCACGCATTTTGATTCCACATCCCATTCCCATTCTGCTATGTCTATCCACGGCCTCCTCTACTGTAAAGATGAAGCCACACTCAGGTTGGAGGAACAACACCTTATATTCCGTCTGGGTAGCCTCCAACCTGATGGCATGAACATTGACTTCTCTAACTTCTGCTAATGCCCCACCTCCCCATTATACCCCATCCGTTATTTATTTATATACACACATTCTTTCTCTCTCTCTCCTTTTTCTACCTCGGTCCCTCTGACTATACCCCTTGCCCATCCTCTGGGTTTTCCCCCCCTCCCCCTTGTCTTTCTCCCCGGACCTCCTGTCCCATGATCCTCTCATATCTCTTACTTTCAAATCTCTTACTAGCTCTTCCTTCAGTTAGTCCTGATGAAGGGTCTCAGCCTGAAACGTCGACTACACCTCTTCCTACAGATGCTGCCTGGCCTGCTGCGTTCACCAGCAACTTTGATGTGTGTTCCTTCAGTAAACTGATACCTGCCTTCAGCACAGAGTGAAAAAAATGCCACTCTAATTAAATTAGCAGAATCTCTGACAAAAAAAAACTCGTTCGTCTGTTTCTTGACTGCAGGGTACACACACAGACCAAAGAGACCCTGTTTGCTCTGTAATTGGGATGGGAGACCTTTCCGCTCATTAGCATAGTCAATTTAACTGCCGGTTGTATAGTACTCTGTGGGGATGTGCGTATGTTAAAGAAAACAAATGGTAAATAAGAGAAGGAAGTGAAATAAAAGGACATTGAAAAACAAGAAATGGAAAGTAAAGCTATTTAATCTCCAGAAGGTAGAAGTAAAGATCATAGAGGAAATAAGGGAAAATATGGGGAGATGGGGCACTTAGAAGTTAGAACATATCCAATCAAGCTCTGCGAAGAGATTCTTCAATCACTAATTACCAGTGCAAACTGAGAAAGATTTCTGAGATTTTTCTCTTTTATAATTTTCTTCTCTCCTTTCTACATTGCTGCCCAATTGGTATATCTATCCAGATACGGGGTGAGAGTTCAAGTGAAAACCTACCGATAGCTCGGTGGATTAAATAATCTGGAATTAGGATTATTAGCTATAATGCTATAATGGTCCCAACCAGGCCAATTGCAATGTAGTTAACCATTGGCAGTCATCTAAAGTTATCCAACAAACCACTCATCTCAAGGGTAAGGAGAGTTGGGTAATGAATGGTGCAAAGACAATATTCAGATGCTATAATAGAATAGAAGCATTTCTGCCCCGTCCATGGTTGTCCACCAGAGACGTAACAGATGAATGAGATGGCAGATAGAGCCATGACTTCATGGCAACAGACACCCGGGTTCATTCGAGACTGCTTTGATGGTGCGGTGTTGTCTACGTGCGCAGTTTCCTCCCACATCCCAATATGGTCCGTCCATCTCAGTTAATTGCCTCTAAGGTTTAATTCTAGGAGAAGCTGACGGGACAGTGAGGAGAATAAACGAAAGAATGAATGTAGGATCAGTACCCATGGGTGGTTGATGGCCAACATGGACACAGTTGACTGAGGATTATGTGCTGAGTGACTCCGTAACTATGAACATGAAGTCTGATAACAACATGCCAATCGTACAGCTGCTTCAGGGTTGTTAATGATTACACATTGCTGTCTACTGGTGAACCAGCAATGAATGTTTATGTTCTATTGACATTATCGCAGAAGGCCAGAATGAGGGTGACTGTTTAATTCCCTTGTAAATCAAGCTTGGCAACAAGATGTTACAAGCTGTGGTTATTTTGTGCACATACCTTATGTAACTATCTGCTTCATTGCACTTTCTGAAGAAATTTCCCTGCTTTTATCAGGGTTTCTGTTTCCTTTGTTTGCTGTACAACTGCTGATGAGCACAAATATACTCCATGTCTCACTCTACCTTTGAAAAAAAAAATGGTGATTTGCACCAGCCAGTTGATTGTGCACGTCACGAAGGGGAAGGTGTGTTCACGCTAGGTGAACACACACTAATTCTTGTTAAGAGGTCAGCAGTGGAAAGAGTGGGCAGCTTTAAGTACCTGGGTGTCAACATTTTAGAAGGTCTATCCCATCCCACCACGATGATGCAAGCACAAAGAAGGCATGCCAGCGGCTATTCTTCACTAGGAGTTGAGAAAATTTGGTATGTCACCAAAGGCACTGACAAATTTCTACAAAAGTATGTGGAGAGCATTCAACTGGTTGCATCACCGCCTAATATGGAGGGAGCCTGTCTGGAGCAGACAACTGCGTCACTGTCTGGTATGGGGAGGGGTGTGGGCTACTGCACAAGATTGAAGTGAGCTGTAGAGAGTTATAAACTTAGTCAGCTCCATCATGGGTACTAGAACCCATAGAATCAGGACATCTTCAAGGAGCAATGGCCCAAAAAGGCACCGTCCATCATTAAAGACACCCGTCACCCAGGTCATGACTTATTCTCATTGCTACCATCAGGAAAGAGGTACAGAAGCCTAAAGGCACACTCTCAGTGGTTCAGGAACAGCTTTTTCCCCTCTGCCATCTGATTTCTGCATGGACATTGAGCCCATAAACATTACCTCACTACTTTTTTATTTTTATTTTTGAACTATTTATTTAATTTAACTATTTAATATACACACTTCTCTTGTTTGGTGGTAAGACAGGCAGCGAGGTAGCAGCGTCACCGCGGTTGTGATGAGGACTGGGCGTCAATCCTTGGACTTGCATTGTTGCATGGCATTCGGGCTTGGTTGGACGGTGGGCGGGGGGGTGGGGGGTGGGGGGGGGTGGGTGGCCTCTCCCATCAGTGCTGCCCTCCAATGTTGGATCGGTGGAATTACAGGCAGGACTTCTGGGAATCGTCAGTTTGCGGGACATGTCACTCAGGGACTTGGACTGAAAACGTGCTTTCTTAAGTGACTATGTTTTATTTTCCTTTCTCATTATTTTTAATGCTCGAGTATGTTTTGGCACCTTGGCCCAGAGGAACATTGTCTCATTCAGTTGTATCTATGTATGGTTTGAAGACAATTAAATTTGATCTGATTTGATATTTACTGCAATTCACTGTACTTTTCTATTATTATGTATTCCATTGTACTGCTGCCGCAAAGACAAAAGAATTCACAACCTATGCTGGTGATATTAAACCTTGATTCTGAGGAGGTTGTAGACACTGCCAGCTCTATCATAGGCACTACTCTCCCCTCTATCAAGAACATCTTCAATAGGTACCACAAAAACTGCTGAAGGAACTCAGCAGGTCAGGTAGCATCTGTGCAGCATTTTGTGTGTGTTGCTTTGGATTTCAAATGTCTGCAGACTTTCTAATGAAAACAAAGAGTTGGGAAACATGGGTGTCTCTCTGGATAGCAATCTTTGGTGAGCGGTGTGCCACAGGGGTTGGTGCTGGGCCCGCCACTGTTCACAACATACATGAGCAATCTGGAAGAGGGGACCGTGTGTAATGTATCTAAGTTTGCTGATGATACTAAATTGAGTGGAAAAGCAAATTGTGCAGAGAATACGGAGAGGATGCAGAGAGATATAGATAGGTTCAATGAGTGGGCGAGGGTCTGGCAGATGGAGTACAATGTTGGTAAATCTGAGATTATCCACTCTGGAAGGAAAATGGAAGAGCAGATTATTACTTCAATAGTAAAATATTGCAGCATGTTGCTGTGCAGACGGACTTGGGAGTGTTTGTGCATGAATTGCAAAAGATTGGCTTGCAGGTGCAGCAGGCAAATGGAATGTTGGCCTTCATTGTTCGAAGGTTTGAATTTAAGAGCAAGGAGGTTATTCTGCAATTGTATAGGGCATCTGGAGTACTGCATGCAGTTCTGGGCTCCCTACTTGAGGAAGGATATACTGGCTTTGGAGGCGGTGCAGAGCAGGTTGATTTCAGAGATGAGGGGGTTAGTCTGTGAGGATGGATTCAGCTGCCTGGAACTGTGTTCACTGGAATTCAGAGGAATAAGAGGAGATCTTATAGAAACATACTTTGTACAAAAATTATGAAAGGGATAGATAAGATAGAGGCAGGAAAGTTGTTTCCACTGGTAGGTGAGACTAGAACTAGGAGACATAGCCTCAAGATTCAGGGGAGATTTTGGACGGAGATGAGGAGGAACTGCTTTTCCCAGAGAGTGGTGAATCTGTGAAATTCTCTGCCCAATGAAGCAATGGAGCTTACCTCAGTAAATATATTTAAGACAAAGTTGATAGATTTTTGCATAGTAGGGGAATTAAGGGTTATGGGGAAGAGGCAGGTAGGTGGAGATGAGTCCATGGTCAGATCAGCCATGATCTTATTGAATGGCGGAGCAGGCTCGACGGGCCAGATGGCCGACTCCTGCTCCAACTTCTTATGTTCTTGTGTTCTCATATATGATCTTCAATAGGCGGCGCCTCAGGAAAGCAGCATCCATCATTAAGGCGCCTTAACATCCGAGGCATGCCCTTTTCTCATTTCTGCCAACTGGGAGGAGGTACAGGACTGTGAAGAGCCACACTCAACATTTTAGGGACAGCTTCTTCCCACCGCCCCCCCACCAAAAGTTTTCAGAACAGTCCATGAACGTTACTTCACTATTCCTCTTTTTAGTCATTATCTTTTAATTTTATTTTTTATTGTAACATAGAGTAACTTTGATATCTTGCACTGTACTGCTGCAACTTAGCAACAAATTTCACAACACAGGTCAGTGATTATAAACCTGATTCTGATTCTGATCATGATTTGGGCACCTAAAAGAACAGAGGCAGAAAAAGCATTGGCATTATTTGTCTTTTGATATATTATACAGTGGAAATTGCCAGAGACTGATATCAGGACCATTGCTTTTCTTGTTTTATATTTAAGTCACCAGATCATGATTAAAGGAAATTCGTTATTAAGTTTACACAATAGTGATTTGATTGAGGTTTATATGATAATGACGAGATTGAATTAAGTTTGCTAAGACCCGACAAACAGATTACAGAGACACGATTTTAACACTTATGATTGAAGTTAGACTTCAGAAGATTCCAAGAAAAACAAGTCCTTTAGAACAGTCTGCCAGCTTCTTTTGGGAGACTGATGGTCTAATACTCCAGGGCTGGGCTTGGTTCTGAATTCTTTGTGTAAGAGCTGGATATTGCACACAATTATCAGGTCCAAAATGATCTGCAATTGTCCACAAGGGTCAATTTTCACCCACTCTCTACCTCTCTTGCCTCCTTGTTGACCCATCGGTACATCCCCTCCCCAATACCTCTACTTCTTTCCTGTTCTGCAGGACTATTACGTGCTTCTCATTCCGTCCCAAGAAATAACATGGCTCTAGATGGATGTGTATGATGTCTTGTGATCTGCAAGGAAGCCATTAAATGGCCCAGTCAATTACCTCTTCTTCATTATTCTTTGCATGTCTCAGGTGGTCAAACATTGCTGGAGAGATGCGTGGTTGAAATAGAAAAACAGCATGGGCAGTAGATTAAGGAGATGCATAAGGAATTTCTGAACTAAAGAGAGAGATACAACTGAGGTACCTGTTGATCTATGACTGAATCATAGTAGAAGTGCTTGAATGGAGATAGACTCACCATTAATTCATAAATGGCGATATCCTTTCAAATTTGTACATCTTTCTTTTCCATTCCCAACTCTATCATAATGTAGGTTCTGTAACCACCTGCAGAAAAGACATTTATAGATGAGTTGATGAATGGCAAATAAGATTTTCAACTCAGATACCATTTTCTCACACAAGCACCATTTCCTCACTTCACCCACCCCAACAGCATTCATTGCCACAGGTAACTGTTGTACACATAACAATCAGTCAGGGGAATAACATTTGCTCATATGCCCAGAACATGGGCAGCATCATCCGGATCCAGGAATAGATCCCCTGGAAACCTTTGCTAGCTTTCTTTTTAATGTCGATGGGTTCCGTGGTCTGAAGAACATACGTGGTGATCATTACATGTCGTAAGTGGCTAGTCAACTGTGTCTCATTCAGCACTTCTACTGAACACATCTCTCACTTCAGAGACTTCCATACGTAATATCTTCCCACTTTAAAACAGTGCAATAGGCCTGATGTGGTTTTAAGTTGTCAGGCTGAAGGGTGTGACATTTGTATTTATTCATTTATTTATTGAGATACAGCATGAGTAGGCCCTCTCGGCCCTTTGAACCATGCAATCACCTGATTAATCCTAGCCCAATCATTGGACAATATACAATGACTGATTAACCTACCAAATGGTCTGTCTTTGGACTGTGGGAGAAAACTGGAGCACTCGGAGGAAATCCATGAGGTCATGGGAAGAAGGTACAAATTCCTTACGGACAGCAGTAGGAATTGAACGGGGGTCACCTGTACTGTAAAGCATTGTGCTAACCGCTACGCTAAATGCGAGAAATTGTATGTAGCCCCCTGGTAAGCCTCAGGCTCGCTCAGCTCGCTTTCGTCCAGGGGGAGCAGCCTTCGGCCCCGCCAAACTGGGTGTGTGTAGATACTGTGTGATGTACCCCACCCCGCCAAATAACAGACAGCACACCATATGTGATTAAATTATTACACTTTATAACTCTTTATAAAAAGAAAAAGGTGCCATTATTATTGACCAGTTCATGCACACATCATTGGAGCTCTTATAGAACCGGGTCCCCCTTCCTCCAGTCGATATCCTCCAAACTCCGCCAACCCACTAATGGGACCACTCTTGGTGATCGACCAAACGCTCTGCTCGGGTCTGTCCATGTCCCCTCTCCTCGCCGAAGACCTTGGGCCCGAACTCCCACTCAGGGTCTGTTCCGGCGCCCAGTTTACAGCATCTTTCGGGTCACGTCTCCTCTCTCTGTCCCCATCCGCCTTCTGCCCAAAGCCCGCGAAAACAATAGCATACAGACACACAAGAAAGAATAACATCTATCCCAATTGGTTAGCAAATGAATACAATTCCCGTTATCAGTAATTATAACCCAAACAAGCTGCTATAGAGAACCACTGTCTCAGCAGTTAACATCACAGAGAAGCCATTTTATTATAACATAACTAAGAAGCCAGTTTATTAGCCTTAACAATAACATAAAAGAAGAAACCCCTTACATGTATATTGCTAAAAACTACATAGCATTACATTAATCATTAAAAGAATCAAATACTGGCTGCATCAGCCTTTGTTACTGCTGCATATGGGTAGTGCCCGGATAGGGGACAGGTGTGGACAGTAGTCACTATCATTCCACAATGTTTATTGCTAGGTATTGCACCAAATCACAGAGAAAATAAGGCCAGACTCCAGCAACAGTGCAGGAAGTTTCTGCACTGTTCCTTGTTAAGGACAGATGGTCTGCTCTCTGGGAAATTCCTATGTTGGTGAAGTATGGTAAACTATGTTGGTGAAGTATGGTAAACTTCCCTTGTGGATTCCGGTGATCCAGACATCACATTTTACATTCTATACAAATACAGTACAGGAAGAAGTAAAAACTCTCAAGTGAACTGACATCTTCTTAATGAAGTCCAAACCTTGTACCTCGGATGTTGTAAGCTTGTTAAATTCTGTATCCATCAGAACATTTTGAGCTTATCTATGTACATGTGTGATGTCTCCAATCACTCAACTCTGAAAATTAGTATATATCAGAATAATATCTCTGATTTTAAAGAATGCCATCTTCCTAAATACAATCTGTCTTGAAGAGTAAATTGGTTACAAGTCTTAAACATGGGAAAGCCTGAAGATGCTGGAAATCCAAAGCAACCCACACAAAATGCTGGAGGAACTTAGCAGGTGAGGCAGCTTCTGTGGTAATGAATAGATAGTCGATGTTTCAGGCTGAGACCTTTCTTCAGGACTGAGAAAGAAGGGGGAAGACGGCAGAATAAAAAGATGGGGGGAAGGGAAAGAGGCTAGCTGGAAGGTGATGCCAGTTGGGTGGGAAAGGTAAAGGGCTAGAGAAGTAGGAATCAGACAAGAGAGGAGAGTGGACCATAGGAGAAAGGGAAGGAGTAGGGAACCCAGGGGGAAGTAATAGGCAGGTGAAAAGAGGTAAAAGGTCAGGGAAGGGAATAGAGGAAGTGGAAAGAGGGAAACTTGTATGAATGGTTCTCAATAAACAAAGTTTGAATTTCTAGTGAGGTTAACAGTTTTCAACTATTATCAACTTAGAAGCTTAAAACCAGTAGAAGGAGTCTTCTATGAAATATAATCCCTAGTATTGGTTCATCTCTTAGTTATTGGGATGTTGCATTACCCTTGATGTTAAACCAGGAGTGCAAGTGATACGATGTGTTTCATAGCTTTGTCACCTTCACAAGTCACAGTAAAACTGAATGAACTCGGTCAACACAGCCTAATCCTTTTGTAAATGTCGACCTCATTAGCCGGCTTTAAAAGCTTAGCAGGCAAGCCCTAGAGGACAACTCGCTAATCCTCTCACATACTGTTGCTCAGCAACATGCACACATTCTGAGGAGATGAAGCAGTGATTCACTTGCTCCTTTTCCAATCTGTTGCGTTGCATTTGGTGCTCACAAAATGGCCTCCCATGTCAGAGAAACCAATTGAAGACTGGGTACCCACTCTTCATTTGGGTTCTCCAACATGGAGAGCACCTGTGTTTGGACTAGGAGAGTGGCACAATCACCTTCAAGTTAATTCTCCATCATCTTCCCACTCTGACCTTTTTCACTTCAGCCTCCAATGAAGCTCAGCTCAAGATTATTGGAGGCTAAAGGCAACATCTTATCTTCCAACTTGAGATAGTGTAGGGCTTGAATTTTAACAATGAACTTAACGGCTTCAGATAATTGCCATTTCCAGTCTTGCACCTCACACTTTGCACTTCTTTCCTCGTTCCCTTCTTGGTATTTCAGATTGCATTCATCTCCTCCTGCCATACGCATTATCCCCACTTCTCTCAGCCAGTGTCAGCATCACTCGTGACACTAGGCTGAGGGGAGAGCTGATAGAAGCTGAGAGGATTATGAGAGGCATAGGTAGGGTAGACAGTTAGTGTTTATGTCCCAGTGTAGAAATATCAAATACTAGAGGACATAGTTTTATGGCAGGGAGAGAAAGTTTACAGATGATTTGCAGGGCAAGCTTTTTTTTCACCCAGAGTGTGGTGTGTGCCTGAAATGGGCTGCTGTAGTAGTGGTGGAAGAGGCATTTTAGGGGCTGTCAGGCAGACATAGAATCAGAATCAGATTTATTATTGCTGACTGAAATGATGAAAAATTTGTTGTTTTGCAGCAGCAGTAGAATGCAAAGATGTAATATTAACTTATTTATCAAAAGAAACATAAATTGTAAGCAAGAGGAATAACAAGTAGTGTTGGACAATTCATGGTCCATTCATAAATGTGATGGTGGAGGGGAAGAGCCTGTTCCTGAATTACTGAGCGCAGCTCTTCAGGCTCCTGTACTTCCTCCCCAATGGTAATAGTGGGAGGGGATGCCTGACTGGTTGTGTCAGAGTCTAGCATGGAGATTCAATGCCCAGGGCTGCAAGAGGCAGCAGAGAGTTGTGAATGCTCTGCAGCCTCTTAGACAGGGTCTTTGGAGGTGAATGCCACCTTTTTGAGACACCACCTCTTAAAGATGCCCTTGACAGAGAGATAGTGGAGCTGGCTGAATCTATAACCCTCTTGCCGCCCTATGCATTGGACTCAGCTGCAATGCAACCGGTCTGAATAGTCTCCACTGTGCATCTAGTGAAACTTGTAAAGCTCTTTCTTAGCACTGCATGCCTTCAGACTCCTGTACCTCCTTCCTGGTGGGAGCAATGAGAGCAGGTCATGTCCTGGGTGCTGGAGGTCCTTAATGATGGATGCTGCCTTTTTGAGGCATCGCTCCTTGAAGATGTCCTGGATACTAGTGCACGTGATGGAGCTGAAAAGTTTACAACTCTCTGCAGCTTATTTCAATCCTGTGCAGTATCCCCTCCCTCCACCTCCCATACTGGATGGTGACATGGCCAACTAGAATGCACTCCACAGTACATCGTCTTTGGTGATAAACCAAATCTCTTCAAACTCCTAATGAAATATAGCCGCTGCTGGGCCTTCTTTGTAGCCGCATCAATATGTTGGGCCCTGGACAGATCCTCAGAGATACTGAAACCCAGGAAATGGAAATTGCTCACTCGTTCTACTTCTGATCCCTCTATGAGAACTAGTGTGTGTTCCCGCATCTTACTCTTTCTGAAGTCCACAATCAGTTCTTCGGTCTTACTGAAGTTGAGTGCAAGGTTGCTGCTGCGACACCACTCAACTGGCCGACATATCTCATTCCTGTACCCTCTCTCGTCACCATCCGAAGTTTTGCCAACAATTGTTGTGTTGTCAGCATACTTATAGACACCTTTGAGCTGTGCCTAGCCACACAGCCATGGGTGTAGAGAGAATAGAGCAGTGGGCAAAGCACACATCCCTGAGCTGCGCCAGTGTTGATTGTCAGCGAAGTGGAGATGTTATTTCCGAACCGGTAAGGAAGTCAAGGATCCAGTTGCAGAGGCCCAGGTTTAGGAACTTTTTGATGAGAACTGTAGGAATGATTGTGTTAAATGCTGAGCAGTAGTCAACAAACAGCATCCTGACATAAGTATGTGTATTGTCCAGCTGATCGAAGGATCACTGACACACATTGTGAGATTTGTTGTGTGGCAGCAGTACAGTGTAAGACATTAAAAAACTACTGTAATTTATCATGAAAAATAAATAAACAAATAGTGCAATAAAAGGAATTGTGAGGTAGGGTTCATAGATTCATGGACCATTCAGAAATCTGGTGGCAGAGGGGAAGAAACTGCTCCTAAAATGTTGAGTGTGTGTCTTCAGGCTCCTGTGCCTTCTCTCTGATGGTACTAATGAGAAGACCACATGTCCCAGATGGTGAATGTCCTATTACCTCTGCAACTTTAAACTGGTTTAATCTTCATCTGTTCCTAGTTCTGACAGGAGATGATCGACATTAAGATAGCACAGTAGCAAAGAGAGTAGTTCTGATGCCTCCCAACCCCAAAGAACCTGGGTTGGATTTGGACCTTCTCTGAATGAAGATCTCACATTCGTTGTTGAGACCACTGGGTTCCCCAAGGTGTTCCATCCTGAACACACATCTGTTTCATTCTTTAATTGCCTGCTCTAAATTAGCTCTGGTCTTGGTGAACAATTGGGGAATCGGGGCAGTTGATGGGCATGTGACAGAGTAGGATAGAGGGGTATTCAACACAGGAACAGGGCCTCCAACCCACGTTGTTGTGCCAATCTAATTAAAATAATGACACTTAATCCCTTCTGTCTGCACAAGGTCCATATCGTTCCATACTCTGTATATTTGTGCACCTGTCCAGGAACTTCTTAAGTACTTCTATCAGATCTGCCTCTACCTACATTCCTGGCAGGTACTTCAAGCACCCATCATGGCATGTATAAAATAATTCACCCTACACATCTCCTTTGAGCGTCATCCCTCCCTGCTGTAAATGCCCTCTAATATTAGTTATTTTAACTCTGGTAAAAATATACCAGTTGTCTACTTTTGCCATGCCTCTCATAATCTGATAAACTTCTAACAGGACTCCCTTAAGTCTCCATCACTCCAGATAAACCAACCCAAATTTCACCAAATTACTGCAAACTGGGGAAAGGGATACAGGAGTACCCTAATAGCTGGTCAAATGGCCTTCTGTATCATGAAGACTTTGTTTTTCACCCTACAGTTATTGAGTGAGTTGTCGAATAGTTTCAGCATCCTCCAATTCAATGTCAGTTTTCCTTCACCCATAGTATTATGCCCTGGGTTGCTACGGCAATGACTGGTTTTGTGGTGTTCTCCACAAGGATTATTTTTATTGCAGTTTTGTACTGAAAGTACTTTACTGTACAACACTACACCCACAATTGCTTCCCAACCCATGAAAGCAATAACTCTCAGTGTTGTCAGAGAACTCCTATAATTATTATTTTATTCCTGCTGCAGTCTTTCATTTTTCATCCTGTTTTTGTGTTTGTCACATAATAACGTGAAGACAAATGTGGCCCCACTGCATAACCACAGAGTGGGCCACTGGGATTGAATCTCTCTATCCACATGATGCACTGAGGTGCTGGGAGAACAGGTTATGGTGTATCTTCAGATGGACCATTAATTGGATAGGGACAGCACAATACCTGGGAGACACAACTCATCCCAACACATGCCTTGTGCTCTATTCATTATTTTCCTATCTATCACTGGCCATAGGATTCTGACTTGTTGCAGCTCCTAAAGACAACACACCCACCTCAAGGCTGCCTTACGTTCCTGGTGTGAAAATTCCAATGCACAGGACAAGAAAAAAAACTACAAAGTGTTATAGACTCACCAGGTCCTTCATGGGCACTAGCATCCCCACCATCAAGGACATGTTCAAAAAGTGGTGCAAAAGAGGATTGAATTAATCATTAAGGACCCTCACAATCCAGGACAAGTCCCATTCTCATTACTATGATCAGAGACAAAGTACAGGAGTCCGGAGACACACTCTCAATGCTCTCGGAACAGCTTATTCCCCTCTGCCATCAGATTTCTGAATGGTCCAATGAGTAAGTTCAAACACCATCTCCAGGAATGCATTACAAGATGTCCCACCGCAAGTCAGCATCCACGACTTTGCCATTCCGTATTGCAGGGAGATACAAATGCACTCAGTCCTGATTAGTCACTGGGTATTTAGTAAACACAAAAACAAAACAACAGAACTACAAGAATTGCTCCCCAAATGCTCAATTCTCTCTGAAGTGTGGGCATCTCATATCCGGAATAAAGTTGCCCAAACTTCTACGAAATTTCAACTCAAATTTCAAATGGCCAGTATGAAATGAATCATCTCTAAAACCAATTACATGGGAAAACAAGTAACAAACTTTAACAGATTAAGGCACAATAAACATGTAACAGATTAAGAAAACATGAAACAAAATAACTAAATAAACACAAAAAACAAAGTAACAAATTAGAACACAAAACACAAAGCCCAGGCTGTGCTTTTCTTCTTTAAAGCTTCATATGGAACTGCAACAACTTAAAACAGACAGTTAAATTTTCACAGAGAAACAGCACTTATCAGAGAACAACCAAGAAGGAAAAAGCAACTGGGTGAGGCCCAACACATTCACAGAGTCTTTTACGCTACATCCACACTCGACCGGATAATTTTGAAAATGCCAGTTTCGCATAAAAACGACAGGCGTTCACACCAGGCATTTTTGAAAATACCTCCATCCACATTAACACGGGTATTTGGGTGAATCTCCTCCTACTGGGCATGCGCAGGACACATCTACAGAAAACAAGCGAAGACGAAACGGTTTACTTGATGCACGTTTGTCCAGTTACAGACTAGAAAAACTAAAAAGGAAATTGCCAAATGACGGACAGCTGTTGGCTCTTGTGCAGAAGGACTTAAAACTAAAAAAACAAATACTGGAATGTATGGAGGCAACTGACAAGGAGTTCACGGACAGTATGACCTGGCTGACGACGGACATTGAAAAACTGACTAACTGTGTTGCAGAGGGATTTGCAATGATGAGGAATATGATAGCTCCCCCCCCCCCCAGTACTTTTCACCGCCACAAATACCAGCCTCACAACCACTACAATAGCTACACATATGGACACACAGACCCCGGATAGCCCCACAAAATCTTGCCCACTCCCACAGAGGGGTCACCCTGGAAACATTTCCTACAGCCATAGTCAGCACGATGAGTCAGCATACAGAGAGGAGGTGCAGCAGCTAACGGACTGGTGCAGAGCCAACAACCTGTCTCCGAATGTGAACAAAACAAAAGAGATGGTTGTTGACTTCAGGAGGACACGGAACAACCACTCTCTGCTGAACGTCGACAACTCCTCCGTAGAGATCGTTAAGAGCACCAAATTTCTTGGTGTTCACCTGGCAGAGAATCTCAACTGGTCTCTCAACACCAGCCCCTTAGCAAAGAAAGCCCAAAAGCGTCTCTACTTTCTGCGAAGGCTGAGGAAAGTCCATCTCCCACCCCCCATCCTCACCACATTCTACAGAGGTTGTATTGAGAGCATCCTGAGCAGCTGCATCACTGCCTGGTTTGGAAATTGCACCATCTCGGATCGCAAGACCCTGCAGCAGATAGTGAGGTCAGCTGAGAAGATCATCGGAGTCTCTCTTCCCACCATTACAGACATTTGCACCACGCGCTGCATCCGTAAAGCAAACAGCATTATGAAGGACTCCACACACCCCTCACACAAACTCTTCTCCCTCCTGCCATCTGGCAGAAGGCACCGAAGCATTCGGGCTCTCACGACCAGACTATGTAACAGTTTCTTCCCCCAAACCATCAGTCTCCTCAATACCCAGAGCCTGGAATGACACCAACTATTGTCTTGTTTATTATTTATTGTAATGCCTGCACTGTTTTGTGCACTGGGTAGGTCTGTAGTCTAGTTTAGTTTTTTTACGTAGTTCAGTATAGTTTTTGTATTGTTTCATGTAGCACCATGGTCCTGAAAAACGTTGTCTCATTTTTACTGTGTACTGTACCAGCAGTTATGGTCGAAATGACAATAAAAAGTGACTTGACTTGACTCTTCACCGATGAAAGGGACGACAGCTACAACTAAGTGCAATAAGGCTTGTTACTGGGCAAAAGTGAAATTTGCTTTTACCTCATTTGTTTGCTTTTACTTTTGTCAAGTCTTTCTGTATTATTTTGCTGTATTTAACATGTGCAATAAAACGAGTTACTGGGCAAAAGTGATTTTATTTTTACCTGAGTAAAAGTGAAACTTACAATTTTCCTTTTTTGGCCTTAACATTTTCACGTCTGTGTCAAACATAAGCTACTACTTAAAAATGACATTTTGGAAGTAGTGACAATTGCACCTATTGAATGTTTGCACAAGCAATACATTAATAAAGCACCTTGTTAAATGTATAAAACATGTCTGCATCAGTGTTATCTTGTATTTCCATACAATGTTACATTAGGCTGTTACACATCTGTTGTCAGATACTGTTGTGGTGTTGGAGGTTGTGATCAAGAAAACAATGAAATGCAGCGCTGCCGCCACCATCTGCTCCGGCACGTCATGACAGCGGTTTTAAAAATAGCCGGTTACCCCGTACACACTACATCGCCCAACTGGCGTTTTCAGATTTAAACACTCTGGAGAGCGTTTTAGAAAAGCTTAATGTTCGGGGGAGGAAAACTCAATTTCAGTGTGGGTGAAGGGTCAAAACGAAGAGAAAAAGCTTTGGTTACGGATTTATCTGGTCTAGTGTGGACTTAGCCTTAGAGTTAAATTCACACACACACAAAAGCAACACCACACCTCACACATTTCTCTGCATCCAACTCATTCACACTCTATCTACAGGGAAGAAGGATGCAGGTGAAATAACCCCCTCCCTACAATAATGAGGCATGAATATGCTAGCCACCCCCCAATTCCTACTGCTGGCAAATGTTAGCCGATATCCTTTTCCGGGAACCCTGAATGGAATGTGAGGAATCTGGCAGAGGACAAAAGAAACCCTTATCTGTAGAGGACTTGGAAAATGACCCTTCCCCCTCAAAAGTCTCCCTTTTTTGCTATTCCTGACAGCGTTACCTCCAGATTGCATAGAGAATGGGAGTGGGAACAACATTTATCTGCCCCTCCGGAACCCCAGCTTCAAGTAAGGCTATTTCCTAATGGGATGCGCAAGACTCCTCATCTGCTATTTGAACTTCCATAACTGGCTACGCACATCTTCTTCTTCACACTCTAACCTTGTAATAATTGAATCATCTTTCTTAGTGTAGGGAACATAGCCTCAAGATTCAGGGGAGTAAATTTAGGATGGAGATGAGGAGGAACTGCTTTTCCCAGAGAATGGTGAATCTGTGGAATTCTCTGCCCAACGAAGCAAGTTTAACTGCTGTCATTACCAGAACCCATAGTGATGCATTATGCTCAGGGGAAGCAAGCAGTGCTCTCAGGGTGTTATTGATCCTGTGTTGAGATGATAGGCTCCCTAAAACACTCTGAAAGATAGGATCAATCCGGATTCCTCCCCCAATCCCATATCCTCAATAACCACGTGGCTAAAGACTCCCCAGCCTTTTGTCTCTGCCTATCCCCCTACACATTAATTCCTTAGCAGAGAATTCTCTGAGCTCTGTTGTCTCAAAAGTGTCTATTGTACCATTCCTCACACATTCCTGAGCCTCCTCCCCCTCTCCCTTCTGAGATGGAGAAGCTGCCGGCTGATGTCCCCACAAAAGGTGTGGGAATGTATGATCACTGGCCTGACCCATACTGTTTCGGACACACCAGGGAGAAGGCGATCATCTCAAGGATTAATTTGAGGTTTCACCGGTTAATCTCATCATTTCATCATCCATCCAGACATCCCATCCTTCAGCCCCAGAGAAGGATCATTGTCTCATCTCATCATGGGTCGAACCTTAACAGGGTCGTGCTGCCAACCAGCTTGGCACACAACAGCTAAGTGCTGTAGTTTCATTAGCTGACAAGCTAACTGTATATTTGTATTTTCTAATTTTGTAGCCCTACTCTGAGGCACCAGTAGTGATTCTCTCAGAATAATACAGTGTAAAATGAGATCTTCCAATTCATTCTTAAGATTCACTATCATTTTATACTGATATCTTGCTATCATTGCAAACAGCAAGGAAGCATCCCACTGGCTATGCTTAGTCCTAGGAAAACCCAGTGATTTAAGAATGGAAACAATCTGATGTCCCATTTCAACCCCAGCAAAATCTAACTGCTCTGACAAATCTACTGGCATTTCATAACCCATCAGTGACTCTGTATCTCTCATACCGAGGGTTCTCTCTTTTAAATAAACTTCTAAAGAAATGTGTTCCTGCTCAAAAAGCCAAAATGTAATGTTGAATCATGTTTGCAGGTCTGGGTAGAGAGGCAGGAAATGCTGACTGCGAATAGGTATATTAATTATTTACTTACAAACAATAAAAATTCAACCCAGCGTTCATGTTCCCCTAATCACAGAAACTACAAAGCCGAATACTCAACTAGCATATGTGCATTCAACAAACATACTTAGCTAAAAGCACGCGCGATTAATGGTCATGTGCACCACTTGCCTTAAAGGAAGAGTGACAGAACTTCCCACATTTGTTCCTATATGTCTAGGATATTTGGCATTGGACACCAGGCAGTTATCCAATGGGAAAAGCAACTACAGTTCCTAAACTAACAAATTCCAACAAGGTGCCTTTGGACAATCAGAATAAGGCATGCTCCCCTCCCTCCGCCCCACAGGACAGTGTTTTACCGAGACATGAGACATGGTTTACACAGAGAATGCCAGATACAGCATTCAGACCCAAAGACTTCTTGATACACAGGATAGACCAGACTGCTGATTCATGAAGGGCAAAAGGTGGTGGTGTGTGTTTCATGATAAACTCTCTATGCTGCTCAATGTGGCAGTTTTGTGCTACTCATGTTCTCACACCCTTGAACACATAATGATCAAATACCGACCTTTCTACTTACCAAGAGAGTTCTCCTCTGTGATCCTGATTGTAATCTATATACCACTAGCTGTAATTAAATGCTTGGGATACTGCATGATGCTGACACCAAACAAGAAATAGTCCACCCTGATGCAAGTCATGGTCGAGAGTAAGGAACTCTTGCCATTCCATGCCCAGACTGCATTTCTGGAAGTCCGATCACTTGGTTGTCCTTCCCCTATCTGCATACAGGTGGAGGCTAAAGAGCAAAGCTCCAGAGATTAGGACAACAAAGAGGTGGTTGCGGGAGGTAGAGAAGCCACTACAGGATTGCTCCGAGTCGGTGGTCTGGGCTGAGTTCAAGGATTCATCTGTGGGTTAGAATGAATAAACCACAGTCTTCATGGACTTTATAAAAACAGTTGTAGGTGACTGTGTCCCCAAAAAATCATTCAGTTCTCACCAACCAGAGCCCTGGATGAACCATGAGATCTGCAATCTGCTGAGGGCCAGATAAGAGACATTCAGGTCTGGAGACAAGAAAGTAACATGAGATTCAGGTACCATCTCTCGAAAACTATCTCACAGGTGAAGTGACAATTCTGGACTTAACTTGAATCAACGAAGGATGCTCAACAGTTGTGTCAGGACTTGAATGTTATCAAGCGACATGGGTGACAACAGAGCTTCTCCTCCAGATGAGCTCTATGCTTTCTATGCTTGCTTTGACCATCAAAACATCAAGTCCCACAGCTCCTGATGACCCTGTGATTTCAGTCTCTAAGGGCAATGCAAGACCATCCTTCAGGAAGGTGAACCCATGGAAAGCATCTGGCCCAGATGGGGTACTTGGCATACTACTGAAGACCTGTGCTAATCAACTGGATCTTTAACCTCTCACTTCAGCAGTCTGAGATACCCACCTGCTTCAAGCAAGCTTCAATTACACCGAAGAAGAACGTGATAACCTGCTTTAATGGCTATCGTCCAGAAGCACTTCTGTCCACTGTGATGAAGTGTTTTGAGATGTTGGTGATGAAATATGTTAACTCCTGCCTGACAAGTGACTTAGATCTGCACACTGGCAGACCCCAGTCAGCATATAGGAGTGAAACTGAAAATCTGACCGACTGATGCCACAACAACAACCTCTTACTCAACGTCAGCAAGGCCAAGGAGCTGAATGAATTCAGGAGGAAGAAACCAGAGGTCCATGAGCCAGTCCGCATTGGGGGATCAGAGGTGGAGGGGGTCAGCAACTTTAAATTCCTGGTGTTATCATTTCAGAGGACGTGTCTTGGGCCCAGCACGCAAATACAAATACAAAGAAAGCTCCACTGCACCTCTACTTCCTTTGAAGTTTGCGAGGATTTGGCATGACATCTAAATCTTTGATAAACTTCTATAGATGTGTGGTGAAGAGTATATTGACTGGCTGCATCACAGCCTGGTATGGAAACGCCAATGCCCTTGAATGGAACATCCAATAAAGGTGGTGAATACCGCCCAGTCCATCACAGGTAAAGCACCCTCACCATTGAGCACATTTACATGGAGCATTGTTGCAAGAAAGCAGCATCCATTATCAAGGACCCCCCACCATCCAGGTCATGCTCTCTTCTCACTGTTGCCATCAGCAAGAAGGTGCAGGAGCCTCAGGACACACACCACCATGTTCAAGAACAGTTATTCCCCCCAACCATCAGGCTCTTGAACCATCAGGGATAACTTCACTCTCCGCATCACTGTACTGTTCCCACAATCTATAGACTCACTTTCCAGGTCCCCTCACCTTGTGTCCTTGTTATTTATTGCTTTATTATTATTACCATTATTATTATTATTAGTATTACTATTATTATTGAATTTTTATTTTTTCTCAGCTCAAGCTGGTAAAGCCTGAGGCACAGGAGCAGCCAAGCTCACTCATTTCCCAATTGCTAGGAACTTTTGGACTATTCTAAATGTACTTATTATTGTGGCTTTTGGAGATTTACATAAATATCGCTGTGTAGCTTTAGTGTTGTGGCTTTGGGATGACACCAGTTGTAAATATTACTATTGGGACAATATATACCTTGTTCGTGTTCCACAGTCTTTCAATTTCCTCTTTTAATTCTGCATATTTCTGGTGTTTTTCACTTATTCATTTCTGGGTCTTATCTGTATTTGGAATGGCTGCATCTATTAAAGAAGTTGTTCTTGCTTGCTTATCCCGTAGTATTATATCCAGACAGTTATTATGGATCATCTGATCTGTAATAACGGATTGGTCATAATATAATTTGTCGGACTCTGACTTTAAAACTAGATCAGATTTGTATTTATAGTAAAGTATGGTGTATTTTATCACGCAAACACGAGGAAATCTGCAGATGCTGGAAATTCAAGCAACACGCACAAAAAGTGCTGGTGAACGCAGCTGGCCAGGCAGCATTTATAGGAAGAGATACAGTCAAAATTTTGGGCCGAGACCTCTTCCTATAGATGCTGCCTGGCCTGTTGCATTCACCGGCAATTTTTGTGGGTGTTGCATGTATTTTATCAGTTTGTATTTTAAAGCAATATTTTGATGAATGAAATTTGCCACATGATTGTGTCTGTGAAAGAAATCAGATTGAGTTAAACTGTACAGGATCCAATAATGTGTTGGATTGTTTCTGGTTTCTCTTTGCATTTTCCGTCATGAATTTGTTGGTCTTTTATTATGTATTTTTGATTTTTTTTGTCTAGACCACCTGGTCCTGTATTGTCACAAGGAACCCCATTATTTCTGGGAAGAGGTTTTCAACTCTGAGCAAGGAGTTTGATGCTTCTTTGTTGCCATCTAGTCTGTTCAGATCATGGGGATGTCTTGCATGAAGGGTCATGCTCCTCCAATGGTTAACCTTTCCTTCTATAGTGATAATTTCTTCAATTTTCCAGGTTGTGCTTACATTTAAAGTTTAGTGATGTGTACTTCTTATCAGAATTGCATATGCTCGTATGGAGTTCTGAATTCTGTTTTCATTGATGAAAATATATCCTCAGAAGTTTTATCTGACCATTCTGTAAATTTTTAATGTCAGTTTTTCTCTTTCTCCTGCTCTCCTAGGTTGTGTTAATCTAAGTGCGTTTGAGTGTGCATAGTGATTTCTAAAATTTTGTAGTCAATATAACAACATGAAAGAGTTCTGTTTTTCCACTTGATTTAGAATTATATAATCTATTAGCAGTTGTTCTTTATATCCTTTTGTACCCTTACAGCATTTTCTCTGCTCTTCAGTAAGTTTATTGTGGTTAAGGTGTGTCAAAGAATAATTTGCTTGGTTGTCTCTGATTTGCTACTCTATCATCATCTCATTCAGTAAATCAGAGTAAATTATTTATAATAATAATTATTATTTCTTTTTTCTTTCTTTTTGTAACTGCACAATTTGTTGTCTTATGTAGACTGGTTGTCTACTCTGTCAGTGTGGTCTTTCATTGATTATATTATAGATTTTGGATTTATTGAGCATGCTTGCAAGAAAATGAACCTCAGGCTGGTACATGGTGACATATATGTACTTTGATAATAAATCTACTTCGAACTTTGAATCCAATTATTGAATGATATGGTCGAAGTGTTTTAAATTACAAAGGGATGGGATAGAAAAGGCAGCAATAAATTAGATTGAGGAGCTGATTTACAGATAGGCAAGTGAAAAAGGAGATCGCCCTGTGTGTGCATTTCTGGATTGCTTTGTTAATTTTAGCAGGTGTTCACACTTGTGATGTGTGTTTGAGCATCTGATCCATTTTCAGCATTAGATAACCACCTATTGATGTCAATCTGCCTTCTGATTACTGTTCTGAATATCCGTCATTAAGCGTGTCAAGCCAACCAGGTCTCCACGTCTCCACTTGTTTTCCAGTTCCTCTCACTGTGATCCCTCCAGTTAACGGGCTACTTGCACTGAAAGATCCAAATCCTCCAGGTTGCGGCAGATCTCTCTGGAGACTATATCTGCAGGCTGGATGTTATCCATGTCTGCAAACATCGAGATGAATTACCAAGTTTATACTGAATAAAATCCACAACAAGGGCAACTGAGGGAGGAGGAGAAGATGGTGACGCAATGCAGCTCGCAGCGGCCACTCCGGTGAATGATATCTGTTATCTGTCAAGTAGGGTGCCGTGTACAATCCTGATTTGATGGAGACAGACATGAGAGCACGAAGGAACATCTGGAGAAACTTCTGAAATGCCTTCTTCGCTGCTGCTGCTACTGTGTGATCCAGAATCTCCGGAGGAGAAGGCCCCGAGTCTTTGGCTTTGCTTGTTGCTCGGCGGCCGGGGCAGGGTCAAAGCGCTCGGCAGAGATGGTGCTAGGTGCTCAGTGCTCGGTGTTGGAGGGCTGGTCGGAGGCTCGAAGTTTTCAGACGGACTCGAGTCGGTTGTGGTCGGGTGCTTCCAATGCATCGGCAGTTGTTGGCGCCTGGAGGTTTATGGCAGGGAGAGGTTCTCCCTTTTGCCGCCTGCTATCGGGACTATCGGGAGTCGATCGGAATTTTGAGACTTTTTTTTACCATGCCCATGGTCTGCTCTTTAACAAATTATGGTATTGCTTTGCACTGCTGTAACTATATGTTATAATTATGTGGTCTTGTCAGTGTCAGTCTTTGGTTTGTCCTTTTTTTTTGTGATATCATTCTGGAGGAACTTTGTATTATTTCTTAATGCTAAATGCATGCATTTCTAAATGACAATAAACGAGGACTGAGTGTCCTCATAATCTAATCTAACTGTGATGATGTCAGTGAATGAAAGCCTGCCAGGTATCGCATGAGTCACAAAGAGTGATCTTGCCTGAGGGTTTGCAGCAAGCTGGGAGGGACCACAGCAACAGGGATTGATGGAGGATGAAGAGAAGCCCAGAAGGTAAAGTTCAGGCGAGCGTCATAGAAACATAGAAACATAGAAAATAGGTGCAGGAGTAGCCCATTCGGCCCTTTGAGCCTGCACCACCATTTATTATGATCATGGCTGATCATCCAACTCAGAACCCCGCCCCAGCCTTCCCTCCATACCCCCTGATCCCCGTAGCCACAAGGGCCATCTCTAACTCCCTCTTAAATATAGCCAATGAACTGGCCTCAACTGTTTCCTGTGGCAGAGAATTCCACAGATTCACCACTCTCGGTGTGAATAAGTTTTTCCTAATCTCGGTCCTAAAAGGCTTCCCCTTTATCCTCAAACTGTGACCCCTTGTTCTGGACTTCCCCAACATCGGGAACAATCTTCCTGCATCTAGCCTGTCCAACCCTTTAGGATTTTATACGTTTCAATCAGATCCCCCCTCAATCTTCTAAATTCCAACGAGTACAAGCCCAGTTCATCCAGTCTTTCTTCATATGAAAGTCCTGCCATCCCAGGAATCAATCTGGTGAACCTTCTTTGTACTCCCTCTATGGCAAGGATGTCTTTCCTCAGATTAGGGGACCAAAACTGCACACAATACTCCAGGTGTGGTCTCACCAAGGCCTTGTACAACTGCAGTAGTACCTCCCTGCTCCTGTACTCGAATCCTCTCGCTATAAATGCCAGCATACCATTCGCCTTTTTCACCGCCTGCTGTACCTGCATGCCCACTTTCAATGACTGGTGTATAATGACACCCAGGTCTCGTTGCACCTCCCCTTTTCCTAATCGGCCACCATTCAGATAATAATCTATTTTCCTATTTTTGCCACCAAAGTGGATAACTTCACATTTATCCACATTAAATTGCATCTGCCATGAATTTGCCCACTCACCCAACCTATCCAAGTCACCCTGCATCCTCTTAGCATCCTCCTCACAGCTAACACTGCCACCCAGCTTCGTGTCATCCGCAAACTTGGAGATGCTGCATTTAATTCCCTCATCCAAGTCATTAATATATATTGTAAACAACTGGGGTCCCAGCACTGAGCCTTACGGTACCCCACTAGTCACCGCCTGCCATTCTGAAAAGGTCCCGTTTATTCCCACTCTTTGCTTCCTGTCTGCTAACCAATTCTCTATCCACATCAATACCTTACCCCCAATACCGTGTGCTTTAAGTTTGCACACTAATCTCCTGTGTGGGACCTTGTCAAAAGCCTTTTGAAAATCCAAATATATCACATCCACTGGTTCTCCCCTATCCACTCTACTGGTTACATCCTCAAAAAATTCTATGAGATTGGTTAGACATGATTTTCCTTTCACAAATCCATGCTGACTTTGTCCGATCATTTCACCACTTTCCAAATGTGCTGTTATCACATCTTTGATAACTGACTCCAACAGTTTCCCCACCACCGACGTTAGGCTAACTGGTCTATAATTCCCCGGTTTCTCTCTCCCTCCTTTTTTAAAAAGTGGGGTTACATTAGCCACCCTCCAATCCTCAGGAACTAGTCCAGAATCTAATGAGTTTTGAAAAATTATCACTAATGCATCCACTATTTCTTGGGCTACTTCCTTAAGCACTCTAGGATGCAGACCATCTGGCCCTGGGGATTTATCTGCCTTCAATCCCTTCAATTTACCTAACACCACTTCCCTACTAACATGTATTTCGCTCAGTTCCTCCATCTCACTGGACCCTCTGTCCCCTACTATTTCTGGAAGATTATTTATGTCCTCCTTAGTGAAGACAGAACCAAAGTAATTATTCAGTTGGTCTGCCATGTCCTTGCTCCCCATAATCAATTCACCTGTTTCTGTCTGTAGGGGACCTACATTTGTCTTTACCAGTCTTTTCCTTTTTACATATCTATAAAAGCTTCTACAGTCTATTTTTATGTAAACAGGTCCTTTGGCCCATTGATCCTGCACTGACCCCAAACACCCAATTACACTAATCCTATGATAATCCTAATTTTATTCCTAGCACACTTACATCATCTCCCATCCACTGCCTCCAGAAGATCCTACCCTCACATACTCACCAGGGGCGATTTAAGGGGCTCAGAAACATTAGGACATGGGGAAATGGTTGGACCTGAAGAGTACTGTAATCCTGGAGTGATGAATCATTGTGTAGAGTTAAGAAACAATGAGGGTCTGACTACTCTCTGTGTCATGTTCTGTTAGTTGTCAACAAGTGGCTGCATTCGTGAGGATATTGCAGGGAAGAAATTATAATGTGGAATGTCAACTTTCCAAACATTGACAAGGATATAAAAGGCAAAGGCAGGGATAAAAGTCATTTATGAGAAACAGTTAATTATAGTGGTGCTGATTTCAATGGGGCACAAAAATGTCTGAGCTGCTTAAAGTGAAATCAAAACTCAGCAGACAAAATAGCGGTGGAATAGAGGGGCACCATTAAGGTGGAGATGTACATATATGGACAGAGTTGGTCGTTGTCACAAACATCGCATTTCACTGCGTGCTTCGATGGTTCAACATACTTGTGACAAGTGAAGCTAATCTCTAATTTCTTATTAGTTTACTCGGTGCTGTAAATTACCCCTGATGTGTATGTGATGGGTAGATGGGCAGAAGAGAATTAGAGATTTAACTCAGAGATAACCAGTTGAACAAAAAGTTAGCAAGTGGAATAGAGCAGAAAAGAGGGCAAGTGACAGATATCAGATTGTTAACACAAGTGAGAACTCAACTGATTACACAAAGTTCAGAGGGAAAATAAAGAAGGGAGTAAGAGAAACAAAGTGAGGAGAATTAGAAAGGACTAGTAATCAATATAAAGGCAATCCAGAAATATTTCATTGTTATGGGTGTTTGGTGGTACATGTAATGTATTTAATATTTCAGTAATACTTGAGTAATATTGTAAATACCATATATTGTTTAATTAATCACTCTTTGTTTGTTTTATAGGCACAGCTTAACTTCATTAGGCATAATTCATCCAGATTGTTAAGGGTTAAGTTCGCTGTGTATGCTATGTGACACATTATTACATTTTGGGGGTGGGTTGTTTTATATATACGGCATTAAATTTGCTTGCGATTGGAATAAAGTGCATGCTAGAAGTAAATACACTCTTGTCAATTTTTACCAACACTCCACTGGATGTTTCCAGAGTGATTTTGCTCGTTTTACAATCACGACAGCAAACACCATTGCTCTCAAAGTCCCTGAGTTCTGGAAGGAACATGCCACCATTTGGTTTGGTCAGGCAGGGTCCCAGTTCACAGTGAGGGGAATCTCATAAGACGATACAAGATATCGTCGCGGCGTTAGACAGCTCTCCTATAGTACCCCCCAGAAGTCGGCAGGTATGAGACTCTGAAGCAACTCCTTCTAGAGACTTGCGAACTTTCTGAGTCTGAACGCGCCTGTCGGCTCCGCTCACTGCCCAGCTTAAGCGATTCCAAGCCGCCAGCGTTGATAGACCACATGTTGTCCCTCCTTGGCGGATATCAGCCATGTTTCATCTTCAGAGAGCTTTCCCTGCAGCATCTACCTGGCAAGCTGGGGTCAGCTCTGGCTGGCCGTCACACACCTCCGGGCTCTAGCGAGAGAGGCTGACAAGGTGTTTTCAGGAGGGCCTGTGTGACCATGCAGCTGGACAACCTTACCACCCTGCTGCCACCTGAGCTCGAGATAATCGCCGTGGCTCAACGATGGTCTCCTAACCTGTGTTTCTACCACACAAGGCTTGGGCCAAGAGCTAAGAAGTGTCATCCACCCTGAGGGTAGGAAATGGAACGGCCGGCATATGTTAGCTGCTATGGGCGTAGGCAGATCAGACCGTTCGTTGGTCGTTACAGACTCTGTTTCAAGGTACCATTTCCCCTGTGACATGGACACTCAGGGGAGTGCCCTACCCAAATTGGACATACGATCTGGGGAATATGGACTGTCTCGCGAGGCTGTGAATGGCAGTGCCATATGGACTTTTGGTGAGCATTGTATGGTGTTGTACTTTGGTGGGCAGAAGTTCGGCTGGGAGTTAGTGTTGGCGACGGTGTCTACACCCCGTCTGGGGACTAATTTCCTTGGTCCCAGCAGCCTTCTCGTTGATGTCCAGAACTGGCACCTGGTCAATGCAGAGACTTTCTATTCCCTCTCCGACACACTTAGTGCCACCGGCACTTCAAAGCTGTCCAGTGCCCTTTCCAACTCCGATGACTTCCTACACCTCCTCGCTGAGTTCCCTGACCTGACTGAGCCCACCTTCTCCTCATCCACTGCTAAACACGGGATGGAGCACCACATCTTCACCCGTTCATGCCTGCACCAGGCACCTTGACCCAGAGCAGCTAGCCATCGCCAAGGCTGAGCTTGACACTAAGGAGTGCCTGGTCATCGTCAAGAGGTCCAGCAGTCGATGGATTTCCCTTCTGCGGGTGGTGGGTGGCATCTATGTGGTGACACTGCTGTCTCAACGACTCCACGACCCCTGACCAGTACTTGATCTCGCACATCCACGAATTCTCTGCTCACCTGGCAGGGAAAATTATTTTCTGGAAGGTGGACCCCGTTTGCAGTTATCACCAGGTCCCTGTCCACCCAAGTGACATTCCTAAGACCACTGTTATTACACCATTCGGTTTACTTGAGTTCCCTCGAATGCCATTCGGGCTGAAGAATGCGCCCCATCGACAGTGTTCTCAGGGATTTCCCATTCCTGCTCGTTTACCTAGATGACATTTTGGTAGCCAGCTCTGCTAGAGATGAACATCCCTTACACTTGAGAACCCTTTTCAAACACCTTAGTCAGCACAGTCTTATTGTCAACCCGGCGAAGCGCCAGTTTGAACTGTCCATGGTTGATTTCCTCAGACACCGTGTCAATGCAGCAGGGGCAGCTCCCCTGCCAGCTGAAGTTGAGGACATTAAGTGCTTCCCTTGGCCAGTCACCATAAAAGCCCTGCAGGAGTTTTTGGGCATGGTGAACTTTTATCACCTAAAGCGGCTCAGCTCATGCCTACGAGGCCCTTAAGAGAAAGGCAGCCAAGCAGGTCGTGGACTGGCGCGGAGTGTTCTTGGACACTAAGCAGGCATTGCCTAATGCAACGCTGCTGGCACACCCCTTGCCAGTCACGCCGATCGTTCTCACTACGGATGCATCGGATTGCACGGTCAGCGCGGTGCATGAGCTGTTGGTCAACGGCGCTTGGCAGCCTCTCGCCTTTTTTAGCCATCAGCTTCACCCCTGTGAGCACAAGTTCAACCGTGAGCTTCTCGGCCTGTACTTGGCAGTGCGGCATTTTTGTTTCCTCCTGGAGGGCTGTCCATTTACGAGTCTTGTGGCTCATAAGCCTCTAATGTTCACCATGGCCATAGACTCTGAACCTTAGACTGCCCAGCAGCAACGCCATCTTTCTTTTATTTCAGAGTTCACCACAGACATCCAGCATGTCATGGGGAAGCGTAACCTCGTGGCTGACTGCCCTTCCCGGTCCTTCACTGGTGCAGTCCATTTGGGCGTGGACTGCGCTCAGTTGGAGGAAGACCAGGTTTCGGACCCGAGCTTGCAGGCGCTGCATTTGGCAGGCACAGGGTTGAAAGTGGTGAATATTGTTTTTGGTGACAGTGGCGTTTCACTACTGCGTGAGTACCAACGGGATGACCCAGGCACATTTTTTATGCGGTCCACGGGCTTTCGCACCCAGGCCAGAGGGCATCGCAGAAATTGGCGACAGAAAAGTTTGTGTGGCACGGGCTTAAGAAGGACGTCAGGGACTGGGCTAGTGCTTGTTAGATGTGTCAATGCATGAAGGTGCACTGGCAAACCAAGAATCCTTTATCTCCTCTCGTGGTCCCTGAGTGGCATTTCAACCACACGAATGTGGATTTGGTTGGCCTGCTGCCCCCATCCCGTGGGTTTACTCACCTCCTCACCGTCATTGATAGGACCACACCTTGGCTGGAGACAGTGTTGCTGTCGTCCATTTCAGCCGCGGAGGTGGCGGAAGCATTTGCTGGCTCGTGGATCACTCGGTTCAGTGTCCCGTCGGAAATCTCTTCAGACTGAGGGACACAGTTTACATCTGAACTTTAGTGTGTGGTTGACCATGATCTGGGGGTCAAACTGCACCAGACCACGGCTTATCACCCTCAGGCCGACAGTCTGTGTGAGCGGTTCCACCGTTCAATGAAAGCTACTCTCCGTGCATGCCTCAGTGATGGTTATTGGGTGAACAGACTGCCGTGGGTCATGTTGGGCCTGAAGACAGCCCCTAAGGCCGACCTTCAGTCCCCATCTGTGGAGCTCATTTTCGGGCAACCGCTGCGGGGGCCGGGAGGGTTACTCCCAACATCCACAGTCCCATGGTCTGTTTCGCAGCAGTGGTCAGCTTTTATGGGCAGCGCCAAAACCTTTGCTCCGATGCCCACGATGCAGCGTGGCCTGTCGTGGTCACACCTGTTGCCGGGTCGGTGGGAGGTGAAGTATGTGTTTGTGCATCATGATGGACATTGGGGTCCCCTGTGGCTGCCTTATGATGGCCCATTCCTCATGTTGGAAGCGGGGAATAGGTTTTTAATGCTGGACTCCGGAGTATCCCATCTCAAGCCTGCCCATTCGGATCTGGACTCCCCAGTGGAAGTGGCACAGCCCCCACAGAGGGGCCGGCCTCCCACCTCCGGACCTTCTGACATTGAAGTGCCCTTCCTTCCTGGCACCTGCCCATGAAGCACGAATAGGTTCGGCTGAGCTTTGCGGAACCCTGCTCGTTTGACTTTGCCTGCTAGAGTGAATTCTACAGGGGGGGCGGGTGTGTAGGGACTCCTTCATTTCATTAGGCAGAATTCACCCATTTGTTTGCGGTTGGAATACAGTGTACGCTGGAAGTAATTACACTGGTGTCAGTTTTTCTCGACACTCCTGTAGTTTACAGTATTCATTACAGCTTAGACGTAAAAACTACATGAATGCCATACATCATTATGCCACCATGTTATGTTTGAGCACCTCGCTAACGAAAAGGAACGAAAGCCCAAGTACACAAACATATCCCAGCTCCCATGTTTTGCTTTCAGTTAGTTTCTGGAGTTACAAAATGTGACAGTGGCAATGAAGAAATTGTGAAGTGAACACCAGACGACTACCTACCTTTTGAAACACAGCACATTTTTCTTCAGGAGCAGGGAGGGACAATGAAGTTTTAAAAAAGTGCAGCATGTTTTTCTTTGGAAGGTGATAGAGATGCTTGAGCAAGAGAAAAGGCATAAAAACAGACAAAATTAATAATTATGGCCATGGGTTCATAAACAGTGAGTACCGGGTGAAAATAATAATAAATAATAAAAGGCAGAAATAGCTGGCTACATCAGAAAGATAGATGTGTTTGATTGCAAAACACATAACTGGATGATGTACACTGAACGAATTGAGCAGTATTTTCATACAAATTAAATAGCCAATGAAAAATGAGTGCCAGTGTTGCTAAGTGTAATAGGCAGAAAATCATACAGTTTGCTTAGAAGTTTCACTGCTCTGAAATGAGCTTTGCTGACATTGTAAACACAATGCAGAAACATTTAGAACCAAAACTATTGTTGACTGCAGAATGCTTGAGATTTCATAAATGGAATCTAAAGCAAGGAGAGCCCATTTCAGCTTACGTGGCTGAATTGAAGAGATTGTCTGAGCATTGTCAGTTCAGTGATGGGTTTAATGATGCACTGAGAGACCGTTTAATTTGCGAAAGCAGATTATAACTGAAGCACAACTCACATTTATAAGAGCAATTGAATTTTCTGTATCAATGGAAACAGCAGCCTGAGACACAATTGTGTTGCGGTAAGATAAAAGTGAGTGTGAACAAAACTGCAACGTCTGAACAGAAACCTTTCTGGCTGAACAAATTCTGTTACCATTGTTGCAAAGGCTCATGTATTCCAGACAAATGCAGATTGAAAGACGAAATTGCACAAAATGCAATAAAGTAGGGCACCTACAAAAAGCATATTGGGCATATAAAAGTAAATGGGCTGCACAGGGAAGAGAAAACAATAAAAAGTACAAGTTACAGTTTCAAAAAGAGCACTAATCTGCATGCTGTTGATGAAAAATTTGATAATGGTGAGTGTGAAATGGACTGCGTAGCCTTGAGATTTATAATGTGAAAACTAACAAGAGACAAGCAATATGGCTCACATCAGAGGTGAACGGCAAGTTAATTAAAATGAAATTGGACACCAGCTTGGCTGCTTCAGTCATTCCACAAAATAAGTTTGAATGACATTTCAAAGATAGTAAAGGCTGCAGATATCTAACTGAGAACTTATACTGGAGAAAAGATAACTCCTGTGGGAATTACATTCATAACAGTGAAATACAACAACCAACAAGCACATTAGGCTTTTATGTGGTAAAAAGGGGAGGGCTAGTATTATGGGGTTGCAATTGGGTTGCCATTGGGGTCGTAAACACCAATGGTCCCAATAGCCAAGAAGGATGGATCTGTCAGTGTCTGTGGTGATTTTAAGGTCACCATCAACCCAGTACTGGAAGTAAATCAGTGCCTTGTTCCCTTGTTTCCAGTGAGAAACACTTCAGCAGAGTGAACTTAGCTGAGCCCTGCATACAGATGGAGATGGAAGAAGAGTCCGAAGTGTTCCTCATCATAAACACTCACAAAGGGCTTTATTGCTATAATAGGCTTATTTTTGGAGTAACATCGGCATCTGTACTCTGGCAGAAAGTTATGGACTAGGTGCTGCAAGGCTGCCTAGGCACTCAGAGTTACCTGGATGACAATGAGAATAGCAAGGAACATCTCCAAAATCTTAAGACAGTGTTAAAAAAATTGGAAGATTATGGGCTCAGAGCATGATGCAACAAGTGTGAATTCTTCAAACCAGCCATCACTTACTGTGGTCACACCATTGAGGCACAAGAATTACACAAGTGTGCTGAGAAAATTCAAGCAGTGGTGGAGGTTCCCAAGGCCAAAGATGTGTCACAGTTGCAGCCCTTTTTTTAGGATTGTCAATTATGGTAACAGGTTCCTTGCAAACTTGGCTACTGTTCTCTGCCCCTTGAACTCATTACTACAGATCAGGGAAAAAATGGCAATGGACAAAGCAGTGTGAGATGGTTTTCCAAAAGGCAAAGGAAATGGTGACATCAGACACTGTACTCACACATTATGATTCACATCGTCCAGTGAAGTTTGCATGTGATGCCTCACCTTACAGTACAGGTGCAGTCATGTCATAATTATGAGTGATGGAAGTGAAAGCCCCACAGCCTTTGCATCATGTTCCTTAACACTGCAAAGAAAAATTACACACAGATTGACAGAGAGGCCTTGAGTCTGGTTTGGGGAGTAAAACATTTCAAACAATACTTGTATGGGAGAGAGTTCAGCCTCGTTACTGATCATCAACCACTGGTGTCCATTTTCAAACCACAGAAGGGTGTTCCACTAATGAATGCAGAGATGTACTCTGTTTCTTGGAGGACAAGATCAAAATCAAGAGGACAGATAATCATGCAAATGCTGATGGATTGTCCCACTTACACTTGGAAATGGAAATAACTGAAACATTTACAAAAGAAGACACTCCTTTCAATTTATTCTCCCTAATGCAAATCAGAAGTCTTCCAATTACAGCAGACATGACGCAAAAGGAAACTAGAAAAAAACCCACACTGTCTCAGATCTACATGACAATCCAAAATGTCTGGAATGTGCAACAGAAATCCCAGTTCCCCCATTTTTACCAGTGCTGAGATGAACTTGTCCTTGACGGGTTCGCCTAATGGGGGGATTCAGAGTTGTTGGACCATCTAATCTGAGAGATAAAGTGTTGGAGGAGCTACATGCTGGTCATCTGGGCATGGTCAAAATGAATGCATTGGTTCAAAGTTTTGTTTAGTGGCCTGGGATAGATTAGCAAATCAAGCAGTCTGTCATGCATTGTTTGGGATGCAAACACGTCCAGGAGATGCCAAAAGCGCACCTCTCCATCCCTGGAAATGCCCTCGTTGCCTGCCAGAGGATTCATGTGGATTTTGCAAGATGTTTCATGAGCACAAATTCTTTGGTAGCAGTGGATGCAGCTACAAAGTGGCCAGAAGTGTTCCCAATAGCCTCTACTAAAGCCCCACATACTGTTGATGTGTTAAGAAGTCTCTCCTCAAGGACTGGTGTTCCAGAACACTTAGTCACTGACAATGGACCACAGTTCATTGCAGAATCGTTTCAGTCATTCCCGACAATGAATGGAATAAGGTATATTACATCTGTACCGTACCACTCAGTTACAATGGCCTGGTGGAAAGGTTTGTCCGGTCTGTGAACAATGTCAGCAGAACACACTACACTGACACTGAATCAGAAGCTCACCAGTTTCCTCCCTGCATATCGCAATGCAACACACTCCACAGCCAACAACTCACCAGCCCTGCTGTTCCTGGGTCATCCCTCATGTTCAAGTTTCCTCAAACCCAATCTCAGAAGGAGTATGGAGGACAAACAATTGGGACAGATTGAAACTTTCTCAAACAAGGAGGTTCAACATTCCACTCCTGGACAAGCAGTCCTGGTGAGGGACTACAGAGCTGATCAAAAGTGGGTACTTGGAAAGATTAAGGACAGAACTGGACCAGTTTCCTGCACAGTGAGCATTGCATCTGATGTCACTTGGAGACAACACATTGATCAGCTGAGGAGATCAGAGTCAATTGTTCAAGAAGAAAGGTGCCCAGTGCTTCAGAACCACCTCTTGCACCACGGAGGAGGCTGCAGAACCCATGGTTTCTTCACAGCCACAAGTCTCACCTGCCAAGCAGAGTGGCCCACCATGACCCCCTCCTACCCCGACATCCAGTCAGGAAAGACATTATCCCACAAGAGTAAGAAATCCTCCACAGTGATTAAATCTTTCAGCCTGAATGGGACAATTTAAAATTTACTATGCTGTGGATGTCTATATAGTAGTTGTATTAATGCATTAGTTGTATAGTAGTGGTAGTAATAATGTGAGCTACCTTAATGACTATCACCCAGTAGCACTCACACCGACAGTGATGAAATTCTTTGAGAGGTTGGTTATGACTAGACTGAACTCCTGCCTCAGCAGGGACCTGGACCCATTGCAATTTGCCTATTGTTACAATAGGTCAACGGCAAGCGCAATCTCCATGGCTGTCCACACAGCTCTAGACTACCTAGACAACACAAACACCGACATCAGGAAGCTGTTCATCGGCTATAGCTCAGCATTTAATACCATCATTCCCACAATCCTGATTGAGAAGTTGCAGAATCTGGGCCTCTGTGCCTCCCCCTGTAATTGGATCCTCGACTTCCTAACCGGAAGACCACAAGTGTGCGAATTGGTGATATCATATCTTCCTTGCTGACAATCAACACTTGTGCACCTCAGGGTGTGTGCTTATCCCACTGCTCTATTCTCTATATACACATGACTGTGTGGCTAGGCATAGCTCAAATACCATCCATAAATATGTTGTACCATGGAGAGCATTCTGATAGGCTGCATCACTGTCTGGTATGGAGGGGCTACTGCACAGGACCGAAAGAAGCTGCAGGAAGTTGTAAATCTAGTCAGCTCCATCTTGGTTACTAGTCTACAAGTACCCAGGACATCTTTAGGGAGCGATGTCTGAGAAAGGCAGCATCCATTATTAAAGATCTCCAGCACCCAGGACATGCCCTTTTCTCACTCTTACCATCAGGTAGGAGATACAGAAGCCTGAAGGCACACACTCAGCGATTCAGGAACAGCTTCTTCCCCTCTGCCATCCGATCCCTGAATGGACACTGAAGCTTTCGACACAACCTCACTTTTTTTAATATACAGTATTTCTGTTTTTTGCACATTTTTTAATAATCTATTCAATATATGTAATTGATTTACTTGTTTATTTATTATTATGTTTTATTTTATTTATTATTTTTTTCTCTCTCTGCTAGATCATGTATTGCATTGAACTGCTACTGTTAAGTTAACAAATTTCATGTCACATGCCGGTGATAATAAACCTGATTCTGATACTGATCCTGATTCTGTATTATATAGTATAGTGTGTATATAAGATGACTAGAGAGCAATATGTTACATATTTGTGTTGAGATGCATTCTATATTGAAATGCAGATCATAGCTAAGCAGACATAGCTAAGTGTGGTGTATTTAACATTTCAATAATATTTGAGGAATATTGTAAATATATTGTTTGATTGAACATTCTGTATTTACATATTTCATGATGGATTATATGTAAGAACTACATGAATGTCATATATCATTACGCCACCACATCTGAGCGCCTCACAGAAGGAAAGGAAAGAAAAATTAAGTATGCAAACAGATCCTGGCTACTGTCTTTATCTTTCGATTAGTTTCTGTAGATAAGAAAGATAACAGCGGGATTTTCTACAGAGAAAGAAATTTGCTTATGAATGCAATGGATATGACAGAAGCCCTCCCGGACTACTTTGCACCATTCTTCGCAAGGAAGGGAATGCTGATAGGGTCTCAGCAAGGGAGGATAAGGCTGAGATTCCTGATGGAATAAAAGTTGATAAGGAGAAGGGACTGGAATGCCTTAAGGTGGATAAGGTATATGGTCCAGATGGAATGCTTTCTAGGAAGCTGATTAAATTGAAGAGGTGTGAGGCATAATTTTCCAAACATCTGTAGACTTATGGATGGTACTTGAGGGGTGAAATATTGCAAATGTTGCAACCCTGACAGAAGAAAATGTGCCAGTGTAAAATAATCAGTTTACTCGTGATAATGAGGAAAGTTCTAGTTACAATAATCAGTTCCTGTCTATAATCTAGGTGGCTTTTATGTCATCCAGAACAACCTAGATTCTTACAGATTCTACAACAATCGGTTGTAGAATCAGTTGTTTTTCTATTAGAAGTGTAAAATGGAGTTCCCCCGGAATCAGTACTAGAACCATTACTTTTCTTAAGACATATTAATGACTTGGATTTGAGTGTGCACAGCACAATTTCCCATTTTCAGCTGACTCAAGACTTGGGAGGTGTAGTGATCTGTGAGGAGAATAATGATGAGCTTCAAAAAAACTTGAGTTAGTTGGTGAAACGGGGGGAAGATGTGTGACAGATCAAATGGGCATATTGTATGTTGTAACACACATCAAAGTTGCTGGTGAACACAACAGGCCAGGCAGCATCTGTAGGAAGAGGTACAGTCGACATTTCAGGCCGAGACCCTTCGTCAGGACTAACTGAAGGAAGAGTTAGTAAGAGATTTGAAAGTGGGAGGGGAAGGGGGAGATCCAAAATGATAGGAGAAGACAGGAGGGGGAGGGATGGAGCCAAGAGCTGGACAGTGCTGTCCAGCTCTTGGCTCCATCCCTCCCCCTCCTGTCTTCTCCTATCATTTTGGATAAATCTCTTACTAACTCTTCCTTCAGTTAGTCCTGATGAAGGGTCTCGGCCTGCAACGTCGACTGTACCTCTTCCTACAGATGCTGCCTGGCCTGCTGCGTTCACCAGCAACTTTGATGTGTGTTGCTTGAATTTCCAGCATCTGCAGAATTCCTGTTGTTTATATTGTATGTTGTTACATTTTGGCAGAAGGAATGAAGTGAGACAATATAAACCAGAGGGCACAAGTCTAAAAGGAGTACAGGAACTGAGAGATTCAAGAGTTTCTCTGTACAGAGCATTAAAAATGGCAGGGTATGTACAAACAGTTGGTTAAAATGCAGAATCCTGGGCTTTATAAATGAGGCATAAAATATAAAAGGAAAAAACCACAATGAAATGTAAACCATTTGATGAGTCACAACTGGAGTCCAGGGCACCATGTTTTAGGAATGATGACAGAGCTTTGGAGAAGCAGAAATTTACTAGAATGACTCCTGACTTCAGTCAGGTGGAAGACTGGAGGAGTAGTATGTTCTTCTTGAAATGAGGTGTTTGTAATTCTTTAAAATTAATTAATAGTACAAGTAGAGAAAAACTCTTCCCATTAAGTGGAAGGGTCAAGAACTAAGATATACAGAATGAAGCAGATTGGCAAAAAAAATGTCAAAAGAGACATGAGAGTGCAAAACACACAAAGTGCTGGAGGAACTCAGCAGGCCAGGCGGCATCTATGGAAAAGAACAAATAGTTGACATTTCGGGCCGAGACTCTTCATCGGGACTGGAGAAATAAAGATGTCGAATCAGAGGAAGAAGGTGGGGGGAGGAAAAGAAGAAACACAAGGTTATAGGTGAAACTGGGAGGGGAGAGGAGTGAAGGAAAGAGCTTGGAAGTCAGTTGGTGAAGGAGATACAGGGCTGAAGAAGGGAGAATCTGATAGGAGAGGACAGAAGGCCATGGAAGAAAGAAAAAGGGGAGGAGCACCAGAGGGAGGTGATGGGGAAGTAAGGAAGTAAGGTGAGAGAGGGAACTGGAAATGGAGAATAGGTGAAGGGGAGGGAACATTGCCGTAAGTTCAGAATTTGATGTTCGTGCTATCAGGTTGGAGGCTGTCCAGATGGAACATAAGGTGTTGCTCCTGCAAATTGAGTGTGGCCTCATTGTGGCAGTAGAAAAGGCCATGGGCTGACATGTTGGAATGAGAATGGGAAGTAGAATGCAATGAGAGATCCCACTTTTTCTGGAGGACGGAGCATAGGTGCTCTTCAAAGTGGTCTCCCAATCTATGTCGGGGCTTGCCAATATACAGGAGGCCACACCAGAGCACCTGATACAGTATTTGACCCCAACAGACCTCACAGGTGAAGTGTTGCCTCAGCTGGAAGGACTGATTAGGGCCCTGGATGGTAGTGAGTGAGGAGGTGCAGGGACAGGTGTGGCACTTGTTCCCCCTGTAAGGATAAGTGCCAGGAGGGAGATCCGTGGGGGGGTGGGGAGATGAATGGACAAGGGAGTTATGTAGGGAGCAATCCCTGCAGAAAGCAGAAAGTGGGGAGAAGAGAAAGATGTGTTTGGTGGTGGGATCCTGTTGGAGATGGTGGAAGTTACGGAGAATTATGTGCTGGACATGGAGGCTGGTGGGGTGGTAGGTGAGGACAAGAAGAACCCTATCTCTGGTAGGGTAACAGAGGAGGGTGGGGCAAGGGTAGTCGTGCGTGGAATGGAAGAGATGCGGATGAGGACAACATTGATGGTGGAGGAAGGGAAGTCTCTTTCTTTGAAGAAGGAGGACAACTCCTTCATACTGGAATGAAAAGCCTTATCCTGAGAGCAGATGCAGTGAAGTGGAGGAGTTGTGAGAAGGGGATAGCATTTTTACAAGTAACTGGGTGGGAAGAGTATACATACTTGTGAGAGTCAGTAGATTTTTAACAGACATCTGTAGATAAGCTGTCTCCAGAGATAAGGACAGAGAGATCAAGAAGGAGAAGGGGCGTGTCAGAAATGGACCAGGTGAATTCGCGAGCAGGGAGGAAGCTGAAGGCAAAGGTAATGAAATTGATGAGCTCTGCATGGTGCAGGAAGCAGCACCAATGCAGTTGTCAATGTAGCATAGGAAAAGTCAGAGAGTGACACCAGTGTAGGCTTGGAACATAGACTGTTCCACGTAGCAGACAAAAAGGCAGGCATGGCCTTTGGACGCCCATGGGTTCCCATGACTCCTCCTTTTGTTTGAAGGAAGTGGGAGGAGCCAAAGCGGAAATTATTAAGAGTGAGGACAAGTTCCACCAGACAGATGAGAGTGGTGGTGGAGGGGAACTGGGGGTCTGGTGTCCAGAAAGAAACGAAGAGCTTTGAGGCCTTCCTGGTGGGGTATAGGGACTCGACATCCATAGTGAAAATAAGATGCTTGGGACCAGAGAACTTGAAATCATCAAAAGTATGTGAAGGGTCATGGAAGTACGTAGGAAGGGACTGAACCGGGGGGATAAAACTGAGTCAAGATATGCAGATACGAGTTCAGTGGGGCAGGAACAAGCAGAAACAATGGGTCTACCTGGAAAGGCAGGGGTTTGTTGATTTTGTGTAGGAGGTAGAAACTGGAGGTGCAGGATGTAGGAACTATGAGGTTGGTGGCAGTGGACGGGAGATCCCCAGAGATAATAAGGTCAGTTATGGTATGGGAGACAATGGCCTGGTGCTCCTTGGTGGGATCTGTTCGAGGGGTAAGTAAGAGAAAGTGCCTAACAGTTGTCGTCAGGCCTCAGCAACGTAGATGTCAGTCCATCAGACTACTACAGCACCCTCTTTATCTGCGGATTTGATGGTGAGGTTAGGTTTAGTGTAGAGGTAGTGGAGAGCAGAGCATTCGGAAGAAGTGAGGTGGGATTGGAGTGAGGAATGGAGAAATTAAGACAGTTGATGTCCCATTGGCAGTTGGCAATGAAAAGATCCAGAGTGGCATGTCCAGGAAGAGGAGGAGGGTTGAAGACGGGAAAGGGGTCACTGGTGTGGGGTGAAGAGTTCTTGCCAAAGTAGGCACGGAGACGGAGGCAGCGGAAGAAGAGCTCAGCGTCATGGCAGATGCGGAACTCACTGAAATATTTTACTGTAGTGTATGACTAGATGAAAATCTGAAAGCTAAAGATTTGCAAGATTGCAGAAAGAAGGTGTTGCGAGTACAGCTACCTATGTGTAAGAGACTTAATGGATGGAATGGATTCTTCCCATTCTGTCAGTTTCAATGGTTCTGTGAATAAACAGAGAACTAATCTGAAATAAAACAATGGAATTATCAAATTCCCTTCAAAAGCACTGCACGGGGAGATGACGTACCACATCATACCTAGTGGGAACGTATCAGTTATGCACTGAATATTTTTGAAAACCTTAAATTAAAGTTTGTTTGGTACCTGAAGATCATTAATTTACTAAGAGGTCGTTTTGAATGGATTTCAGAAAGAACATATTATAGTAGACTCACTGGAGTGGATATCATTGTAGACCCACTGGAGTGTGGTCAGCTACATCCATCATCCTAAAAGAACAGTTACCCCATCATGCTGAAGCATTACCTTGAAAGAATAGTTACCTTCTCAATCAGTCCAGCCATCTTATCTTTCAAATTCTCTTCAGAGTCTTTCTGGCTGCAAATAACTATCACTGCACCTCCTCCTTAAGATAAGTCATAAAATCCACTTCAAGTAATTGCTCCAATTATGCCAACTGGAAGCATAATGACCTACAACTGATCTAGCTTTAAGACCAATCTCAACAATAAATGAATCAGCCAAATTGAGCCCCAATTGTGCAAAGATCTGTGAGAAATCAATCGCCTATGGACAGGTCAACCTGATTACTGACTTCACTTTGAAGAATTCCCTTCAGAGCTATCTTGGCCAATACAGAGCTCATCAAGGCAGCGTCTCTCCCAACCTTATCACTTACATGCAAACTGTACTGAGCTCTAAGGATGACAGCTCCTACCCCAGAAGACTATTGGATAGATGGGAAATGGAAGCACGACCAGTGGATCACTGACACATATCTCAGATAGTCATTGAATCATAGACAGAAGCAGCATGATAACAGGCCCTGCAACTAAGTGAACTAGCAGTAAACATCAGGCACTCATTTCCACACTAATCCCAATACTCTCTCCATTCTTGGGGAAATGTAATCCTCTTTTATGCCATAAGAAACCAGCTTAGACTGGAATATTAGTTGGGATGGAGCAGCTGGTCCACTTCCATGCTTGATGTCTGTATGATTCTACTTCAGAGCACCTGGAAAATCCCAGACTGCTTGCGTATGGCATCTCACTGCCCAGGGAAAGCAACAACTTTCTGGCTGGCGATTGGCATCAGAACTCAAATTGGCTGAGCCTGGATCTCCATGGAGATATCTGGACCCTCTGCTAGTGCTCCAATATACATATTTTACAGTATACTTCCACATTTCCAAATGGGGAAATTTTACGATTGCACTCCAGCTTCTGTCTCAACCAGCCCTGCACTCAGTGACCCCTCCCCGCCCCACTTCCCTGTCCAGTTCTCACTGCCCATTACTTTCTTCCTCAACCGGTTCTACCTCTCATCTCGAGGTTTCCGTCTCCCCCCTTCCTCTCACCTCTTTATACTATCACCCCTCGATGCTGTCAGTCCTGAGGGAGGATCTCAACCTGAAATGTCAGCCAATCCTTTGCCTCCGCAGATGATGCCTGACCCACTGAATTCCTCCAGCAGTTTGATTTTTGGTCTAGATCCCAGCATCTGAAGTCTCTAGTGTCTCCACTCTTTCATTCCGTTAACCGATCCCACTGCCTGCTACACTTAGATGCTAGTTTCCTCTTCCACACTAATTTTCCCTGCAGATTATGCCTGTCAATACCTCCAGTTGAACTCTCACTAGCACTAGGTGTAATTACACTGCCTAATTGACCTATCAGCCTGCACGCCTTTGAGCCGCAGGAGAAAATCCCCTCAGTCACAGCACTGGTGGAAAGTATTACACATCGACCAGCTGTTTCCCGGTGCTGTCAATAACCTGTTACCTTTCATGTCCCGTGTAATCTGCTGCCCGACCCTATAGCTACTGAGGAACAGAGTTTTTGCAGGACACTTGCACAGATATGCTCTTCACTTTCAGAGTGGATATGCATGTTGCCCTGAGCTGCAACCACTTGCCCTATGGACACCCCTACATAGAAGCAGGCTCCCATAGTATTTCTAAATTCAAAAGTCCAACATACATTCAGATGTTCATTCCAATGAGCAACAAAACTAGTATCCTCCTTCCCTCCACGTCTAGTAATTCTTCTTATCAGCCTTGTATGCTTTTGATGCCAGCTTTTGCAATTTTGTAGGGGTGTGGTTACCATATCACGTGATTTTTGTGTATTTTCCATCTCACAGGCATCTGTAAGAACCTAACCCATTCACAACCCAAGGTCAGCCTAGTCTGCCTGGTCTAACATCAGTAATTCCTTCCAATTGCAGATCACATTGAATTCAACAGGAATTGAACTAACCTGTGGACCCTAGCACTGGTACCTTTACCTAAAGCCGAGCATCTCCTCCCATGCATCTCACACTTACTGTTTGCATCTGTCCTTGTGGTGCCACTATTAGGTGCTGTGTCAAACAGATTCTGGCAAACTGATGTGGGTGCTTTCAGTCAGCCTGCTGTAACTTGAAATTCAAGCAAGAAAACAGCGGCACCTACACTGCCTTAGATTCCGTACATTGAAGGGTTGTTCTTGTGCTTTTGCTCTGAGGGAGCAACTAAGCTATAGAGTTGATTCAACATGATGGCACCGGGCCACTGTAACTTAACATTCTAAAAGCAGAGCTAATGAATTTCTCAGCAAGTAATTTGCTGAATGGGGAGGGTTCTGGGGAAATGGAATATTACAGAAGCGAAGTAGAACGGTAACAGGAGAGGGTGATTCAGCTTTTCAGTACAATCCATTCTGCACTGCCCTTCAATACAATCAGAGCTGATCCTCTTTCCTAAAGTGAGTTTAATGAGAATGTAGTTGGAGGCAGGGAAAACTTTTTAATGAGACTGTGACTTTCACTTCCCAGGATTGTGGTAGGTGCATAAACTATCAGTATTCCAGACGGGATTGGATGAGGATGAAGGAAAAGGGATGAAGAAATATGGGAACACAGAAAAAATGTGGTGAAAAGTGATGAGGAGTATTTTGTCAAGCAAGCCACCTGACAACTGGCTGGTTCTGATCTGCTGTTTCCACATTTTCCACTTCTGAACACACACACACACACACACACACACACACACAGACACACATGTAAGCACACGCACGCACATGCATATGTGGAAAATGATACTGTGTGTGACCTGAATATAAAAACAGTGAATGATAAATCCTCTTGGACACCTGCACATTTTACATGGTTTGAGATGGACACCTGACTTGATCTATAACATTGCTTCCGATAATTAACAGGCAGAGTACACTCCTGATTACTAATATTAATTTCAATACGATGCATTTTTTTATATTTTAGGCTAACAGAATAAATAACTTATAAATTGGTATCATTAAAACAAAATATACAATTTGACATTTAATAATAAAGTATAAGAAATCTCTTTGTTCAAAACAGAATAGCACAAAGCACCAAATTTTACTTGCAGCTACACCCCTGCTTGGTATAAAGTGTATCCAGTTCCAGGATTGCTGAGGCAAGCGTAGCTGAAGCTGCCGGAATGTATTTATTTACTTATTTATTGCGGTACAGCACAGAATGTGCCCTTCTGGCCTTTCGAGCCACGCTGCCCCCAGCAACTCCCCAATTTAATCCTAGTCTAGTTGTGAGCACGTGAAATGGCTAAGGTGAGGCAAAAACAACAGCTAGTGTAGAGAGGAGCAATGTGCATGTTTAACCACCTCTATGTATCTGAAATTATCAGAGTTTACAAATGGGACTGCACGTGCTGAATCAGGAGCACCACATGAGATGACAGAGGAACTCATTGAGTCAAGCGGCACTTATGGAGAGAAATGGACAGCCAATGTTTTGGGTTGAGACTCTTCATTTGGATCCTATATAAGTCAATTCAATTCAATTCAATTCAAGTTTAATTGTCATTCAACCGTACATGAAACTCATGAATACGGCCAAATGAGAGTGTTAGTCTGGGGCTAAGGTGCAAATGTCATAGGGAGGTGGCTGGGAACGGACCCAAGTGCAAGACACAGACACTGAAGTACTTGGGACAGGACTAGGATACAGGGCAATGGCAAGGATATGGACATGAAAACCAGGAACCCGGAACAGGACTGGACAAGAGAGCTAGGAGCCCATGCTTGGACTCTGAGCCAGAGACTGGACAAGGACCCAGAACCTGACCTCAGAACTAGGCAAGGACGTGACTTGGCTGGCAGGAAGAACGAGGCTGGAGTCTTCAGACTTGAGGCGAGGCTGGAGACCAGAGACTTGAGGCAAGGCTGGAGACCGGAGACTTGAGGCGAGGCTGGAGACCGGAGACTTGAGGCGAGGCTAGAGACCAGAGGCTTGAGGCTTGGGGTCTTGAAGCTTGGTTAGAGGGCGAGGTTTGAGGCCTGGGGTCTTGAAGCTCCTTCTGGGTAGGGCGCGGTACTCCACCCGACAGAGGCAAGGGACAGAACCAATCACAAGGTAACGGCAATACGGCCTGGCTTACCCGACGGAGGCAAGGGACAGGAAGGGACAGAACCAACCGTAGCTAACGGCAAGATGGCCTGGCTTACCCGACAGAACCAACCGCAGGGTGACGGCAAGACGGCCTGGCTTACCTAACGGAGGCAAAGGACAGGAAGGGAGCTAGGTACAGGGTGGCTCCAAGACAAGACTTCAGGCGAGACGAGGCGTGAGTTACCAACAAGACAAGGCAAGGGTTCAGGCAATGCAAGGTGAGACAAGAACTTCAGGCGAGGCGAGAGTTACTGGCAAGACAAGGCAAGGTTTCAGGTGAGGAAACAGAAGGCAAGGGAAGGGATACCAGGAGTAAGGACAAAAACAATCCAGCGGCCACATCCCGGTCTCTAGAGGTATTTATGCAGCCAGCCCCAACAAGAATCAGCTGCCTCAATTAGTGCTCAACAGGAACAGAAACAGGGTAGACAGGAAAACCTGGAGCAAGGGTCGACAGACTTCACAGACCAGACCATGACAGCAAAACACAGTGCCAACAGTCACACACAGCACAAAGCACATATAGCATATACAAGATAGGAAATAAATGTAAGATATCAGTAAAGTACACCCATGCAAAGTTAATAGTCCATATCCTGAGTCCATGAATGCTGGAGAAATCTGCAGTCGGCCACAATACAGATTGACTCTGCTAAGCGAATATCGGAGGGGCAGCACCAGCTGAAGACTGGATAGCGTGCCACACTATCCATGATGGAGCGCACCAGCTTCAACGCCTCTCCCTCCTGGCGGCTATAACAGGGAACACTGCAGCTTGAGGCTTGGTCCTCACTACAACCAAGGTTATGCAGCTCATCCGCCATCCAACCCTGCTCTCCGCCAGTAAATCAGTGAATCAGACTTGCAGCTTTCCACATTAACAGTGTCCAAAAGGGTCTTGTGATCACAAGAAAAGTGACTAAAGTGGTCACTCACTATTCGACTGCACGCCTCCTTCGCGTATCAACACGTCTCTGACCCAAGCAACAGCACGATCTGCACTGTTCAGCTCCTTCAGTTTCTCTGTCAACGAGCAACTCGTTGATGCAATACTTTAGGTAGTTAATGTCCAGCAGGATCTTGTGATCATAAAGAATGCACTTAAAAAAGACAGGAGCACCCTTTGTTACCCCAAAAAAGATGCTGTGATTGAACACACCGCCATCTTAGCGGAAGAAGATGGCATGTGACTTTACAAGTGAGTTTACAAAAGGGTTGCAGTCAGTGAATTGAAGCTATATGTGATGTAGATATGGATTATGTGGCCTTAGTTTATAGCTACTTAACTCCCAGCAGAACCAATCCTTCATTCCCCAAGGTATCCATTAGCTTCCCTCTGTTGTTGCCAAAACCAGCTGCAAAGCTTCTTTCTATTGAAGGCAGGATCAACAGTAAGGACTGGTTATTGAACTTGTGGAAGGAAATGCAAATGAAGTGTTGAAGACCAGCTCAGAGATGGAGAGATGGTCAGATACATACATAGTCCATCTAGATGACAAGTAGGAAACATGGAGCATTACACCCATATCTGGCTTCTCAACTGGACCCGGAAAGATAGAAAACTTGCAGGTAATAGACAGAATTATAAATATCCCAGAGATATGCATGATAACACATTTTTACAAACAATTGAAGAATAATGATTGGAAAAATTGTGAATTGCAAGAAAAAAATGAATTAAATTGGTACATTGATTTATCATTGTCACACAAAACGATGTACAATGAAAAAACTGTCTTGTATACCGTCCATATAAATCAATTCAGTACAACGGTGCATTGACGTAGTACAAGGTAAAACAAAAACTAATGCAGAATAAAGTATTGCAGAGTATTGCAGTTACAGAGACCACGCAGTGCAGGTTGGCAATAAGGTGTAAGGCCATAACAAAGTAGAATGTGAAATTGCCCTCCACGACACCCACCATCATGATTTGGAAATATATCAACATTCATTCACACTGCTGGGTCAAAATTCTACAACCCCTTCCTAACAGCATTATGGGTATCTTCTTTCTTCTTGTGCCCACAGCTCCCAGTGGAGTATAGTCCATTGATAACCACCGGTTTTTATTGTCTCCTGCTCTGAGTCAGTTTCTTGAGAGTAAACCAGGACTTTCCCTGTGCTGTGTCATGTGCTCACTTGATTACGAACCTCTTCTCACAAGGTCGATGGTATGGCTGGAGTTCATCAATGTTTCTCTGATCCATTGTACCCACTGTACAGCGGACTGGCCTATACAACTTCACCAGGGCCCTGTTGGCTGGCCTTGGCCATTTCCACCCCTCATGATGGGGATGTAGTGTTGGACTTCGAGAAGTTTTGTGAGTCTGCCCACGTCTTAAGGACTGCTGCAGTTCAAGAAGGTAGATCACCTCTGTCTTCTCCATGATAGCTAGGCATGGGTAATTACATGCAGCCTCAATCCTTGAAGCCGAGATTCCTTTAATGGATTTTACAGATTTGTAGGCCTTATGATGTTATAGATCCACATTCCTGGAAACAGGCCATTTGGCCCAACTCTTGCATGCAAACAAAGATACCTATCCTTGCTAATCCCATTTTCCGGCATTTGGCCCACATTCTTTCCTATGTACCTATCCAAATGGCTTTTACACATCCCTACAGCCTTCTCCATGTTCCATACACCCACAACCCTCATATGTCCTTTAACTAATTCCTCTTTCACCTGAAAGCTAAACCTATTCCTGCGACTATCTACCCTTTCTAGACACCTCACAATCTTATAAATATCTCTAAAGTCACCCCTCTGCCTCTTGAACTCTAGTGAGGTCAATCACAACCTATTCAATCTCTCTTTATAACTAAACACCTCTAGACCATGCCCTGGCAAATCTCTTTTCCAGTCTTTTCCAGTACTACCATATCCTTTCCATAGTGTGTGACCAGAACTGCACACACATTCCAATTGTGGTCCAACCAGTGTATTGTAGGAAAACATGACAGATTCAACATTCAATCTAACAACAACAAAAAAGAACTGTCTCGTCAAAGATTGAGTCTTCACTTGGAAACTTTCACCAGGAAAAGGCTTTAAGTCAAGTCAAGTCAAGTCACTTTTCATTCTCATTTCAACCATAACCGCTGGTACAGTGCACAGTAAAAACGAGACAACGTTTTTCAGGACCATGGTGCTATATTGAACAATACAAAAACTACACTGAACTACATAAAACAACACAAAACTACACTAGACTACAGACCTACCCAGGACTGCATAAAGTGCACAAAACACTGCAGGCATTACAATAAATAATAAACAAGACAATAGGCACAGTAGAGGGCAGTAGGTTGGTGTCAGTCCAGGCTTTGGGTATTAAGGAGTCTGATGGCTTGGGGAAAGAAGCTGGGTATTATGGTGCCTTTTGCCAGATGGAAGGAGGGAGAAGAGTTTGTATGAGGGGTGTGTGGGGTCCTTCATAATGCTGTTTGCTTTGCGGATGCAATATGTGGTGTAAATATCTGTAGTGGCGGGAAGAGAGACCCCAATGACCTTCTCAGCTGACCTCACTATCCGCTGCAGGGTCTTGCAATCTGAGATGGTGCAATTTCTGAACCAGGCAGTGATGCAGCTGCTCAGGATGCTCTCAGTGCAACCTCTGTAGAATGTCGTGAGGATGGGGGGTGGGAGATGGACTTTCCTCAGCCTTCGCAGAAAGTAGAGATGCTCTTGGGCTTTCTTTGCTATGGAGCTGGTGTTGAGGGACCAGGTGAGATTCTCCACCAGGTGAACACCAAGAAATTTGGTGCTCCTAACGATCTCTACAGAGGAGTCGTCGATGTTCAGTGGAGAGTGGTGGCTCCATGTCCTCCTGAAGTCAACAACCATCTCTTTTGTTTTGTTCACATTCAGAGACAGGTTGTTGGCTCTGCACCAGTCCATTAGCCGCTGCACCTCCTCTCTGTATGCTGACTCATCGTTCTTGCTGATGAGACCCAACACAGTTGTGTCATCGACGAACTTGATGATGTGGTTCGAGCTGTGTGTTGCAGCACAGTCGTGGGTCAGCAGAGTGAACAGCAGTGGACTGAGCACACAGCCCTGGGGGGCCCCCGTGCTCAGTGTGATGGTGTTGGAGATGCTGCTTCCGATCCAGACTGACTGAGGTCTCCCAGTCAGGAAGTCTAGGATCCAGTTGCAGAGGGAGGTGTTCAGGCCCAGTAGGCTTAGCTTTCCAATCAGTTTCTAAAGAATGAAAGGCAGAAACAGGAACAAACAAGAGTTTATTCTTCAGGTGCAAGCATCATTCTGCAGGCCATAACACAAAAAAAAGAAATTGCAAGATGTAAGAATTTCTGCTTATTATTGCAACTTGGGGAAAGATGTATAATCTCATCATGCTGGGGGAAATGGTATCTTGTCGTCACCATGGTGACCAATCATTTCTCTCAGCAAGAAAGGAACTATCAAGCTCAACTTTACATTTCTTGGCTAAAGGAAATGGTTAGATTAATTAACAACAGGAGTACGGCACTGGGCTGGTGGGGAGTAGAGTTTGTTGATGAGTGGAGCCTGTTCTCTGCCCTGCTTCCCTGGACATTGGGGGAGTGCTATAAGCCACTGCAAGGGGCTAATGGGATCTAACACCTCTTATGTTAAACTGTCCATTTTCTCTCTTTCCTGCAAGGGATAGATTTTGTATTTATTTAAGTACTATGATAAAGTCCCAAACTATTTCACAACATTAAAGAGTGCTTAATATAAGTTTACGGCTATAATCAGTCTACTGGTCCTATATCTTTCAGAGAGCCATCAAAGACTTTGTGCACAACCTTGAAAATGTTCCTAATGCTCCCCCTAACCGATTGTTCTCCTTTTGTTTCACCAGGACTATGCACTCAGCTCACTGCTGTGGGACATGCACCGACAGCCTTCAGACTCCAGGGCGAGCGTGGGCTAAGGTGAAACGTAAGTATAAAATATTGTGGATTGGTGACGCTAACAATGATTTCTTCCACCACTTCAGTGGTGACAGGATTTGGCTGATAGAGCCATAGAGCACTACAGAACAGAAATTGGGCCTTTAGCACATCTACTCAATGCCGAACTGTTATTCTGCCTAGTCCCATTGACACAAATGTAGACCATAGCCATCCGTATCCCTCCCACCCATGAACTTATCCAAATTTCTCTTAAATGTTATATTGAACCAGCATCTACCACTTTCCCATGCTCCACACTCTCACCACCCTCTGAGTGAATAAGTCCCACCCACCCCCCCAGGTTCACCTTGAACATTTTATCTTTTACTCATAACATATAACTTTTAATTCTAGTCTTATCCATCATCAGTGGAAAATGCCTGCTTGTATTTTCCCTATACTTATCCTTATCCATATAAATTATGAAATGTCCCCTCATTCTCCTAAACTCCAGGGATTAAAGTCTCAACCTATTTAACCTTTCCTTATAACTCAGGTGCTCAAGTCCTGGCAACTTCCTTATAAATTTCCTCTATACTCTTTTAAAGTTATTGATATCTTTCCTGTAAGTAGGTGACCAGAACTGCACCTAGCACTCCAAATTAGGCCGCATCAATGATTTATACAACTTCAGCATAACCTCCTAACTCAATACTTTCATTCATGAAGGCAATGTGCCAAAAGCTCTCCTTATTATCCTTTCTACCTATGACACCACTTTCAAGGAATTATGGATCTGTATTCTCAGGTCCCTGTGTTCTACAGCACTCCTCAGTGCCCTGCTGTTCACTGTGTAAGTCCTATCCTGGTTTGCCCTCCCAAAGTGCAACACCTCACACTTGTCATTTTACAGCTCATTCTTCCAGCTGGCCATGAGCACGTTGCCAGCTTTGATAACCTTCCTTGCTGTCCACTGTACCCCCAGTCTTGGTGTCATCCACATATTTCCTGATCCAGTGAACCACATTATCATCCAGATGGATGAGAAATGACAATGGACCTAGCAGTGACCCCTGGAGCACTCCACGAGTCACAGGCCTCCAATAAGAAAGGCAACCATCTATTACCACTCTTCGGCTTCTGCTACGAAGCTAATGTCAAATCCAATATACTTCTTCATCCTGAATTTCAAGCGATTGAACTTTCTGGACCAGCCTCCCATGCGGGACTTTGTCAAAGGCCTTGCTAAAGTCCATGCACATAATGTTCACTGCCTTTCCTTTATTATCTTTCCTCATCAAAAACTCTACAATAGTGGTTAAACATGGCCTACCACAAAACAAAGCCTTGTTGACTATCTCTAATTAGGCTCTGTCTATCCAAATACTTGCATATCCTGTCCCTTAGAACACCTTCCTATAATTTACCCACTACTGACATCAAGCTCACCAGACTATAATTTCCTGGTTCATTCTTTGAACCATTCTTGAAAAACAGAAAAATATCAGATACCCTCTGATCACCCACCACCATGGTTAAAAATGTTTTAAATACCTGCAATTTCTGCACTGGTCTCTCACAAGGTTCGAGGATTCGCCTTGTCAGGGCCTGGGAACATATCTATTTTAATTTGTCTCAAGATAGCAAACTTACCTCAGCAAATTCTCTTGCGCCGAAGCCTCAGCTTCCCATTGTAACAATGGTCCACTCCAACAATGACTTCTCCACTTAAACCTAACTTTTTTTTATTAACCCTTGCCAGGTGCCTAATTACCCAAATGATCTCAAGTCCTACTGAATGACCTGACAGGCCCCACGCAAATTTTAAATCTCACGCTTACTCACCACAAAGAATAATTAACTACCAGTTAATAGATGAACATGTTAGATTTAAACTGATATTTTATTTAGATTCTAAGAAAATCAAGTTGAGAAATGACTTTAAATTTTTAGCAATGGCTAACACTTAAAGAATTCATTCACGGTTTACAGCAAATGTTCATCCCTCTCTCTTTCCCTTACCTTCCCTCTATCCCATTTCTTTTTTCCCTTTCCATCTGGTACGACAAGAGAATCAACATTGGATTGTAGTATATCTTCTTGTGGATGGAGAAATGGGAAGACTGGTGGGTAGAGAGAGATTAGAGTGGAAGGGGAAGTGTATGGGTCATGGAGAAGGGGACCTGGTGAAAAAGCAGGGAGATTAAGGAAGAGCCATGATCAATACGAATACCTATGTCAGGATGCTGTTTATTGACTACAGCTCAGTGTTTAACACATTCATTCCTACAGTTCTGATTGAAAAGGTCCAGAACATGGGCCTCTGTACCATAGTTGGCAGAATCTCAGATGGTGACAAGAGGGCGTACAGGAGTGATATATACCAGGATGTTGAGTGGTGTAGCGGCAACAACCTTGCACTCAACGTCAGTAAGACAAAGAACTGGTTGTGGACTTCAGAAAGGGTAAGACAAGGAAACACACACTAGTCCCATCACCCAGGACATGCCTTGTTCTCATTGTTACCATCAGGAAGGAGGTACAGAACCCTGAAGGCACACATTCACGATTTAGGAACATCTACTTCCCCTCTGTCATCCGATTTTTGAGTGGACATTGAACCCCATGAATACCACCTCACTACTTTTTTACTTCTATTTTATATATATATATGATTCCTCACCAAATGCCAGTGACATTAAACCTGATTCCATTTCTGAATTTGTTCCCATTTCTATGTGTGGTTAATATGACTGGATATCTGTATGGTTAGTGTGCATCTGCAAATGTTTAGAGTATTATTAGGCATGTGTGTGCCGGTATGTGTATATATCTATGTCTGTGTGTTCACATACAGTATGTGTTTAAGTCTGTGTAGCAGAGCTTGATCTCATATCTCACCATTAGTCAGAGACTTCACACTGTTGTAAGGTAGTTGGTTCATTAGAATAAATGAAACAAATGCATTTTCCACTCCTTAATTTTGCAGAAGCAAGTCATTCTCAACACTGAGGGACTGACTTGTAGAGAGAAAAGGGCTAGATGCTGAGTTTGAATTCTGCTTTAATCATTGACTAATGATGCTGTACATGACCTGGGAATATTTGACTGAATGGAACTGTGGAATTTTTAAAATTTACCTCACCCTAGTTGTCCTGGGAATTCTTAATGGGGAGTATAGATGGGGTCTTATTTTGCAATGAAGGTATCTGTTCCCATGTTACAGATTGTATAAAGAGCCTCACTCCATGGTCAAGAAATGGGACAGTTTACAGGAATTTTCACTGTCAATTGAAATTTACTCTGTTTCTAATCTCAGTTGTAAGCATTCTAGGAGTGTTGAATCGGTTAGTGTAGAGAAACCTTTATTCTGTATCTGATATGTATTCTGTATTTTTAGAAAGTCCCCATAAAAGACAGGCAACTCCCTTAAAGAATTGCAGCCAATACTCACCAGTGGGAGCTGTACGTCATCTTGAAGGCAAAAAAAGACATAGTTATCCCATTCCATCTGAAGAATGACATACTGGAATATTCTGGATGAACATGGGTCTTTCTTGACATACAGCTCGACCCCAGCGAAAGGACACTATCAATGACCCATTCACTTCAAGCAGATCCTCCTCAACAGTGTACAAAAGTCAGATCTGGGTCGTGAAAACTGGATTGAATCTGAACATTTATTAAGACCCCAAAAGGCATTCATAGTTGTAAAGTGAAATGTTAGGAGTTTATTTGGCCGTCAAAAGCCGCTACCGCCATGCCATATTGATTTACACACTCGAGGGAAGCAGCAGCTCTTTCCCATTGGTTGCTTTGCATGCCATGGCTCCGGTGTCCAGCTCCCGGTGCCTCATGGGTATACAAATGTAGCGCTCAGCTCTATCAGCTCGTGTTTATCTAGGGGAAACCCCGTCCGCCCTCCAAACCGTGTCTGCCGGTTTGCGTCGGTGCTGTGCAATGCCACCTGGTACAACCTCACACATCCAGTTATCAGACAGCACCCAGTGTTCACTTTACAGATTACACTTTATAAATCTTACTGGGTCTATTAGATTAATAGAGATACACTATAAAAGAGAATGAAAAAGGCGCCAGACTTATCAAAGTCCAACTTCTCCATGCACACAAGTTGGAGTTCAAATAACGGGGTCTTCTTAAAAAAGGAGGGAGAGAGAAACCAGGGAATTATAGACCGGTTAGCCTGACATCGGTGGTGGGGAAAATGCTAGAGTCAGTTATCAAAGATGTGATAATAGCACATTTGGAAAGGGGTGAAATCATCGGACAAAGTCAGCATGGATTTGTGAAAGGAAAATCATGTCTGACGAATCTCATAGAATTTTTTGAGGATGCAACTAGTAGAGTGGATAGGGGAGAACCAGTGGATGTAGTATATTTGGATTTTCAAAAGGCTTTTAACAAGGTTCCACACAGGAGATTAGTGTGCAAACTTAAAGCACACAGTATTGGGGGTAAGGTATTGATGTGGATAGAGAATTGGTTGGCAGACAGGAAGCAAAGAGTGGGAATAAACGGGACCTTTTCAGAATGGCAGGCTGTGACTAGTGGGGTACCGCAAGGCTCAGTACTGGGACCCCAGTTGTTTACAATATATATTAATGACTTAGATGAGGGAATTAAATGCAGCATCTCCAAGTTTGCAGATGACATGAAGCTGGGCAGCAGTGTTAGCTGTGAGGAGGATGCTAAGAGGATGCAGGGTGACTTGGATAGGTTAGGTGAGTGGGCAAATTCATGGCAGATGCAATTTAACGTGGATAAATGTGAGGCTATCTACTTTGGTGGCAAGAACAGGAAAACAGATTATTATCTGAGTGGTGGCCGATTAGGAAAAGGGGAGGTGCAACGAGACCTGGGTGTCACTATACACCAGTCATTGAAAGTGGGCATGCAGGTACAGCAGGTGTGAAAAAGGCGAATGGTATGCTGGCATTCATAGCGAGAGGATTCGAGTACAGGAGCAGGGAGGTACCACTGCAGTTGTACAAGGCCTTGCTGAGACCACACCTGGAGTATTGTGTGCAGTTTTGGTCCCCTAATCTGAGGAAGGACATTCTTGCCATAGAGGGAGTACAAAGAAGGTTCACCAGTTTGATTTCTGGGATGGCAGGACTTTCATATGATGAAAGACTGGATCGACTAGGCTTATACTATCTGGAATTTAGAAGATTGAGGGGGGATCTTACTGAAACGTATAAAATTCTAAAGGGATTGGACAGGCTAGATGCAGGGAGATTGTTCCCGATGTTGGGGAAGTCCAGAATGAGGGGTCACAGTTTGAGGATAAAGGGGAAGCCTTTTAGGACCGAAATGAGGAAAAACTTCTTCACACAGAGAGTGGTGAATCTGTGGGATTGTCTGCCACAGGAAACAGTTGAGGCCAGTTCATTGGCTATATTTAAGAGGGAGTTAGATATGGCCCTTGTGGCTAAAGGGATCAGGGGGTATAGAGAGAAGGCAGGTATAGGGTTCTGAGTTAGATGATCAGCCATGATCGTACTGAATGGCAGTGCAGGCTCGAAGGGTCAAATGGCCTACTCCTGCACCTATTTTCTATGTTTCTATGTTTCTATGTTTCTCTTCACCCAGCGATCCCCTCCAGCTTGCCACTCGAGACCAATAACGGTGGTCGACCAGAGCGCTTCCAGCACATCCTTCTTCTCCGGGTCTCCTCCTGAAAAGCCCGTCCAAACCACACGGTTCCCAGCCATATGAGACAGAATATCACCCACAAAAAGAATAACATGGACACCCATTGGTGCATCCTCCCCCTATCAATAATATAACCCAAACAAGCTGCTAGAAAAGAACAACTGTTTCAGCAGTTAACATTGCAGAGAAGCCATTTTAAATATAGCATAACAAAGAAGCCATTTTGACTAGCCTACGCAGTAACATAAAAGAAGAAACCCCTTTCACAAATAACATGCGCAACAGGCTGGCTGGCTTTTCCTTTGTCTTCTTGTCACACTGAGGTTACAACCAGTGCTGAAAAGCCATTGTGAAAGTGCAGCAGATAAAGGGGGTCCCACATGCACACTTAGCTAAATACTTGTTGAATGGTTAGCTTTGTAGTTGTGTAACTTAGGGAGACTTACTGATGTGCATGCTGAGTTTGAACTGTTACTGAATGTTTAGCGCCTTAGTTATTGCAACTTGGGATGACTTTGATGTTTGGTCAAATGTTTTACTGTTTGTTTGTAAATAAATGGTTAATATGATTATTCATAATCAGTGTCTTCTGCCTCACTTACTTAACCCTTAAAGTAGCTTTCCCGTAGCATTTGGTGCTGCGAGCGGGGTTGGGTGCTTGAACGGAAGATGAATATTTTTAGAAGTTTATGTGAGAGACAGAGAGACCCCTGTGTGAGCAGTCCTGAGTCTCAGGGTGGATCAACAACAATGTGGGATTTTGGTGTCTTGCCAATCGGCCGGCGGACTACGGGATGCCCGTAGACTCTTAAGACAAGTTGGACTCCCGCGGGCTGAAAATCGGATACCATATCGTGTCCATACTTAAAGGCAGGGTTCTCAAAGAGGAAGGGGAGTTGGAGGGATATCTTCTGACTGTTGACAGCCATTGTAAGGCACCAGCATGAAATGATTACACAGAAAAAATACAGGTCAGCCGGTGATCACACGGTCCATACCCACTTCTGGGGGCATTGGCTCATGGCATCTTCCTCCCCAAAGGGAGAGGAGGAAGAGGACCAGGAACATGTGGGGAGTGGTACAAGTTGTGACACTAGAGTTCAGAGAAATCTCCTGTAAGAAATTGGCAAGATTAGGGGATAGGTACAGACAGAAGCCTGGAGGGTTTCTGGCCATGTGGTTTTTGGGGATATAGGATGAATGGGATGCCAGAGTGATCTTATCTAATAGAGAGAATGCTGCTCGTTTCCCATGAGCATAATGCATCATTATGAGAATCAGGGTCAGGTACCCTTCCTCCTTCAATGGGACTTAAAGCCCCCGATGGAATGGAGGAAGGGATTAAAGCCTTTTGCCAGTAGCCTCTTATTACAGACTTATACAGCAGTAGTGATAGCCCACCAGAAGAATCTGAACTTACTCCTGCTATGAAAGGACATTTAGATATGGCAGTGGCTCCCCACTTGAAAGGAGTGGTGCTGCCTGTACTGGGGCCGGCAGTCAGACATCCCACCAATGCAGCCATTCACATTTTGGAAGGTTTGGAGTACGTAGAAAACATGCACAGCCAGGTATGGAAGTTAGATAAGGGAACAGGGAGTGTGGATCCAGCATGATCTGTTAGGAAATGTTTTTGGCATTACTCAGAGTCGGGCCTGAAGTAACAGGTAAATAGGGTTATCACTTCCACCCTCTATGCTACGTGAAGGGAGCAGTGCAAGGGGAAGAGAGGTCAGGAGGCTTTTAAAGGGAAAGAGTCATTCTTCAAGCCCTCTCCCGATAAATGCTCCTTTAGTCCTTTGCAGCATTCCTCGCATTCCGTTCAGGGTTCCCCATATCCCCTGCTGGAGGCTTTGCAAAAGGCACTAGCGGACCTTTAGTGGCAAGTGGCCATAGGCGTCGGGGGAGGAGGGTGGTCATTTCATGCCCCAGCCCTGTAGGAAGGGAGTCATTTGTCCCGCAACCCCTCTCCACTATAAATAAAATGCGGATGTTTGAGTTCAGGAGGAATGTATATGTGAGTTTATTTCAGTGTGCTTTGTGTCTGTACAAAGTCTGGTTTGTGTTTGTAAAACTTGTATTGGAAGGGTGTTTTGAATTAATGCTACCCTTCAGTGGAAAAAGGTGACCAACTGAAATATTTTACTGCTGAAGTGAATATGCAGGAGCTTTTATCTTTTAGCATTGTGCCTTTAAGTGGCTGTGCGAATGTGTTAATGTGTCGGGGTTCCTACCCAGCAACCTTTTCTTTCCCTTTGTTCTTTGGAAAATGTGTTAGCTTTGCATTGAGGGGATTAATTATTTAATCTGAGTTTTGCAGTTACTTGCAAAGGTTCTGAAGAAGGAGAAGTACATGTCAGGAGTTTTGTTTGTCCTCTCTGTGTTATTGGTTTGTTACTTTATCTTTTCCAGTGGAATTGATTTCAGAGAGACCCAAATTCCACACTGGCCATGTGGAATACAGGTTAAGGTGATGGAAATCAGTGCTTCTTTATTTTGGATATGAAGTGCCCACATCTCAGAGGGACATTGGCATTTGGGGAAATTGCTCAGTCAGATGAGGAACTTGGAATCCATATTGTGAAAGAGAAGTTTGTGCTAACACAGACTGCTTCATGTTTAAATACTCAACGACTAATCAGAAGCGAGTGATTTTTTTGTCTCCCTACATTAAGAATTGTAAAGTGGTGGATGCTGACTTGTGGTAGGAAGCCCTATAATACTTTGTTTAAATCAACAAACAGGACCAACGTGTCCGATTGCTGGGTTTGGGTGAAGACTCCTAACCACACCGCAGAAGAGATGCCATTAATATTGAGCCCTTTCGATGACAAGGAAAATGACTGTTGGGGGAAATTGTCTAGCTTGTTCAGGGTGTCAGATGTGGGAACCCTGGGAGACCTCCAGCCTTCCTGATGGCCACATCTGCGCCATGTGCACGAAGATGCAGCTCCTCAGAGACCATATTAGGGATCTGGAGCTGCAGCTTGATGACCTACTGCTTATCAGGGAAAGTGAAGAGGTGATAGACAGGAGCTACAGGGAGGTAGTCATCCCTAGGCTACAGGGGCCAGAAAACTGGGTCACTGTCAAGAGAGGGAAGGGAAGTGTCTGGATAGTGGAGAGCACACCTGTGGCTGTCCCCCTCAGCAACAAATATCTTGTTCTAGTTGCTGTTGAGGGGGATGACCTGACAGGGGACGCCCACAGTGATCAGGTCTCTGGCACTGAGCCTGGCACTGTTGTGCAGGAGGGAAGGAGGGAGAAGAGGAATGCAGTAATCATAGGGGATTCCATAGTCAGGGGAATGGACAGGAGATTATGTGAGCCTCACAGAGTTACCCGCATGGTGTGTTGCCTCCCAGGTGCCGGGGTACGAGATGTCTCTGATCGGGTCCAAACTATTCTGAAGGGGGAGGGTGAGCAGCCAGTTGTCTTGGTACATGTTGGTACCAATGACATAGATAGGACAAGGGAGGAGGTCCTGAGGAGAGATTTCTGGGAGTGAGGAAGGAAGCTGAGAAGCAGGACCTCCAGGGTAGTAATCTCTGGATTGCTACCTGTGCCACGTGCTAGCGAGGGCAAGAATAGTAGGATCAGGCAGATGAATGCGTGGCTGAGAGACTGGTGCAGGGGGCAGGGTTTCAGATTCTTGGATAATTGGGATCTCTTCTGGGGGAAGTATGACCTGTTCAAAATGGACAGGTTACACCTGAACCCGAAGGGGACCAATATCCTGACAGGAAAGTTTAATAGAGCTGTTAGGGAGGGTTTAAAGTAATTTGGCAGGGGGATGGAAACTGGAATGATAGAGTGGAGGAAGGGGAAAACAGAAATAAATCTAAGATAGTGAGCAGTAAAGATGTCAGGAAAGAGAGGCAGGTGATGGGGCAAATTTGTAGCCATTGGGATGAGTTGCAGTGCAATAAAATTGCTGTGATATTAAAGCAAAAAGTAGAAATACTGGTCTTAAGGTGTTATACGTAAATGCACGCAGCATAAGGAATAAGGTGGATGATCTTGTCGTACAGCTACAGATTGGCAGGTATGATATTGTGGCCATCACTGAGACGTGGCTAAAGGATGCATGTCTCTGGGAGCTGAACGTCCAAGGATACACGGTGTATCGGAAGGATAGGAAGGTAGGTAGAGGGGGAGGCGTGGCTTTATTGGTAAGAAATGATATTAAATCATTAGAAAGAGGTGATATAGGATTGGAAGGTGCAGAATCTTTATGAGTTGAGCTAAGAAATCGCAGGGGTAAAAGGACCCTGATGGCAGTTATTTATAGGCCTCCAAACAGCTGCAGGGATGTGGACTACAAATTACAACTGGAAATAGAAAAGGCTTGTCAGAAGGGCAGTGTTATAATAATTGTGGGGGATTTTAACATGCGGGTGGATTGGGAAAATCATGTCAGCACTGGATCTCAAGAGAGAGAATTTGTAGAACGTCTGCGAGATGGCTTTTTAGAACAGCTTGTTGTTGAGCCCACCAGGGGATCGGCTGTACTGGATTGGGTATCGTGTAATGAACCGGAGGTGATTAGAGAGATTGAGGTGAAGGAACCCTTAGGAGCCAGTGATCATAACATGATTGAGTTCACTGTGAAATTTGAAAAAGAGAAGCCGAAATCTGATGTGTTGGTATTTCAGTGGAGTAAAGGAAATTACAGTGGCATGAGAGAGGAACTGGCCAAGCTGACTGGAAAGGAACACTGGAGGGAAGGACGACAGAGCAGCAGTGGCTGGAGTTTATGCGAGAAGTCAGGAAGGTACAAGGCAGGTATATTCCAAAAAAGAAGAAATTTTTGAATGGGAAAAGGATGCAACCGTGGTTGACAAGAGAAGTCAAAGCCAAATTTAAAGCAAACGAGAGGGCATACAAAGCAAAAATTAGTGGGAAGACAGAAGATTGGGAAGTTTTTAAAAGCTTACAAAAGGAAACTAAGAAGGTCATTAAGAGGGAAAAGATTAACTATGAAAGGAAGCTAGCAAATAATATCAAAGAGGATACTAAAAGCGTTTTCAAGTATAAAAAGAGTAAAAGACAGGTGAGAGTAGATATAAGATCGATAGAAAATGATGCTGGAGAAATTGTAATCGGAGATAAGGAGATAAGGAGGAACTGAACGAGTATTTTGCATCAGTCTTCACTGAGGAAGACAGCAGCAGTATACCGGACACTCAAGGGTTGCAGGGAAGAGAAGTGTGCGCAGTCACAATTACGACAGAGAAAGTACTCAGGAAGCTGAATAGTCTAAAGGTAGATAAATCTCCCGGACCAGATGGAATGCACCATCATGTTCTGAAGGAAGTAGCTGTGGAGATTGCAGAGGCATTAGTGATGATCTTTCAAAAGTCAATAGATTCTGGCATGGTTCCAGAGGACTGGAAGATTGCAAATGTCACTCTGCTATTTAAGAAGGGGGCAAGGAAGCAAAAAGGAAATTATAGACCTGTTAGCTTGACATCGGTGGTTGGGAAGTTGTTGGAGTTGATTGTCAAGGATGAGGTTACAGAGTACCTGGAGGCATATGACAAGATAGGCAGAACTCAGCATGGATTCTTTAAAGGAAGATCCTGCCTGACAAACCTATTACAATTTTTTGAGAAAATTGCAAGTAGGCTAGACAAGGGAGATGCAGTGGATGTTGTATATTTAGATTTTCAGAAGGCCTTTGACAAGGTGCCACACATGAGGCTACTTAACAAGATAAGAGCCTATGGAATTTCGGGAAAGTTACATACGTAGATAGAGTGTTGGCTGATTGGCAGGAAACAGAGAGTGGGAATAAAGGGATCCTATTCTGGTTGGCTGCCAGTTACCGGTGGTGTTCCACAGGGGTCTGTGTTGGGGCCGCTTTTTTTACATTGTACATCACCGATTTGGATTATGGAATAGATGGCTTTGTGGCTAAGTTTGCTGATGATACAAAGATAGGTGGAGGGGACGGTAGTGCTGAGGAAACAGAGAGTCTGCAGAGAGACTTGGATAGTTTGGAAGAATGGGCAAAGAAGTGGCAAATGAAATACAAAGTTGGAAAGTGTATGGTTATGCACTTTGGCAGAAGAAATAAACAGGTAGACTATTATTTAAATGGGGAGAGAATTCAAAGTTCTGAGATGCAATGGGACTTGGGAGCCCTCGTACAGGATACCCTTAAGGTTAACCTCAAGGTTGAGTCGGTGGTGAAGAAGGTGAATGCAATGTTGACATTCATTTCTAGAGGAATAGAATATAGGAGCAGGGATGTGATGTCGAGGCTCTATAAGGTGCTGGTGAGACCTCACTTGGAATACTGTGGGCAGTTTTGGTCTCCTTATTTAAGAAAGGATGTGCTGACGTTGGAGAGGGTACAGAGAAGATTCACTAGAATGATCTCAGGAATGAGAGGGTTAACATATGAGGAATGTTTGTCCACTCTTGGACTGTATTCCTTGGAGTTTAGAAGAATGAGGGGAAACCTCATAGAAACATTTCGAATGTTGAAAAGCATGGACAGAGTGGATGTGGCAAAGTTGTTTCCCATGATGGGGGAGTCTAATACGAGAGGGCATGACTTAAGGATTGAAGGGCGCCTATTCAGAACAGAGATGCGAAGAAATTTTTTTAGTCAGAGGGTGGTGAGTCTATGGAACTTGTTGCCATGGGCAGCAGTGGAGGCCAAGTCATTGGGTGTATTTAAGGCAGAGATTGATAGGTATCTGAGTAGCCAGGGCATCAAAGGTTATGGTGAGAAGATGGGAGAGTGGGACTAAATGGGAGAATGGATCAGCTCATGATAAAATGGCGGAGCAGACTCGATGGGCTGAATGGCCAACTTCTGCTCCTTTGTCTTATGGTCTTATGGTCTTTTCAGGTTTTGGTGTTCTGTTTTGAGGGAAGACAGGTCTATTCCAGCCAACCTTGCCTCAAAGTATGCTAGCAGCCTTAAAGAACTTGAGCCATAGTAACTCCGGGTGGAGTAAGTGCTTTAAGGGCTGGTACTTCCCGAAATAGGATTTGTTTAAATCAGAAGTTCTGACTCTGAAAATGACTCCCATCTGACAGGAAAAGGAAAGGAAGTGGGTGCAGCTGGTATGATCAGCGTAGGTCCAGCTGGTCAGTGGGACACATGAACGTGAGCGGGGACAGTATCCTGGGACAACTGTGTCTATATCGAATGGTGCTGTGAAGGTGGGCACTTCCTGGACACAAAATGGCACTTACGGGATATGCAGCTCCTGGGCCTACCCGTGTCTCCCTATGGGGTGGTACGGCAGCTGCTATCTGCTATGTTCTTTATACGTACTGTGGGTTACTAGTAACAAAACATACTCTGGAAGAATTAAACTTTTATTTACAGCAACAAAGCCAAACCACGTTTCTTACAGTGCCATGTTCTCGATCATTCTCTCATTTCTGCGCATGCTCCGAACTCTGTCCAATCACGTTCTGACACGTGATATCACCACATCTTCCTTTCCTTAAAAAGAAAAACAATTAGCAACATTGATCAAAGCAAATGCATAATTTAACATGTCTCTATCAGTCTCTCTGGGGGTTTACGAACACGAGTAGACCTTCTAAGTGGTTCACACAGTTCTTGTGCTTCGTTGTTATTTCCATGCTTTGTCTGGTCTGCATCAGTTAACTGAAACTCTGAAGTTGGCTCTTTCTTAAGGTCTTTGCGATTTCTTCTTAACACTGCTCCTTCTTCTGTTTGGATCATGTATGATCTGGGTTGTACTTCCTCAAGTACTGTAGCTTTCTTAATTTCTTCCACTTCCTTTTGTAATGAAATACGAATCTTCTTTCCTTCATCTGATTCATTCATTGACTGTGTAATCTCTTTTTGATGCTGAGACTTCATCATTTCAATAAAATTTCTCAATTCTTCACTTGTGCTTTCACTTCTTCAATTGGATCCTGATTCTTGTCACTCTTTGGCTTCAGATCAGTATTGTACTGTACCGGCAAGTTTTGGCCTCTGTCCTCCTGCAGAGGTGAGATTGTGATAGAATGCATGGCCCATTGATGCATGTGCATTACTTCCAGAGGGCAAAATTGCAACTCCTAGTTTTGGTGGCAATGCTTTGTCAGGTGCTGGTAACAAAGGCATGGGTCTGGGAGTTTTCTTTATGACTTCTTTTACTTTTGCTGCGTTGGAATTCTGTTCTCTCTTGCTCTTTCATCAAGTTACTGTATTCTGACTCTGTGTCACTGTCCAGGACTAAGACCCTTTTCACCAAATTCAATCTCTCATAGGCAGATAGACCCATTATTGACTGTACATTTTTTGGCACCACTACAAATGAATGCGTGTGCACTATATTTTTGTATGATACTTTTGCCACACATGTTCCTTTAACTGGAATGTCTGCACCTGAATTCCCAATCACTTTTATATTTGTCTTATGTAACTTCGGTCTTGGTTTTAATGCATTAAACTCAGAATCTGCAAGAACACTTACTTGTGCTCCAGTATCAAGTTTAAACTGAATATTGTTTTGGTTCACTTGCAATGGAATAGTCCAGTCATTCTTACTTTGTTTGTTTTCACAAAGCACATCTGTATGAAACTCCTCAAGTTCATTTTCAAGCACTGCATTGACTTGTTTTATTTTCTTTCTACTTCTGCAACAGCATGAAAAATGATTACTCTTACTGCAGTCATTGCACATTTTCCCATATGCTGGACACTGTTTTGGTTGATGCTGCCACCCACCCACAGCGATCACATGTCTTTTTTATCTCAGATAATGTCTTGCTCTCTGACGGTTTTGTTTTCGTTTTATTATTTCTTCTAATATGTACACACTTTTTACAGCGTCTACGTGGCAGCTTTCATTGAAAAGTTCTGTAGCCTGCGACGTCACAGTTTCCGAAGCTTTCCAAAGCATCAAAGCTTTTTCCAAATCTAGATTTTGTTCTCTTAACAGTCTTTCTGTCAGACCATTATCCCAAATGCCACAAACAATTTTGTCTTTAATGAAAGAGTCTGTCAGTTCTCCAAACTCACATATTTTACTATGATGTCTCAACTCAGTAACATATTGCTCAATCGTTTCAGCAGTTCTCTGCATACCTGTAAAGAATTTATACCTTTCATATGTCACATTACGCTTTGGTATACAAAATGCTTCAAATTTGTCCATTATCAACTTCAAATTTAAATTGTCTCCATCTTCAAAATCAAAGTGATTGCATACCTCAACTGCGTCGTCACCTATTGTGTGGAGTAGAAGTGCAGCCTTCATTTTTTCCCGTTTTTTATCTGCTCCGATCGCCGATAAATATATTTCAAAACACTGCTTGAATTTTCTCCAGTTCTCAGCTACATTCCCGGTTCACTGAAGTGTCGGCGGAGGTTGCAAACCTTCTATTTTTAAACTGTTAGCAAACACCAAAACAATTCGAACCCTTTTTTCTTCGATTATCTTTGCTTCTCCCGTGTTAGTGAACGTATTATTCTTCCAGATCGACCTCTGACACCATGTTGTCTTCCAGAACCACTTCTGACACCATGTTGTGTTCTTTATATGTATCGCGGGTTACTAGTAACGAAACATGTTCTGGAAGACTTAAACTTCTATTTACAGCAACCAAACCAAACCACGTTTCTTACGGTGCCATGTTCTCGATCATTCTCTCATATCTGTCCAGTCACGTTCTGACACGTGATATCATCACACTATCTGGGATATGTGGTACTGTACATTTACCACCTCAGTGCCGTGGATAAGCAGTCTTACGGCCCTTGCTGGCGTAGCGGAGGGCTATCAGAGAGGCAGTCTTATGGCCCTCGCTGGCGCAGCGGAGGGCTATCAGAGAGGCAGTCTTACGGCTCTCGCTGGAGTAGCGGAGGGCTATCAGAGAGGCAGTCTTACGGCCCTCGCTGGCGCAGCGGAGGGCTATCAGGGAGGCAGTCTTACGGCCCTTGCTGGCGTAGCGGAGGACTATCAGAGAGGCAGTCTTACGGCCCTCGCTGGCGCAGTGGAGGGCTATCAGGGAGGCAGTCTTACGGCCCTCGCTGGCGCAGCGGAGGGCTATCAGGGAGGCAGTCTTACGGCCCTCGCTGGAGCAGCGGAGGGCTATCAGAGAGGCAGTCTTACGGCCCTCGCTGGAGTAGCGGAGGGCTATCAGAGAGGCAGTCTTACGGCCCTCGCTGGCGCAGCGGAGGGCTATCAGGGAGGCAGTCTTACGGCCCTCGCTGGCGCAGTGGAGGGCTATCAGGGAGGCAGTCTTACGGCCCTCGCTGGCGCAGCGGAGGGCTATCAGGGAGGCAGTCTTACGGCCCTCACTGGAGCAGCAGAGGGCTATCAGAGAGGCAGTCTTACGGCCCTCACTAGCGCAGCAGAGGGCTATCAGAGAGGCAGAAAGTTTGTGGATGATGGGTTTTTGCAGCATGGTGCAACCAGACTGTCCTGGGAACTGGTATGGATGGCTTTAGATTACCTGCTTGCAAAGACAGGTGGCACTTGAGCTGCTGTTAGTCTGCAATGCTGCACCTACATTCTGGACAAGCCAGGGAACATCACTTACCTTGCCGATCACATCCAACAGTTGGTGGGTAAGAGTAAGAGGGGAACTGCTCCATGGCTATTACACTCCGGCAGGGGGCTGGTAGCACACCGGAGGGGGTAACTGTTGAGTTTATAATACTGGGTATTGTATTTTTGTGTTTTATACATAGTTTAGTGAGGCATTCACAGGGGTCTGAGGACCAGGTTGTCACTGTGTCGTGTCTTTCGAGGGGTGAGATGGATTGTGGAAGGTTAACTTACTATCCTTTTGAAAAATGCTTCTGCTGTGCTGGGGGTTGATTGGCCCTATTGAGCCATGCAGTAACTCCTTCCCCTTGGGTGCCTGGTGTACTACGGCAACAAAGTTGCATTCCTGGTGCCCCCCCCCCGCCCCACGTGTGAGAGACTCACTGGCTTTTCCCTTGTCTCCAGGAACTCCTCTTCACACTGAGGTCATGACCAGTGCTGAAGAACTGTTGAGAAAGTGCGTTGCAGGTAGAGGGGAGGGCCCATGTGCACATTTAGCTGAGGCTCTGTTCAGATACGGGGGCGGCATGCACACCATGTACACACTTAGCAGAGGATCCTGTGGATCTGTTCAGATACGAGGGTGGGGATGACCCATGTGCACACTTAGCTGAGGATCTGTTCAATGCTTAGTTTTGTTGTGTAAATTATGGAGACTTGTTGAGCATCTGCTGAGTTTTAAGCATGACTGAATGATTAATGTGACAGGACAGGTTGGCAATGCTAATTCCCCCGCTAACCTTGCCCCTTTGCCTGGTTAGTCACTCCTCCTCGTTCTGACCCTGGTCTAGTTTCTCCAGTGGTTCACACACTTTGCCCTCCCATTCGGGAGTTCATCATTTACACATCCTGACAGTAAAACAATCACTGGCTTGGCTAATCAAAACAATCCCTTCAGTTAACATGCTCTACTGGTTTATAACTCATAAAAATAAGGATTCTAGACACAGGTATTGCAAACAGTTTCACTTACTTTCACTCATACAGTTATTTTGGTTTGTAGACAGCATATTGGCCCCAAAAGACCCGAGGGACAGTTGGGGCATCCTGAAATAATGCCTGTGTTTGTGGGAGCAGGCGCACTACACCCTACACAGGCAACACCTCTGGGGTGGAGTCAATATTCATTCATATTCATCTGAGCACGTGGACACTGATCAATGGGTTTAACTCAGGCACTTGTTGTGGAGTAAAACTGGTGGATGGTAGAATCACTGTTTGAAATATTCCAATTCTGCATCTGAAATAATTATTATGATCTGGACAGGTGATTATCCCCCTCCCCTCAGACTAACTGGAGAATTTCCTGGTCCTTCTAGGCCAGACGGAGGCAGATTTACACCCCCAGTCTCTCCTTTCTGGAGCGGTATGACAGTTGGTGAATAGTTGTATTGGAAAGTTAAAGACAAAGTGTGTTGTGAGAAAGCCTCTGTATATTTGTAAATTTTGTACATACATGTTTGTTTTCATTTGTCTATTTGGAAATACATTTTCTTCACAACTTTTGGGCAGTTATTGAAGTTTTTTCACCTAGCACTAAATAAAACCTCTTGCATTAATGTGCTGTTGTGGCTTACCATCCATTTTTTGCCAAATGGTGACCCTCGGCGGGCAAGCCCTCACCTGTTAGTGAGATGTGACAGATGTAAAAAATGCAAAAACTGCTCAAAAGTTGTGAACGAAACAGTATTTACAAATACACAAATGAAAACAAACAGGCATGTACGAAAACAAATCTGGTCTTTCCTGGGGTTAATCGGGTGGTATCACCATTTCATCCCTCAGTTTGCCATCTTGGTAGTCCCACTAACAGAACGGACGCTGAAATCTGCAAAGAATCCGGTCCAGAGGGCTAAGGAGTGTGAGAATGCCTTTGTGACTCTGAAGGAGACTTTGTGCTCACAGCCGGTCCTCATCAGCCCAGACTTCACCAAACCATTCGCCATCCAAGTCAATGACACAGCAGTAGGGATTGGAGCAGACCTGGCCCAGGGGATAGGGGGAGAAGAACACCCAGTATTGTACCTTAGTCAGAAGCTGCTACCATGGTAGACAGAGTATTCCCCTGTTGAGAAGGAAGATCTTGCATAAAATGGGCCTTGGAGAGCCTCCAGAATTACCTGCTAAGCAGAGAATTTGTTCTGGAGACCAACCACAAAGCACTCACCTGGATCCACTCCATGAAAGCCCACAATACACACATCGTGAGATGGTACCTGGCTTTACAACCATTCCATTTCTACATCCGTCATAAGGCAAGGCAACACAACCTCATGTCAGACAGTCTCACCCAATTGCCCATCTTGTATAATTCAGAAGAGTTGGGGAGGAGGAAGTGATGTGACAGAACAGGCAGGCATTGCTAATTCTCCCACTAACATTGCCTCTTTGCCCGGTTAGTCGCTCCTCAATCCTCCTCGTTCTGTCCCTGGTCAAGTTTCCCCAGTAGTTCACACACTTTGCCCTCCCATTCTGCAGTTCCTGAGAGTTCACCATTTACACATCCCGACAGTAAAACAATCGCTAGCTTGTCGAATCAAAACAATCCCTCCAGTTAACGTGCTCTACTGGTTTATAACTCATAAAAATAAGGATTCTAAACACGGGCATTCCAAACAGTTTCATTTATTTTCACTCACACCATTGCTTCAGTTTATAGACATCAGAACAGCCCTAAAAGACCCAAGGGACAGTCTGGGGCATCATGAAACAATGCCTGGGTTTGTGGGAGCAGGCGCACTACAGCCTACACAGGCAACACCACTGGTGGGGGGAAGAAGTCATTATTCGTTTCTGTTCATCTGAGCATGTTGACACTGATCTATGGGTTTAACTCAGGCATTTATTGCGGAGTAAAACTGTAGAATTTGTAAAAATGGTAGAATTTCTGTTTAAAATGTTCCAATACTGCAGAGAGGTGTAGTCCAAATCATTTTGGATCTGGACCTATCTTCATATAAGCACCCCACAGGGTTATGAAAGCCACAGGTGTCTCAGCTCACTTTGTGCACAGCTTAACCTGTGTAGCAAGAACTGCCCTCACAAAAATGTCAATCTTAGATCCTTTCTTGGTCACCAACCCATGAGATTACACTTGATAGAAGAAGCAGTTGAAAGGATACTCTTGCCTACAATGCACTCAAATAGGAGAAGTCCCACCACTTAATTGTTTGGTTGTTCCAGAACTGATGGACTTAATTGTGGAGTTGTTCTCCCTTCAGCTCCCGATTACTAAAATTCTACCTTACCCACAGTCCAGCAGAATAAACTCATGTCAGGAGACACGGGATGCATGCCTGTAAAACATAGAGATTTGAAACTTCCTTCCCCCTGATCTCCACATGAAGACACTGGACTCAAGACAGAGATTTCACCAAACTGATAGAGCTGACAAGTTCACTTAAGTTCTTCTCCAGGTTTGGTCGGTCTGGGGTCTGGGATGATCCCTCCTCAGCAGTGTGGAATTTACGTCCAACCCCTCATGATCTCTGTTCTCTGCTGTCAATGAAGCTCAAGATAGAAGACACTTCTTTAAAACAATATACTTGAAATGTACTGAGCCTGTGGGTGTACGCATTCAAAGAAATGTCCCAGTGCACTACACAGGGTCTTCTGACAAATCTCTGTGCATATCCTCATAGATATATCTGGAGACACTGGACCATCACAGAAACAATTGTTAGCACCAGCTACTTGCCCCCATGATTTCTAGCTGTCAACGCAGGGTTAATGTGACAGCCAGCAAAGGAGCTGGGATGAATCACATGAACGCCAACTTGCCAATCCAACTCTTATGTAGCTTCACATTCTGGTGTGTGTTTCCAGGAAAAACTTGCCCTCCCTCCCTTTCCTGAGCACCAAGAGATTGCTAAATCTGACAAAAGTGCCTCTGTTGCAGTGGTGCTTTTGAGAGTCATTGTTATGTTTGTGTCAGAGAACTTCAAACTTATCACTAACATGCCAATCTCAAAATAGAGTGAGGAACACCTTGAGCTGATGGCGATTGATCAAGATCACAGACTAAGTATGAGAGTACGAGAAGGCATGACTTAAGGATTGAAGGGCGTCCATTCAGGACAGAAATGCAAAGAAATTTTTTTAGTCAGGGTGCTGAATCTATGGAACTTGTTGCCACAGGCAGCAGTGGAGGCCAAGTCATTGGGTGTATTTAAGGCAGAGATTGATAGGTATCTGAGTAGCCAGGGCATCAAAGGTTATGGTGAGAAGGCGGGGGAGTGGGACTAAATGGGAGAATGGATCAGCTCATGATAAAATGGCGGAGCAGACTCGATGGACCGAATGGCCGACTTCTGCTCCTTTGTCTTATGGTCTTATGGTCTTATGCTTTTATGGTCTAAACAACGTGGAGGAAGGCTCTTCAGCTCAATTCATCCATGCCAACCACATTACTTCACTGAGATAGTCCTATTTTCTTGGGTTGGGCTTGTTCAATGCTTTTCCTTTGCATGAACAGAACACACAGACAGCACCAGGTCCAACCACTGGTCAAAGATATTAATGTAAACCAATGGCCCTAGAAAGGTTCAAAAGTAAGATGCAAGAGGCTCTGTAGGAGATGTAAGGGTGTCCAACACCTCATTGGTGGATTCTGAATCTTCCCTAGTGATCTATACCAAGTCCTCATCCTACCCCTTATTCTATCCCAAACTATGTGATGGGTATCCTGATCACACCAGCCAGCCTCACCTCCCACTCAACCTGGAAGAATTGATCCTGGGCTCTGCTGGAGAATCTGCATCTGTTGGATAGAGTCTTTTCCTACCCAAAGACCAGACCAGTGGATAGACTCTGGGAAATGACAGGCCTCCCCTCCAAAAATCCAGGCAGAGTCAGCTCCTAAGTCAATGAAAAATGATTCTCCTCTTCCCCATGATAGCTTGGATGCCCTGAAGATGGGGGTATTTGCCAAAATTCACAATATTGCCTGCAGGTTAAACTGCTTCTGGACAGCCTGACCATTGCAGCTATGTCCTAAATTTCTGAGCAGAGGGGCAATGACATCTGGGAGATCTGCTGTTCCTCCTACCCATGGAGGAAGGATTAATGTTACAAGGACCTTCTCTTATCGTCTACTTCATGGAATATAAGACCCTATCCAGAGCCATCACAGCGATGCTGGTAGGGAGCCAATCAGCTCCATCCCAACACAATGTCCCTGCCTCATCACAGTGGCATCTCCAACTCTTAGTTCTGGAGCAACCTGGAGTCTGAGAGACTGCCTGTCCCTGTCCTCAGTCTGTCAGGCTTCCTTGTGTCCAAGATTTACCTTGGGAAGATACTCCAGGGTCAGGTTCACAGCAAGGTATTCAATAAAAAGCAGAACATGTTGGAAACACTCAGCTGCTTGGGAAACCCATGGAAAATGAAACAGAGTTAATGTCAGCCCTGAGTCTTAAATGGGGTCTTTGAGCTGAAATTTTAACTCTGTTTCTCTTCCCACAGCAGTTCTGGCCTGCTGACTGTTTCCAGCATTTCTTATTTTAGTTTGGATCTCCAAATGCCACAGTCAGTTTGATTTTAAGTTGCTCTGTTCTTCAAGTTTGCATCTCAAGATATTTACACTTACTCTGTGCCTTTCTTCCACTCTAATAATCACTGCCAACTTGTCAGCTTCTGGCTCCATAGATTCAGGTCAGAAGCAGACGAGAGGGCCCACTTCATCGCAAAGGAGCATCACATAGTGTGCCAGGCTCAAATAATGCCATTGTCTGTCTCCTGGTATTGATCTATGAACTTCCATTTGCATCCAAGGATGAAGGAGGGAGAGAAGTCTGCCCCTCCAAAGATCGAGGGTTCGGAGTGATTCTTGATATTAACTGCCCCAGCTGGTGCAGGTCATGGAGAAGGATCTCACTAAGAATAAAGGGCAAGCCTTTTGATGAAATAACCCATACACAAGAGGTCCTACTCTGAGCCAGTGATTCCTCTGCTCAGTCCTCTGCAATAAGACAGACTTGCTGCACATCTCAGAGGCTGCTTTAAAAGGAAGGGTAGCGTTTATGGTATGTGGTGTTCTCCTAGCATCTGTTGCCCCTGGTAATAATATAAACAAGCAGTCCTTTATGTTCAGACACCAGCTCTAGCTTATACAAGAATAGATAGCTCTTGATTTTTGCTTTGACATTACCGTAGAGTGAAACGGCAGGGAAACAGGCTCTTCGACTCTCTATGACCTTTTACACTAAGCCTGCATTAATCCCATGAAACCCATGCAGCGACAGGGAGAACACGAAAACGCCACATGGAGGGCATCCAAAGTTAGGACTAAATCTGGACTCTGGAGCTCTTCTATCTGTGCCACTGTGCTGCTGGAACCCGTGTCATGGGCTACAATTTGGAAAGGTGATGAAACAACAGGTGGGGGTGCTGTGTTGGGGTGAGAGGGTCTCTGCTATTGAAGAATATGGACCGGCCCTGATGTTCAACAACTATATCAACACCAGGACAACACCAGGACAACACTATAATGATGGTTAAATAAAACCAATAAATGATCACAAGGGAGGAAAGCTGTATGAGGGTAAGAAAGGGAGAAAGATGGTTGCCTTCTGCTCTAGATATGAACTCATGGTAGTTTCGATTTTGCATGAGTACTTTAATGTAATCTGTTTCTTCTGCTGGGGAAGGAGATGTCTTCATCTGTCGTAGTGGTTGCTGCTTCAGGATCCTTTCTTGTTTTGAAGTCATGCAAAAAAACCCGTTAAAAATACTTTCTTTACCCAGGTAACTCCATTTGCCCTGAGCCAGGCAGTTGGAGTGAGGTGGGGCATTCCCTATGCACAGCCTTTCTACAAATGTGGAAGGTCTATCCCCTTGGGGCTCAGACATGCCTCAGTTAAAAAAGATATCCTTCTCTTGGATTTCGCTTGCAGTGTTGTTTCAAAATTAACTCCAGCTTTCCTTTTCTCATTAGCTGTCTTAGCTTCTTGCTTACTCTGCAGAATCTGCTCCTCTTGGCTCTGGGAGTGTTTGATATGGCAGCATAGGGGAGTCATATTATGTTTCTAATTTGTCTGGTCTGAGAATGCTTGACATTGATGCTCATATATGCCATAGAGCTTATATCATCTCCTGCATTAATATGCCTCATTTCTGCACATCAAATAAGCAAAAGTATTGTTTTCTTTCTCTAAGTAAAAGTAAGCAATATTTTAATCTAGGCACAATTGCTGAAGGCAGAATACATTTGTGTTGTGTGTAGCTGTGTGAAATGCTCATCGAAGTTGGAAATCCACAGGTTGATCACAGGTACTTTCTGTTCCACCAGATGTAACCAGTTCTGCCAGCGCATTTGGATTTAAGCTGTCCTTAGCCCCTGGGTATTTGTACATCTGACTCACATACCAGCTGAATTTATAATTAGACACAGTCGAAGAAATGGAGTTTTTTAAACCAACCTGATTACTGAGTCAATAATTCGTGGGGTGTCAAGTTTCTCTGCTGGAAGATATCTGGAGTTTCCCACTTCCCTACATAATTAATGACACATTGATCCTGGGTTTTAAAATGTTGGATGTGAGACTGTAGTTTCTTTTAATTATGTAGAGAAATAGGGGTTCTCATGTTTACTGCAAAGATGGATGAGGCAAATTGAAAATGAGCACCAGTTCTTCTTTGGAGACACAAGAGATTGCAGATGCTGGAATATAGAGCAACACAGAAAACACACACACACACAATGCTAGAGGAGTTCAGCAGGTCAGACAACATCTATGAAAAACAGTAAACAGTCATTGTTAGTCCTGATGAAGGGTCTTGGCCCAAAATGTCAGCTGTTTACTCTTTTCCACAGATGCTGCCTGACTTACTGAGTTCCTCCGGCATTTTGTGTGTGTTGCTTGGATTTTCAGCATCTGCAGGTTTTCTCTTGTTTGTGCACACAAAAAGAAAAGCTGGTGGAAGTTAGGCAACACCTATGGAAATAAATGGCAGTCTAGACTCTAGAAGAAGGATGTTGAGCTGGAATGCTGACTGTTTATTTCTCTTCAGAGACGCTGCCTGACCTGCTGATTTCCACAAATGTTTGTGACCTGCTTTCCTTTCTTCTCTCCTCATGGGAGCATAAAACTGAAAAACTGGTTTTCACCTGCTGCTCTTCCAATATAAAAAATGTCCACTTTGAAGTGAAAAGCTTTAAAAACAGGAAACTTTTGTCCCTAACCGAGTGACATGTCACTTTTGGAAGAATTGCTGTTTATCATGGTTACTTGCTTAAATGGCATTTTCTGATGCCTTCCAATGGTTATCTGAGTCATGGGCATTTGCTAGTTATTTGCTAAATAGCTCCATTCTGGAAGGTCAGTGATGAAGGCTGTCAGTAGATGTTTCCCTGCACGTATACTGAGCTATGGATCTGTTCATTGTTGTGTGACAACTTGTATTTCCCTCACTTGCTACTTTTTCTTCCCACTCTGGTCCACCTGCCCTGTCCTGGGACTGACCTCTTCTACTGTACATGGGTAGGTGGTCCTCACACAAACTGATCCTGTAGTAAGGAAATGTTCCATCAACACCATGAAAGGCATATTCTGGTCTGCTGAAAATCCACTTGTCTTTCAATGGAAACTGTTGTCCATGATGGAGTGCTCCAAAGCAGTATTCTCTAACGTAAAAGGATTTATTGATGCTGGGTGTAACTACTGGAAGGGCTCCATAGGGAAGGATCACTTTTTAGGCTACTCTACCACTGCACACAAAATAGTTGAAATCTCTGTTAAAATCCCACACACTATTTGTCTTAAGGATATTAAATACATTAAGTAAAGAGAATAACATAACTTGAAGACTGAGACAAAGGCAGACTAAAGATGGCACTAAGTGACATCTCCTTTACTTGCATCTTTGGAAACAGCAATATTTCCATCTTTAATATCTTTACTTTTCCCTTTCAGGGCTCCTTTGAAGACCCTGACCTGGAGTTACACGCTGACTTCGGTTCTTTGCGGGAATGGGACCAGTTCTCAGGGTTTCAGGACCGGCCGTTGTTCGGCACGCCAAGGGTCCAGCCTGAGAATCCGGCTCATATTTGGAAGCCTAAGATCTCGGGGATCTGGAGATGGACGGATCGAGGGTCAGTGTCAAGGCAGGACACCCGTGTGTCGTCGAGGGAGCTGGAAAATCTACTGCTGCTGTGTGCCTGAATATCATGGTCCGGTCCGTTGACTCCTCATTTCAGTTAATTTCCTTTTCCCCGTGTTCCACTGGGCTCCTTGATTAGGGCACCTGATCCTCATTAGAACTGACAGCATAAAAACTCCGGTTTTCATCTACGCACTGCCGGTTCATCATCTCAGCAGTGTGGCTATGCTTGTTCCGAGCCACCAAGAATAAGAGACCGTCTTCATGAGCTTCTCTGTGTCAAGATACGTATAGTCTGTTACTGTCGTCTTGTGCCCGGCTGAGTATTGCAGGCTGATTGTCGCTGCTCCGTGCCGCGATACGAATTGTCTATAGTTGCTTGGTTTTGTCTCTCTGTGTTCCAGTCAAGTCCAAGTCCAAGTCCAGGCTCTGCGTTCCAGTCAAGTCCAAGTCCTGGCTCCGGGTCCAAGTCCGTCTCCGAGCCTGTGTCCTGCACTTGGGTCTGCTTCCAGTCGCCACTCATTGCAAAACCGAAGACCTGGGATCTTTGCGATTTTCAGGCACAGAGCTCAAAAAAAGCAAGGTAACAGTCTTTTAACATCGTAAACCAATGAGTTGTTTGTTATGGTTCCCCAATCGCTGGGAAAATGGAGAGATCCCCCTCTCCCTTAATGGGGAGAGAGAGAATCTGTGGCTTGTTGAATACCAGGTCAAATGCGAAGTCTCTGGAGTACTGCAAGTCTGTGTCTTTGCTCTTGCTTTGCTCATGCTTGAGTGCTCGGTGGTGGTGCTGATGCTTGCTCTTTTTGCCGGTGGGGGAGGGGGGATTGTTGCTCGCTGCCGTTTACGTGGGGGTGGGGGGAAGCGGGGAGGGACTTCTGGGGTTCTCACATTTAAATGTCGATCATTCTTTGGTGCACTTCTCTGTTTTCATGGATGTTTGCAAGGAGAAAGCATTTCAGGATATATATTGTATAAATTTCTCTGACATTGAATTGGACCTTTAAATCTTTGAACCTTTGAAATGAAAGTGTTGATTTGAATTTAATGATTAAACTGTATTTGAAATTTGCAATATTTCAATATTTAAAATTTCAAATATTTAAAAATATTTGAATTTTTAATATTTACTATCGATTTGTACTCCAGGGAGCAGGAAGCGCAGAATCAAGTATCGCTGTGATGATTGTACATTCTAGTATCAATTGTTTGGCGACAATAAAGTATAAAAGTATAAAGTATAAAATCTAAAATTTTGGATTTCATGCCTACCCTGATTACAATTGAATATCCTTCACAATCTAACCATCACTGTTCCATGTGTGAGGAACTTACATGTTCTGTAAGTCATTTATACTCACCCATTACCCTTTCCAACCCAGTCTCACTGGAATTATGAACCGATCTTAGAGAGCGCAAATTGCTTGTCCCATTGCAACGGCCATGAAATGTACAGTGGAGATGTGAAATGGAAAGCAATATAACAGGTTATTTGTGCATAGTTACTGAAATAAAAAGAAAATTAAGACAACTTACAAATCCCAGAGGGCTTATCAATGTACTTAAGGAGACATATGTACATATGAGTTCACTCTTATATTCTGTGGTTTTCCTTTAATTACCAAAGTCCAGCTTGCGTCGGAAATAAATGTGCTCTTTTTACTCCTGCTGCTTCTAGAACAAATATTTTAAAAATCTGCATTATCCTAACTTAATTGCAAAACTTCTTTCTGAACGCCACTAATTTGTTCTAGCCTACGCACACTATCTCACAAACTCAAGCTGTTTTAGTAATCAATTTACCAATCACTTCTGTTTACTTTTTTTTTATCTCCTACAGTTTTCAAGTCCTGTATAATGTGCTTTGGCATTTCATCTAGATTCTTTATTAGTTAATAATATTATCAAACATCTAGCCAGGGTCATCCAATCAATTCAAAAGCACATAATGGTGATGTTTGATCTGAGCTCTCACACTCCGATTCTGCTTTAATGCCAGCTCTACAACAGCCCTCACTGCAAATTCAATCATTTGTTTACCCCCTCCCCCTCCAGTCTCTTTACTCCAACATTGGTAACAGAATCACTGTGTTCTTGAGTGCCCCCCCCCCCCACTCAGCTCCTATCTGTCCATCACTTCTTCAAGGCTCTTTTTAAAATACTTTGATCAAGCTTTTGAATGAACCCCATTTTGTCTTATTCTGATAAAGTCTCTGTGGAGCACACAACAAAAGTCTTTATGGTATGGGTTGTAAATAAACATTGGTCAATTATCTGGTCCATGATTAGTTCTAGAGGAGCAATGAGTGTAAATAGCATGGAGATGAGAGAATGGTAGGTCACTCCAGCCTTTGACTCAGCTCTGTCATTTAGTATCATCATGACTGGTCCTCTGACTGGCTGATGTTTTCACGCACTCTCCATACGTATTGACTCCTTCTGTGTCTGAAATTTTTTGAATATATTCCGTAACTTGATTTTCACCACCTTCCATGAGTATTCCATAGATTCATCATCCTCTGAGTGAAGAAAATTGTCCTCATCCCTTATCCCATATTCTGAGCCTGTGATGCCTGGTCCACCACCCTCCCAGGCAGGAGAATCACTTTTCCTGCAGCCAAGCTACAGAGCCTTTTTTAGATTAGATTATGATTATGAGGACACGCTGTCCCCTTTTATTGTCATTTAGTAATGCATGCATTAAGAAATGATACAATGTTTTTCCAGAATGATATCACAGAAACACATGACAAACAGACTTAAAAACTAACAAAACCCACATAATTATAACGTATAGTTACAACAGTGCAAACAATATCATAACTTGATAAGAACAGACCCATGGCACGGTAATAGTCTCAAAGTCTCTCGCAAATCCCATCATCTCACGCTGACGGTAAACCTCCAGCGCCGCCTACTTGCCGATGCAGCATACTGGAAGCATCCAACCACAGTTCGACTCCGAGTCCGTCCGAAAACTCCGAGCCTCCGACCACCTCTTTGACACTGATCACCAAGCACCATCTCTGCCAAGCACTTTGACCCCTGCCCTGGCAACAGGCAATAGGCAAAGCCGAGGATTTGGGGCCTTCCTCTCCAGAGATTCTCGATCACAGCAACAGTGAAGTGGGCATTTCAGAAGTTTCTCCAGGTGTTCCTCCGCGCTTCTCATGGCTGTCTCCATCAAATCTGGATTGTGCACGGCCCCTAGTTACATATAATCGATATAATTCGGAACGGCCGCGCGCGCTGCTTCGCGCCGCCATCTTCTCCTCCCTCCCTTGTCCGAATATCTAACATTTCAGTCAGATTTCCCTTGGTGTATTGGGAGCAGTTGCAGACTCTTATCTAAGAAAGGATGTGCTGATATTGGAGAGGGTCCAGAGGAAGTTCACCAAAATGATCTTGGGAATGAAAGAGTTAACATATGAGTGCATTTGATGGCTCTGGGCCTGTTCTTGTTGGAGTTTAAAAGAATGAGGGGAGATCACATTGAAACCTATCGAATATTGAAAGGCCTCGATAGAGTGGACATGGAGTGGATGTTCCCTATAGTGAGGGCGACTTGGGCCAGAGGGCACAGGTTCAGAATACAAGGACATCTCTTTACAACAGAGATGATGCGGAACTTCTTTAGCCAGAGGATGGTGAATAGGTGGAATCCATTGCCACGGAGATCAAGTCATTGGATATATTTAAAGTGGAAGTTGATAGGCTCTTGATTAGTAAGGGCATCAAAAGTTATAGGGAGAAAGCAAAAGAATGGTGTGAGAGGGATAATAGATCAACTATGATAGAATGATGGAGCAGACCCAATGGGCTGAATGGCCTAATATTGCTTCTCTGTCTTATACTCATATATCAATGGAATTTTCTAACACTCTTCTAAACTCTTGTAATCACAAGCCTGGTTAAATTTATTTCTCTTCATATAATAGTTTGACCATCTCAAGAATCAATCCAGTGAATCTTTATTACATTCCCTCTTTGTATTTGTTTTCTGAGATAAGGAGGCTCAAATTGCACACAGTACAGGTACTCCATGTATGGATTCAATAGGGTCCTGTATGATTGTAATAAGACATCCTTGTTCCTGTACACAAAATCTTTCGCAATAAAGCAGATCATGACATTTACCTTCATTACTGTTTGCTTTACAGGGACTTTTAAGTCCTTTGTACACCAACATTTTGCATTTTAATAATATTGTTCCTTTCCATTTTTCCTGCCTTCTAATTGCCTATACCCCTTGACCTTCTTTATGTCTCACATAAATTCTTTCTCATCTTGTTTCAGACAATTATCCAATCCAGAGTTGCCCTCCTTAAAATAGGAATTGGTTAATGGAAATTACACTGGACAACAAAGATTTTGCTTCCTGAATACTTTTGCGTGTACCTTATGGATTTTGGGCTGCTGATCATGAAAATCAGCATGAAATTTCCCTATCGTGTATTATTCTTTTGAAATCACCCATATTTGTTATTTCAATTCATCATTCAAGTCAGAATAGCTGATGCCAAGATTAAGGAAGGCACCTTTGTTGGTTCACAAATTAATCAGGTCATTAATAATGAGCAATTCCAGTGGGAACAGAGAAAATCACATGGAAGGCTTTCAAGGATGTTGTTGACATCTTTCTTAGCAAGTACAGAGCACCAAACTACATGCAGCTGGTTGACAACATGCTTCAAGCATACAAAACCATGAAGTGCAACATGTCACTAAAGATTCATTTGCTGCAATCCCATTTAAACTGCTTCCTTGCAAATCTTGGCACTGTCAGTGACGAGCATGGTGAAAGTTTTCACCAGAACATTGCGGTCATGCAGAAACGGTATCAGGGCAACTGGAATCCATCACTGTTGGCTAATTATTGTTGGACACTTAAGCCAGAAGCCTCAGATATTGAGTACAAATGAAAATCATCAATAAAACAGTTTTAGCTTAGCTGAACTATTGCAAAGCATCAACACCGTTATGCAATGAAATGCATTATATTCAATAAAAGTTAATTTCTTGTTTATCCAAACTCCTATGTGATACAAGTAGTCTGAAATTAGATTTGTGTTCAGCTTCAAGGGATCCATTATAAACAAAAAAAAACTCTGAGGAAGCAACACCTCCAAAAAAATATGTTGTCCGGTGTTATTAGCAGCCCATTAGTAAACCTAAGGCAACCCTTTGTAAGTAATATGTTCTTTGCAATAGAGAATACTCATTCACTCACAAAATATCACTAAATGCATTGCACAAGTGTATTTGCTTAAGCAGTATCACAAACCATTTAATGATCAAGGAAGGAAAGCGCGCCCTGATAAGTAAAACCTTGAATACATAAATACGGTAGCTCAATGGTTAGAGTAACGCTTTCCAACCTCCAGCTGTCGGATCGGGGTTCAATTCCCACTGCTGTCTGTAAGGAGTTTGTTCATCCTTGCTGTGACTCCATGTTTCCATTTCCTCCCACATTCCAAAAGATGTGCAGTTAGGGTTAGAGAGTCGTAGGCATACTATTTTAACGGGAGGTCTGGACTCCCAGCACAATCCTTGATGAGTTGATTTGATGCAAAGACACGTTTCACTGTATTTTTCAATGTACATCTCACAAATTAAGCAAATCTTTATTTTATCTTTACAAGAGAAATGGAAGCTGGAATTGGCCATCTGTCCCTTTGAACCTGCTCCGACATTCATTAATGTCTTGGCTGATATTATACCTCAATGTCTTTTACATTGCTTTTTATCTTTCTATTTAACCATTTTAATTCAAAGCAGGGTTGCAGTTCACCTGAGGATTGAAATCATGTGGTCAACTGTTGTGTACGTGTGTAGCTTTGTTACTTACAGATGATGAATTTAATTAGCCGATACCAGACTCCCAATTGACTGCTTGCATCAGATATGCCCATTCTCCTTGGGCGAGGCAGCAGGGAATTACATCCACGTTCCCTGGGAGACATAAAAAGCTTCACGTTTACTAGCAGGAAATTATGTAAGACTACATTTGTTAATGGGAGGGCACTCCACACTCGCTGGAAATAGATTTAGTGGCTCCCTGGAGCTTTACGTTCCTCTGAATGAATTTGCTGTGGATGTACTATTTACACAGGTAGCAACAAGTTTACAAACTGAGAGGAAAAAGCAGATATTTTCACAGTGTTAAAAAAGGTTATTATTTTGATTTGGTGACAACACCAGGGGAGGTAAAGAGTGTGGAAACATCTGCTTACATCAAGATTTCTTTCTTCAGCAGATGTTAGCTTCATCTTATACATCAGCTGTGGTTCAGCAGGTAGAAGTCTCACCTTTCAATCTGAAGACTCTAGGTTCAAGTTTTGGCCCAGAGATTCAAGTATCAAAATCTAGGCTGTTGCTCAGTTCTGAGGAAGTGTTACACTGCTGGAGATGAGATGTTAGATCACAATTTGCTCTGTTTATCTTCAACTTTTTGCCTCCTAAAGAAATGCAGGATTCTTCATTCAAGTTCAAGTTCAATTGTCATTTAATCATACATGAATATCCATGTGTGACCCTCAGGTTTGACCAGTGGTGTTAGTCTAGGGGAAGATAGTCTCTGGCCCCGCCAAACTTGTGAAGTCTCATTTGTGTGGATGCTGCGTGATGTTTTCCTATTACAAATCAGCACCACGAAATAACAAACAGTACACCATATGTGATTAAACAATTGAGCTTCATAATTCTGAATTTGACTGTAGGTTTAGTAAATAAAACAGAAGAAAAAGAGCCCATTTTAATGAAACAGTCTAATGCACACGTTGGAGCCCATGGTTTCCCGTCCGTTAATCCTCTATCGATTTCCCCCAGGCTATGTCGACTCCTGACCCCATTCCAAGTCCATTCAGTCCTACAGTCTATGACTTCTCCATTCTGGCATCTTCTCTCTCCATCTTCTGCTGAACAAAAGCCCATGAATACCCCGCTCTTGGGGCACACAAGAAAGAAAGACATTCCCCTCATTGGACGCCACACATTCCAAAGCCCCTGTTATCTCTAGTCGTAACCCAAACAGTGCTGCTACAGAGAAACCATTACACTAGCAGTGAAACTTTTCCCAGGACGTTATACCTGAATACAGCCAAACAATATTCCTCTTGGACCAAGGTACAAAACACAGCACTGACATTCATGCACAGCACAAGGTACATTTGGCACATACCAGACAGCACATTTCCACCAGAGTATATTCTTCATAACCTTTAGTATCAATCCCAAGTACTTTAGGGTCACTTTATAAAATTTATTTTTGCATCTGCAATTTCTATAGTTGTGAATGAGTTTGGAATGGAAACCCTGTGCTGGGGGGGGGGTACTCATTGAACAGGTGCACATAGTGACCTACCCATACAATTGATGATTACTAGCTATGGACCTTTACACAGGCATAATTGGCTTTGGATAAAACATTCACATTTATGCTGTAGCCTTTACATTGATTTTGGGTGTTTATTGAAGGCAACACTGATGATACTGCTTCAGATTTCTTCCATGTTTTTGATACAATCCAGATTTCACAGCCATAAGGAAAGTTGGGTATAACTATGGTACTATACAGGGAAAACTTAGATAGATCATGATTGTAGAAAACTAGTACATTAACTTCTTAAACGCAGAAACTATGCATACAATCTTGTATTTTTTGTTAATATTTGTTTCCTAAGAAAGAAACTACCTTGGTAAGCAATGCACTCTGTGTTGTTCAGTACTTATGAATTAAGTCAGGGTGGGAGTGTGGGTTGCATAGAGTTGGTGCAACACGTTAGTTTTTTTCATTGTCATGCTTCAGTCTGATCAGCTGGGGGCGCCAGAACTCTGACGCTCCTCCTCCCATGATTGTTAGTTGATTATTTTCACCTGTGTCAGGTTTTAGTTATCGGTGCACCTGTGCATTGTTCTGTTTCTCCACTTAAGTTCCCTCTGTTTTAGTTATCTTTCTTCAGTCTTGGATATACCTGCCCTGTGTGGAGTGATCCTTGATTCCCAGCCTGTGTTCTCTACAAACCAATCCTCAAGTAAAGATTCTTTGTTCAAATCCACCCTTGTCTCCAGTCTCCTCTGCACTTGGGTCCACCTAGTCTATGTGTTTCCTGGTAGTCCACTGTTTAAAGATATGGAACTGCCATAACAACCCTGGTTCAACCCACCCTGGCAATCACCCCTTTTACACCAAGACTGAGCCACAACATGGAGCCAGCAGCTTATGAGCATCTCCAATCAGATCTGGTCAAGCAGGAAGTCATGGTGAGTTGACATGAGTGTATGACCCAGGAGGTCTTGACCGTTCTGCAGATGCCCACTGAGATCATTCGGCAGAGCCAGCAAACCTCTGCTGCTACCCAACTCCTGAGTTTCTGAGCCTGTTGGTGACCGAGTGATTTGATGGCAACACAAGGACATGTAGAAAGTTTCTTATTTGGTGTTCTCTCACTTTCAAGTTGCAACCCAGCAAGTTCCCTTCTGACTGCAGCAAGATGGCCTATATCATCTCTCTCCTCTCTGGCAACACTCTTGCCTGAGTTACACCACCCTTGAGAAGAACTCTCCAAGTTGTGCATTTTCACCAGGAAGAGAAAGAGTGTCTTTAACTATTTCTTTAGTGGTTTGATTGGGGCACAACTGCGCAAGCATGTGGACGTCAGCCAGTTGGAACAACGAGAAGAGTTCAAAAGAGGACGATTATTTTTTCAGTGGTTTGATTGGGGCACGACTACGCAAGTGCATGGACGTCAACCAGGTAGAACAGCGAGAAGAGTTTAAAAGGAGACAGCTTTATAGAGTGGGCATCGGAGGAGTGGGCGATGGAGCAGATGGAGACAGAGTAGGAAGGCTTTGGTTCAATAGAGCTTTGGCAATAACGGGTTGAGTCGAGGTAGGTTGCCTGTGCAGAATACAGAGAGGAAGAATGTGTGTGAGGCCTGTGTTCTGCACTGTGTGTCAGATGTGGGATGTCTGAGAGACTCCCAGCCTCCCAGACAGCCATATCTGCACCAGCTGCATTGAGCTGCAGCTCCTTATGGACAAGGTTAGGGAACTGGAGATGCAGCACGATGATCTTCATCTGGTCAGGGAGAGTGAAGGAGTGACAGACAGAAGCTATAAGCAGGAAGTCACTCCGGTGCCTGGGGACACAGATAAGTGGGTAACAGTCAGGAGAGGGAAGGGCAGGAGTCATATATTAGAGAGCACCCCTGTGGCTGTACCCCTCGACAATAAGTACTCTTGTTTGAGTACTGTTCGGGAGAGACGGCCTACCTGGGGGAAGTAACAGTGGCTGTGCCTCTGGCACAGAGTCTGGCCCTGTGGCTCAGAAGGGTAGGGAAAGGAAGAGGATGGCAGCAGTGATAGGGGACTCTATAGTTACGGGCCAGCCAGACTATTCTGTGGATGCAGGAAAGAAACATGGATGGTAGTTTGCCTTCCAGGTGCCAGGGTCCAGGATGTTTCTGATCGCGACCATGATATCCTGAAGTGGGAGGGAGAACAACCAGAGGTCGTGGTACATATTGGTACCAACGACATCGGTAGGGAAAGGGAGGAGGTCCTGAAAACAGAGTACAGGGAGTTAGTAAGGAAGATGAGAAGCAGGACCTCAAAGGTAGTAATCTCTAGATTACTGCCTGTGCCATGCGACAGTGAGTATAGGAACAGAATAAGGTGGAGGATAAATGCATGGCTGAGAGATTGGAGCAGAGGGCAGGGATTCAGATTTCTGGATCATTGGGACCTCTTTTAGGGCAGGTGTGACCTGTACAAAAACAGCAGGTTGCAATTGACTCCCAGGGAGACCATATCCTGGCAGGGAGGTTTGCAAAGGCTATTGGGGAGAGTTTAAACTAGAATTGCTGGGGGAGGGGGTGGGAACTGAATTTAAGAGACGGAGGAAGAGGCGTTGGCTCATAAATAGAGAAAGCCTGGAGACGGTGCGAAAGGGAGAATAGGCAGGGGATAGAGAAGGGACATGCTCAGACCGATGGTTTGAGATGTGTCTATTTTAATGCAAGGAGTACTATGAACAAAGTGGATGAGCTTAGAGCTTGGATCAGTGCTTGGAGCTATGATGTTATGGCCATTACAGAGACTTGGATGGCTCAGGGGCAGGAACAGTTACTTCAAGTGCCAGGCTTTAGATGTTTTAGAAAGGACAGGTAGAGAGGCAAAAGAGGTGGGGGGCGTGACACTGCTGATCAGAGATAGTGTCACAGCTGCAGAAAAGGAAGAAGTCATGGAGGGGTTGTCTATGGAGTCTCTGTGGGTGGAAGTTAGAAACAGGAAAGGGTCAATAACTCTACTGGATTTTTTTTTTATAGACCACCCAATAGTAACAGGGACATCGAGGAGCAGATAGGGAGACAGATTCTGCAAAAGTGTAATAATAACGGGGTTGCTGTGGTGGGAAATTTTAATTTCCCAAATATTGATGGGCATCTCCCTAGAGTGAGGGGTTTAGATGGGGTGGAGTTTGTTAAGTGTGTTCAGGAAGTTTTCTTGACACAATATGTAGATAAGCCTACAAGAGGAGAGGCTGTACTTGATCTGATATTGGGAAGTGAACCTGGCCAGGTGTCAGATCTCTCAGTGACAGAGCATTTTGGAGATAGTGAACACAATTCTATCTCCTTTACCATAGCATTGGAGAGGGATAGGAACAGACAGGTTAGGAAAGCGTTTAATTGGAGTAAGGGGAAATATGAGGCTATCAAGCAGGAGCTTAGAAGCATAAATTGGGAACAGATGCTGTCAGGGAAATGTATGACAGAAATGTTGCAAATGTTCAGGGAATATTTGGGTGGAGTTCTGAATAGGTACATTCCAATGAGACAGGGAAAGGATGGTAGGATGCAGGAACTGTGGTGTACAAAGGCTGTTGTAAATCTAGCCAAGAAGAAAAGGAGAGTTTATGAAAGGTTCAAAAAACTAGGTAGTGATAAAGATCTAGAAGATTATAAGACTAGCAGGCAGGAGCTTAAGAATGAAATTGGGAAAGCCTGAAGGGGCCATGAGAAGGCCTTGGCGGACAGGATTAAGGAAAACCCCAAGGCATTCTATAAGTATGTAAAGAGCAAGAGGATAAGACATGAGAGAATAGGACCAATCAAGTGTGTATGGAACTGGAGGAGATAGCAGAGGTAGTTAATGAATACTTTGCTTCAGTATTCACTATGGAAAAAGATCTTGGCGATTGTAGGGATGACTTACAGCGGACTGAAAAGCTTGAGCATGTAGATATTAAGAAAAAGGATGTGCTGGAGCTTTTGCAAAGCATCAAGTTGGATAAGTCACCGGGACTGGACGAGATGTACCCCAGGCTACTGTGGGAGGCGAGGGAGGAGATTGCTGAGCATCTGTCAATGATTTTTGTATCATTGATTGGGTGGGAGAGGTTCTGGAGGATTGGAGGTTTGCGGATGTTGTTCCCTTATTCAAGAAAAGGAAATTATAGACCAGTGAGTCTTACTTCAGTGGTTGGTAAGTTGATGGAAAAGATCCTGAGAGGAAGGATTTATGAACATTTGGAGAGGCATAATATGATTAGGAATAGTCAGCAAGGCTTTGTCAAACGCAGGTCATGCCTTATGAGCCTGACTGAATTTTTTGAAGATATGACTAATCATATTGATGCAGGTAGAGCTGTAGATGTAGTGTATATGGATTTCAGCAAGGCATTTGATAAGGTACCCCATTCAAGGCTTATTGAGAAAGGATGGAGGTATGGGATCCAAGGGGACATTGCTTTGTGGATCCAGAACTGGCTTGCCCACAGAAGGGAAAGAGTGGTTGTAGACAGGTCATATTCTGCATGGAGATCAGAGACCAGTGGTGTGCCTCAGGAATCTGTTCTGGGAACCCTACTCTTGGTGATTTTTATATATAACCTGGATGAGGAAGTGGAGGGATGGGTTAGTAACTTTTCTGATGACCCAAAGTTTGGGGGTTTTATGGATAGTGTGGAGGGCTGTCAGAGGTTACAGTGGGACATTGAAAGGATGTAAAACTAGGCTGAGTAGTGGCAGATGGTGTTCAACCCAGATAAGTGTGAAGTGGTTCATTTTGGTAGGTCAAATATGATGGCAGAACATAGTACTGATGGTAAGACTCTTGGCATTGTGGAGGATCAGAGGGATCTTGGGGTCTGAGTCCATAGGACACTCAAAGATGTTGCACAGATTGACTCTGTGGTTAAGAAGGCATATGGTTTATTGGCCTTCATCAGTCATGGGAATGAGTTTAGGGGCCGAGAGATAATGTTGCAGCTATATAGGACCATGGTCAAACCCCATTTAGATTATGAAGACACGTAGTCCTCTTTTGTTGTCATTTAGTAATGCATGCATTAAGAAATGATACAATATTTCCTCCGGTGTGATATCACAAAACACAGGACAGACCAAGACTGAAAAAAACTGACAAAACCATGTAATTATAACATATAGTTACAACAGTGCAACAATACCATAACTTGATGAAGAAGTCCATGAACACAGTAAAAGTTCAAAGTCTCTCAAATGTCCACATCTCACGTAGACTGAAGAAGGAAGAAAAACTCACCCTGCCATGCCGACCACAGTCCAACTCTGAGTCATTCGAAAACTTCGAGCTCTGATCAGCTCTCCAACACCGAGTACTGAGCACGATCTCTGTCTGAACGAGTCGTCCTCAACCTCAGTTGCTAACAGCAGGCACAGCCATGGATTTTGAGGCCTACCCTCCGAAAGATTCCCGACCACGTAGTAACGACGGCAGCGAACGAGCGTTTCAGAAATTTCTCCAGATGTTCCTCTGTGCTTTCACGTCCATCTCCATCAAATCAGAATTGTCCACGGCCCCTATTTAACAGATATGATATCATTTTACACCAGAGGGCTGCGCACGCACGGCGCGCTGCTCTCTCTCCTCCCGCCTCATTTGGAGTACTGTGCTCAGTTCTGGTCGCCTCACAACAGGAAGGATGTGGAAACCATAGTGAGGATGCAGAGGAGATTTACAAGGATGTTGCCTGGATTGGAGAGCATGCCTTATGAGAATAGGTTGAGTGAACTCAGCCTTTTCTCCTTGGAGCGACGGAGGATGAGAGGTGACCTGATAGAGGTGCACAAGATGATGAGAGGAATTGATCGTGCGGATAGCCTGAGGCTTTTTCCCAGGGCTGAGATGGCTAACACAAGGGGGCACAGTTTTAAGGTGCTTGGAAGCAGGTACAGAGGAGATGTCAGGGGTAAGTTTTTTACGCAGAGAGTGGTGAGTGCGTAGAATTGGCTGCCGGCGATGATGGTGGAGGCGGATATGATAGGGTCTTTTAAGAGACTCCTGGGCAGGTACATAGAGCTCAGAAAAATAGAAAGCCTGCCTATAGGTATGAAATAGGTAACCCTAGGTAATTTCTGAGGGAAGGACATTTTTGGCATAACTTTGTGGGCCGAAGGGCCTGTATTGTGCTGTAGGTTTTCTATGTTTCTACATTCTATGTAACCACCCAATCAGCAGACGAGAGGTGGTCAACAGACTTCTCCAACTTTGTCTGGGTACCCGTAGAGTGGCTGACTATGCAATGGAGTTCCACACCCTGGAGGCAGGGAACACTAAAACCCTAATAGCTATGTTCCACTGTGGGTTATAAACTGAAATTAAAGATGAATTGGCAGCCAGAGACTCTATTGAGGATCTCAAGCCTCAGCAACATCTCCATCCAGGTTTACAATCATCTTCAGGGAAGGAGTAGAGAGCGCTGCATTAAGTCCACTAGGAGTGCCAGTCTCTGGGTCCCACCAGCCATATTGTCCTCATGCACACTTCTTCCTCTCTACTTCCTTCAAAGAGTTTCTGAAACTGGGCCGAACCTGACTTTCTCCGGCTGAGCAGGACTGGAGAATGAAGGAATGTGCTGCCTCCACTGAGGTGAACCGGGCCACTTCCATTCTTCCTGTTCTGCATTGTCAGGAAAACATGCTGACTAGTCCAGGTAAGGGAGGCCTGTGATAGGTTCCACCACCTCTACCAGGTCTATTACATCTGGGTTCATGCTGTCCACCTCCATGCTCATGTGCTTGGAGCCTTTGTGGATTCTAATGCAACAGGCAACTTCATGGATGTTAGGTTTGCAACCCATGTCCAAATTCCCCTGGCCCATCTTAACCAACTATTAATGGCCACGGGTCTGGGCAGAAGACCTCTGGGCCATGATAAGTTCTGTCTCCTCACTGCTCCCATCTATCTATATATAGAAGTAATAGGTCTATCCAGGTTCATCTTATTTATTCTCCTGAGTTCCAGCTGATCTTGGGACACCACTGGTTGGCCCTTCACAGCCACAGATTGACAGATCTGTCAGTGCACTCCACAGATAGTCTTCTTGCTGGCAGGCTGGCTGCCTCCTGAATCCCGCGAGTTGCCCCAAGTTTCACCGGGTATGAAGACCTGCTGGTAAGAGATGGACCACGATACTCTCGCCTCATCAAACCTATGTCATTTAAAGTGCCCCAAGAAAGACTCTACTCCCTGTCGGCTACAGAAAAGGTGGCCATGGAGGAGCACATCAGAGTTGTGTCCCTGGTGTCCCGTTTCATCCGTCCCTCCACTTTCCCTGCTGGAGAGGGCAACCTCTTTGTGGCAAAGGAGTATGGTGGATTGTATAGATTGCAAGACCTCAATAACATCACAGTGAAGAACCTGTACCCCTTGCCGCTGATGACCATGCAAGGTGCAACCAGCTTTACTAAACTGGACTCTGAAATGTATACAATCCGGTCTGCACTCAGATAAGTGATGAATGGAAGACTGCTTTTAACACTCCCACTGACCACTATGAATATCTTGAGTTGCATTTAGTTTAGTCAATGCCCCAGTGGTCTTCTATGTCCTTATCAACAATGTTTTTAGACAGATACCAAATCAGTTTGTCTTCATGTACTCAAATGATAGACTCATTTTCTCCATATTCCACCACGATTGGTTAGGTACAACCTACCATACACAAAGCCATGCTGATTATCCCTAATCAGTCCCTGTCTATCCAAATATTCATTTATCTGGTCCCTTGGAATACCTTCCAATAACTTTCCCACAATTGATGTCAGGCTCACCAGCCTATAATTTCCTGGTTTATTGTTAGAGCCTTTCTTAAACAGTGGAACTGCATTGGCTATCCTCTGTTGTTACAGATGATTTAAATATCTCTGCTAGGGTCCCTGACTTTTCTGCACTTGCCTCCTACAGAGTCTAAGGGAACACCTTGTCAAGCCCTGGGGATTTATCCACCCTAATTTGCCTCAAGATAGCAAACACCTCCTTGTCTGTAATTTGTATAGGGTCCATGAAATTGATACCAATTTGCCTCAGTTTTATAGACTCTATCTGTCTCCTGAATAAATACAGATGTAAAAAAAAACATTTCAGACTCCCCCAACTTTCTTTTGACACCACACATGGATTACAGATCACCATTCTGATCTTCCAGAGGACCAACTGTGTTCGTTGCAATCCTTTTGCTCTCAACATATTTGTAGAATCCCTTAGGATTCTGCTTCACCTTGTCTGCTAGGGTAACCTCATGCCTTCTTTTAGCCCTCCTGATTTCTTTCTTTAGTGTTCTCTTACATTTCTTATACACAATAAGCACCTCATTTGTTCCTACCTGCCAATACCTACTATGCACTTCCTTTCTTTTCTTAACCAGGGCCTCAGCATCTCTTGAAAACCAAGATTCCCTAAACCTGTTATCTTTACCTTTTCTTTTGAAAGGTACATACAAGCTTTGTACTCTCAAAATTTCACTTTTGAAGGTCTCCCACTTACTAAGTATTCCTTTGCCATAAAATGGCCTGTCCCAATCCACACACGCCAGACCTTCTCAGATACCATCAAAGTTGGCCTTTCTCCAACGGATATGTCTCCATTTGAGTGACAGCTTGGTTATCCACCTCCTCGGCTTCCCGAGTCGGAATCCGAGGTGGGAGTCCTGTCTACTGAACAGCTAATCCGTCATTGGTGACAGAAATGGAGGAAAGGACAGATAACCCTGCTGAGTGCCACTTTGCAACAATAGCGACATGCCAACCATTGAAGTTGACTGGGGCCTTCATCTTATCCTGGTCAAAGTGTGTGACTCTGTTTTGTTTGCTTTACACAGTCTTGAGTTTATTTGCCTTGTGTGTAGTGATTCTCAAATGATGTCCTATGTTCTCTATGACCACATCCACAAGGAAAGATTCTTAGTTCAACTCCACCCTTGTCTCCAGTCTCCTCTGAACTTGGGTCCATCTGGTCTATGACTCTCTTGGTAGTCCTTGGATTAAAGATTTGGAACTGCCATAACAACCATCATTCAACTCTATCTGGCAACCGCCTCTGTTATACTCAATATTGGTAGTGAGTCCCTGTTCCTCAACCCTCTGCTTAACCTCTTGCTGGATGGCTGTAAACATGGTACCCTTCCCTTTTTTTCCTGATGCTCTGAGCTCTCTGACCATGCACATACCTTAATTCCCCAATGATTACTTCCATGACTTCTTTTAACCATTCTCCCTTGAGGTCCTCCATGGTGGGATAAGATAACAGTTTATTCTCTTCTCTCACTGATTGATTTTGTTTTTGATTTGCAGGCTAGTCTTTTTTTTAGTGGGTGGAGGGGAGAAGATGTGTCTCTTGCAAAGGAGGTGTAAAGTGCTCCTTTCCTCCACTAGACTGCAGGACACTCTTAAGCAAGGTGAGCACCTGCTTAGCCCCCCAGTCAGGGTCACATGAAGCCATGGAGCAGGTGGTGGATGATCATATGAGCAAATGGTGCATATCACAAGTACTAGTTATGCAACTACTGATGCCAGGCAAACAATCTCTGAAGGGTTTTGATAATGGCTGGGGTCAAATGTTCTTGTAAAGACTCTGCCCAGGAGAAGGCAATGGCAAATCACTGCTGCAGAAAAAATTTAGCAAGTCCAAGATCACCTACATCATTTGACACGGTAAATGATGATGATAAATCTTCTTTAACAACATCTCACACTGAGCCTACTACAGTGATCAAAATCTGTTAGTGTAATTCCCCTTTCATTCATGCTACTTGCTCTACCTGAGATTTCCTCAAACAGCTGTTCATAATCACTTAATATGTGTGTATTTATGGGCATTTACAACATTGTTGCAAACTTGCCAACATACCTGAGAAATGCAGAATTTAGACACGCCAACCCCATCTCAGACTCAATGACAAAACCACTGACATCTTTTCTACTGTGGTGCCCAATGAAAATCCTTCCTGGTACCCATATTCTGCAGTGTTGGTAATTGGTTCACTATTGTCACGTGTAGTGAGATACAGTGAAATGCATGCCATCCAGGCAGATCACTCCATACACAAGTAATCAGGATGGTACAAAAGGATAATCAATAATAGAGTGTTGCAGTTATAGAGAACGAGCAGTGCAAAGGCCATGACCAGTTAGATTGAGAGATCAAGAGTTCATTTGTTTTATCGTACAAGAGGTCTGGCCAAAGTTCTCATAACAGCAGAACAGACGCTGTCCGTGAACTTGCTGGGACTTTTCCTCAAGCTTTTATATCTTCTATCCTCTGGAAGGGAGGAAAATATTCTGTTGCATCACAGGCAAGTATGATAGCTGCTCTCACAAAGCCACAAGAACTTGCAGAGTTGTGGACACAGCTTAGTCCATCATGAAAGTAAGCCTTCCTCCTTTGGCACTGCCTGCACTTTCCACTGCCTTGCAAAATCAGCCAATACACAGTAATCATGATCTGCATCCAGCAGATGATTGTATTTCATGATTCTTGCTAGCCAGACATTTCTTACTATGCCTATTAGGGTCTGGTTCCCCATGGATTACCCAGTCTGTTCTCCTTTGGACAATTACAACTATCTGTTGTGTGGTTTCAGATCTGATAGTACTTTACAATATATTCTTATTGTTTAGGGAGTAATACGTACAACAGCAGAGTCTGATAATTAACTACCTGCAATTATGATTAATAGCTTGCTGACGAGAGGACAGTGTATTTGGGATACGAAGGGAGGTTCAATGAGCTGGCGACTGCCATGGTCTGCTTTATGTACCTGTGAGCTAAGCTTAGCTGGAATAGCCTCATTCACTGCCGCAGCCCGTTTACCCTGAGAAGGTAGTGGTGGGCCTTCTGAAAATGCTGCTGCCCTGCATTGAAGGGATGAATATGACGCAATCACCTTCTGATTTATAGGGGTAAAGGTTTGTTGTTTTTAAAAAGCTGCTCCCTCTTTATGAGCTGTGTCAGGAGTTCTTCATTGATTCCTCCAGGGTCAGTCTGGAGGAACCACTGGAAGAATCAGTAGTGAAGGTTGAAGCTCCCAGATTGTTGTTCAACTCTATATAGTCAAATGAAGAACCCATATATTGCCATTTCCATGGTGCCAGTCTATCGGGTAACTTGGTCATACGATGACGCTCAATGGTGACTCCTTTGTGTTCGTCTATGAAAACAGCTTAATTTCTACCTTTGATCTCTCTCCTTTTCCCTTTCAGGGCGGATGGAGTTCTATCGAAGACTCTGACCTGGAGTTACACTCAGATTTCTGTTCTTTGCAGTGGGGGGACTTGCTCCTGGAGGTTCCCAGCTGGCTGCTTTCCCAAGAACGTGGCCTGGAAGATGAGCGCTCCTTCAGGTCCCAGGGTTTCGTAGCCATGTGCATGAGCTGATTCTAAACCGGTGGCTGCTGACAAGCATCATGGGAGAAAACAGAACATTGGGAAAAGTGGATCAGCGGTCAGAGGCTCTACACTCGGTGAATCTCTCTGTCTCTGTCTCTGTCAGGAGAGAGGTTGTTGCCAATTCTCCAGGCGGAGAACTCCAAAAAATAAAAGCAGCGCGAAAGACTTTTAACACCGTGAATCAGTGAATTGTTTGTTATGTCTTCCCTCTCTCTGTGAAATGGGGACATCCCTTTTTCCCTTTATTAGTGAGGGAGAGAGCCTGTAGTATGCTGAGTTATCGGGTTAACTATTAATTTTTATTATACTGCTGATAATGGTCTTTACTGGGGGCTTTGCTATCGCATGGTTGTGATTTTAAGGTGCTGACGCTTTGTGGAAATGGGTGGAGGTGAGTCGTTGCTTTGCTGTTGCTTGTGTGCAGGAGGTGGGAGAGGGGGCTTTGGGGTTCTAATGTTTTTACTGTCACTCATTCTTTGGGGCACTCTACTGTTTTCATGGATGTCTGCGAAGAGCAAGAATTTCAGGATGTATATTGTATACATTTCTCTGACATTAAATGGAACTATTGAACTATATTCTCCAGTGATAAGAAACTGGTAGGATGCGGGGGAAGTTTGAGGTCTTTTGTGTCACCTTCTAGATTATAGCCTTTAAAATCAACCAATAGTGTCTTCAAAGAGGCTAGGATCAGAAAATTCAATCATGATTTCTTAGCTTTCATGAAATATACCCAATATACAAAATTAATTAATTATTAATCAATAGGCAGCTATAGTTAAAACACAAGAAAAAACTGTAGATAATGGAGATCTGAAATAAATTGACAGAATTCTGGAAATACTCAGCAGGGCAGGCAACATCTGTGATAGAGAAAAGAAAACAGTCCACATTTCAGGTCACAGATTATTAGAACATAATTATTCTCATTGCAATATTCAGAGTTCATGTATATCTTATGGTTTATAGGGTGACTTTTGATCTGTCCTGATGATAATACCTGTCATAATTACTAGAAATAAACTGTCAATAAATATAGTAAATGAAGGAACCAGATAGAGTAAAAGTCCCTCTACACTGGCCTACCAAAGTCTCCCAGGTTATGGACAACACACGTTACACAATATACCTCCCTCTGCACTGACACATCAAACATGCCTCAGTCAGGTAAAGGGCAGGTAATGTAGTGTATCTGTTACAACAAAGCAAAGTTCTACAAGTATCATTTTGAACCCCACTAAAAATCAACAATTTAAGGCTCATAATATCACTGTCAATTTCTGACTAAGAGACAAGCTTTCAGCAAACAATGAAAGGAACCCAAAAGACATTTTGTTTGACACCTCCAATATGAAGGGACAAAGGAAATTCTGTCCATCAATGCATGCCTTGTTCCACTTTGGAGATGAAAGAAGCATCTGGTTTTGACTGATTCACTCAGTCCCTCTCTTGTTAGTTAGCAGAATGCACATTAACCTTTTTTTATGTTTCATTGATTTTAGGCTGATTTTCTTTTCATATCAAAAGTCACTGAAACATTATTGGAAAAAGTCTATTGTGCTTCAGGGTTTTGTTGTTCTGCAAAGGAGATCTGGTGTGTTTTTTGATCGGTGAGTTTTAGAAACCAGCTTGAATAAACTCCTGGGAATTAGTTAGCCGCTGTCTGTATGTATGAGAAAGAATTATTAAAACATGATGCCCTTCTATTTCTGTCATGTTGCACATTTAGCAAGCAAGTTTTCCTGTGCTTCACTCTATTTTCATTTAATCATCTCAATATGAACTTATCGGTACATATTAGTTTATCTTATATTGAGGTCAGATATGAAAGAAATACAGAGCCATTTTTCAGTCCCTTTCCCTGCCTGGTTCTTTAGCGGTAGGCAGGGATGTAGTGCTGAGGTTGCAGTCTTACTGGGTGACTAACCATAGATCTATTTCTGTTTCAAATTCATATGTTCATCTGCTCATCCCATTTGATTCTGCACTCTTCCTATTTCTAGTGTGCTCCATGCAGAAACAAGCAGATATCCATTGGAAATAAGCTAGTCAAAGATGGTTTGTCTTCTGGACATGAGCTACCAGAGGAGGTGGTGATGGCAGGCACATTAACAACATTTAAAAGTCACTTGGATAGGAAATGTTTAGGAGAGTATTGGCCAAATGCAGGCAAATGAAAGAACCTTGGATGAGCATCTTGATCACATGGTTCGGTTTTTTGCTGTATGGCTCTATGACTTTTAGACCTGCTTCGAGGTCTCAGGGGTCAGAATAGAGCCAGCAGTTCAGTGGGTATGTTTTACATTGATTTTACTTGTGTGTTAAAGTATAGGTCTATCCCTGCTGCCCCACCCCAATGGAAAGCTTTGGACCTTCCTCACTTTTTGTTACATCCACAGGCTCCCTATCAATTCCAAAGTGGAATCCCCCTCCCACTCTTGGCCACCAGAAAGAAGATAAATTGGCCAAGTTTAGGCAAGTATTTATAATAATGTGGCCCAGTCACCAATGCTAGTCAGGTCTCCATGCTTTGTGTTCTTCAGGCACTCTGGGACTCCATATTGCCAAGCAGATTATGGTCCACACTGGACTCATTAGGTAAGTGTAAAGTTTGCTTAAGAACATATCTAAAACATTTGGTCAAATTTAGAGAGAGAGTCTGGAGAGTCCGGCTTGTTAGAAAACACATGCAAATGGTTAGAAGTTAAAACAACCTTCAGAATGCAAACTCATAATGTGGCAGAGCAACAATTCCCTAACTCTATGAAGTCCAGCATTAATTCTGTCTTGTTAGAAACACTTCTGATAGCGTCACACATCTCAGCATCAGTGTCTGGGCCACACTGACACTGACTGAGGGCTGCCCTGTCAAAAGAAACTTATGACCCTAAAATGATGTGTGGACTAACTCAGATCCTACCTATCATTCATAGAGTGACTCTTTTAATAATGTTCTTCGTAACAAAGCATTAATGATGATGATGGAAGAGGAATTTCTGATAGTAACCATCATAATGACCAAGTCAACCATGGAATCTCAGTATCTATGCTTAGGAAAACACTCCCTGTTTGTGGCATGACATTCTGTGGTGTTAAGCAGACTGCAATCACCTCTAAACCTGTCCAATCAGAATCACCGAAGTGTTCCTTTAAATGCTCTTCATTTATCTGAGATGATTACATGACAAACTCATTATCTATACAATGAACATAAATTGCATCAAAAACTGCAGATTATGTTGGTAATAACAAAAAAAGAGCATTACATCAAAGGCATCATTATTAGGTACATCAGTAATATGAATGTGGATGGATTGCAGGGTTTCCAGTCTGATTCCCGATGAGCACAATTTCATCCAGCAATAATCTCTAGCACAACCAGATTAGATCACTTTCAGGTGTTTGCACAGAATGCAAGTTGGTCCTATTTCTAGAGTACCTGATGTGGTCTATATCTGAAACAAGAGAAAATCTGCAGCTGCTGGAAGCCCAAGCAACACACACACAAAATGCTGGAGGAACTCAGCAGGCCAGGCAGCATCTATGGAAAAGAGTAAACAGTTGACATTTCCGGCCAAAACCCTTCATCAGGACTGGGGAAAAAAAAGATGAGAAATCAGAGTAACCACCACCCCCCACCCCCCCCCCACTCCCTGCCAGCTTCTTACTCTGACTTCTCACTGTTTTCTCCAGTCCTGGTGAAGGGTCTCAGCCTGAAACGTTGACTGTTTACTCTTTTCCCTGGATGCCGCCTGGCCTGCTGAGTTCCTCCAACATTTTGTGTGTGTTCATGTGATCTATATTTGAAATCTCACTTTCTGTTCTGACCCAACAGCTCTAAGTTAAGGACAGTTGGATGTGGCAATGAGTGCTTACTGCAGAATAATTGCTAACAAACCTCCTGGTTCCTCAAAATCTAATTTTATTCTCTTTTTATTTTCAATTCTTTACATAAATACTTCAAAATAAATTGGCTTTGAAATTGTCTACCATACAAAAATGTATTAAGTAGTCATTGAACAGTGAGTTCACGAATGTCATGTTCCCGGACCAGCTATGGTGGCTGAGTGTTGCAGCCTCATCTGTGTTCGGCTAACCCTGCAAAGTCAAGGCATGCCAAGCACACTGAAGACCAGGCACGAAGAGAGAAGAATTTGCAATCCACACTGAAGGACTCCAATTTTCCATTACATTTTATTTCTCTTGACATTTAACTGAATAGCACACTACAGTCTGGCACTAAACAATCTATTTTGCAGACAAATGGGTTTTCACATTTTAAAAGTTATTTTAAAATATTATTTATGATTTTCAACATTTAATATAGAAATCTGTGTGATAAATGGATATATGTGAGATAATTCCTGATATTCCATCTGTGAGAATTCTTTAATGTGATTGGCTCCTCGGGCACCCTGATGACATCACTCTGCTGGTTGTCAGAGATCCTTTGAACTATCTCTCAACAGCAGTAGATATTGCAAGACAGGAGGTTAGAAATGCGGAGGCAGCCAGATCTCTGTGAGGAGAATTCAACAATGGATGATGTTCCTTCATAATTGTGAACCAATGTGTTTTCAATTATTTTAGCGCTTTGAATTTTTTGTAAAATTCATCTAATTGCCTTGATTAAAACTCGAGTGTTCACAGTTCTCTCATGTACAAAGAGTCCCAGTAATTGGTTATAAAAAGGAAAAAAAAAGAAAAGCAACAACTTCCAAAGAACAAATGTGCAAGTGGACAGCTCATTGGCAACAGTAGGAATGAAGTGATATGATAAATAAAAGAACAGGGGATCTACCGTTCCTCCGAATCTGACTCCTGAATTATATTTCATCAAAAGAATTTGGTGCCTTTGGATCAAATAAACCTGTCCATTCATCAGTGCATCTAAGCATTTTTTTCTGTCTAATCAATATAGATGTGCATGATCCATAGAAATCAAAAGATATTTGCCTTTAATAAGAATTTCAAGTTCCTCGGTAGTGCCTGTTCCTACATCTTTGCAAGATGAATTATTGAAGATGAAGCAGCTTGTTCTGCAGCCCACTGGAGAGAACAGGATTCCGAGACTGTTGCAAATATTTTAACCATGTCTGATATCGTGTAGTTTTGGGGCTGATATTGAATGTAAAACCAAAAAGGTAGAGTGGCTATAAATCTTATTGATGAAGAGTGTTGCCTTCACAATCAGAGAGGGGAGTACTAGTATCAGTGAGCCCTTATAAACAGAGCCTTATTATTAGAGACCCCCCTTAAAGAGGTTTTCTCAACATCTGAGACCCCTTTTAAAGACAAAGTTTCAGCATAGGGCATTCCTTTTAAACTGAGGAGCTCATAAAAACACAAGAAAAAAGAAAAAAACGACACAACCCCTGGCATTCAAGATGAGCATGACTATCCACCACAGACCCCTCACCTCTTCTGTGGCTGATCCTCACAGTTCTCAATTCTTCAATCTCTCAAAGAGTTATCTTATCACTATTCATGTACCCTCGTGGATCAGTCCTACACAACATCAGGCTCAGCCTTGGTTAGGCGGATGTAGGGGTTCTACCTGTGAATCCAGTCTGATGACTCAGGCTCTAGGATGGAGGGCTAACCCCAGAGTGAGTGACAGGTACTCTGAGGCTGAATGTGTTTTGAGATGTTCCTGGTCTTGCTGACTGATCCTCAGAAGTGGATGCATCTTGGGGTACTATATTTCCTGTCTCTCCTGAAGAAATTGAAGAAGATCAGCTTTTTGAAACTGCCCATTTCTCTCCACACTTCCCACATCCAACAACATACTGAGCTTATCCAAACCAGAAGCCCTGAATGAACCAGGTGACTCACAGACTGCTGAGTGCTGGATGAGGTGTATGGGGTGTTAGGAAGGAGTAGTGCCTCTGATGGGGCAGGTATGTCATTGCTCCCTTGGGAGTAGCTCTCCCACCATTGCTCCCCACTTGGCACTCAGTTCTCACCTGTGGCTCCAAGCTGCTGTTTGCTAGTGACAGCAGCCACACCCAATCAGTGGACTAAACCAGGTGAGGGTAATCGAGGGGTGTTCAACCCTTGGTGAGCTTGGGCTTGTCTAGTGAAAACTAGACCTGGCAAACTGTGTGGAGGTAACCATTAGTTTGGCTCAGCAGGCAGGAAGGCAGACACAACAAGGCGCTGTGGACCAATTAGAGCGTGACGAGGCACTAAAGACATCATGGCCGTCCACTGCATCTGACTCCATCTCCAGCTGTCTCGCCACTGAATACAAATGGTCTCAGATGAGTGAGTGAGGTCGACGCTGTGCAACTCTTCCTCACTTTAAACTAAGTCTTCACGCAAGTCATCCATCCTTCCCATCCCAAGCTAGCCCAAGTCCTGGGACGACAGACGAGCAGTAACGTGGCAGGTGTGGGTACTCTGGAAGCCGTAGGTGCAAACCCACACACTGGCGGCCCAGACCACGGGGTCGTTATCCTCTGACATGGCACAGCTCTGGCCTTTAGCAGCAACTTGAGTGAATGAGCAGCCCCTTTCAGGAATGCACTGCTTATCTCAATGGTGTGAGGAAGAAACTGGTGCCCGAAACATTACCTATTCCTCTCTTTCCCTGGCTTGTTTACAGCAGCTGGCGGGGATCCTATCACAGCAGTCGAAATACATGAAAGAGAAAATTAAGGACTTTTCCTCTCACCCTCAGTGTGTGGTGTGTGTGCACACTTTGACAGAGTTGGTGCTGACAGATCTACAAACGTTTGTATAACAGGGGAGTGAGTTAGCCTGATATAACATCCAAATTGCAGCTCTGAGTCATACCCAGCTTGCAGGAAGGTGAGCTTTGTAAAATGGGCATGGGATACACGTTCTTTTGGAGTGGAAGAGGAAATCAAGAGCAATGTGTGCCTGGGCTTGGATTTGCAGTGAAGATGGAGATCACTGGCAAGCTTGCTGGGCCTCCAAAGAGCGTGAATGAGCAACTCATAACCATGAAACTCCCCCTGTTGCATGGTAGGAAGCACATCACCACCATTAGCAGTTATGCTCCAAGCATGACCAACCCAGATGATGTCAAGGACAAGTTCTATGAAGAACTGCACTCAGTCGATGCCACTGTTCCCAAAGCAAACAAGTTTATCATCCGTGGTGACAGCACCTCCTGGGATGGGGTCATTGGGAAGTATGCATTGCTACAACAGCAGTGGTCTTCTACTACTCGAGACATATGCCGAACATGAATTGTTGATCACCAACACTGTCTTCCACCTTCCTGCCTGTGACAGAACTTCATGAATGCATCCCCGCTTGAAGCATTGGCATCTAATTGACTATGACATCATCAAGAAGAGAGGCAGGCAGGAAGTAATGGTGACAAAATCTATGTGTGGTGCTGAATTCTGGGCAGACCACCTTCTCATTGTTTCTAAACAGAACATCCATATTGAACCCAAGAGACTCCCACAAGCAAAGGAAGCCCCAAGATGGCTGAACGTCTCCAAGCTGCAAAGCAACAATATTAAGTAGTCTTTTGTTGACTTGCTGGAGGACCACTTAAACTTCACTCCTCTGGACAATCAGGATGTGGAAACTGGTCAACCCTTTGAGAGCTGGTCTACAATACCACTAGAGAGATTCTGAGGCCTACTGCAAGAAAGCACAAGGAGCAGTTTAACAAAAACTGTGTCGACTTCAAACAATTGCTAGATGAAAAACATAGTTTCCACAAAGCAAAGTGACACTAACTCCATTTCGAAGAAGAATGCTTTCAATAACATATGAAGACCGTACAACACAAACTACGCCAGCTGCAGGATTCCTGGCTGAGCAATAAAGCTGATGAGATCTAGGCATGTGCAGATAGGTGTGACTCAAAGAACTTCTACTCTGCATTAAAAGACGTCTATGATCCTACATAATCAGGATCATCCCCTTTCTTTAGTGCTGATGGGAACACACTGATCATAGGTGGGCTGTGCAGCTTGACAGTGTTCCAAACTGTCCTTCGATTATAAATGACAAAACCATTGATCGCCTGCTCCAATTACCTGCCGATGAAGCACTGGATGTTCCACCGATCTTAGCCGAGGTCCAGAACGTGAAACGTCCTCTCTCTAGTGGTAAGGCACCTGGATCAGATGCAGTGCCGGCTGAGGCCTACAAGGAAGGTGGTGCAATGCCAGCAGAAAAGCTCCATCAGCTCCTCCAACTCCTGTGGGAGCAAGAGACAATCCTTCAGGAATCTAAAGACACATCCATCATCCACCTGTATAAATGAAAGGGAAATCGAAGGTCCTGTGACATCTGTTGGGGAATATTCTAGCAAGATCTTTGCCAGGCTTCTTCTCAACCCTTTCATATCACACCTTGACTGGAGACTCCTACAAGAGAGACAGTGTGGATTCTGGAAAAAGCGTGGGATTATCAACATGGTGTTTGCTGTAAGGCATCTGCAAGAGAAAATTCAGGAGGAAAACACTGATTTGTTCTCCTGCCATATCGATCTGACTAAGGACCTTGACACTGTTAACAGGAGGGTCTGTGGAAGATTACGGTCAAGTATAGATTTCCAAGGAAATTCATCACCATTGTGTAGCAATTCCATGGTGGCACGCAAGTTAGAGTTCAGGACAATAGTGAGACGTCCAAGCACTTCCCTGTCTCAAGCAGGGTCAAGCAGGGTCAAGCAGGGTCAAGCAGGGTCAAGCAGGGCTGCGTCTTGGTGCCAACACTATTCAGTTTGGTGATTTTCGCCATGTTGACTGATGCCTTCAGAGATGACAATGAGATCTCATCAGCATCAGATTCCACACTCATGGGAAACTGTTCAACCTCAGGAAGCACCAAGCAGAAACTAAGGTAATGCCAGACATCATCAGAGACTTCCTTTTTGCTGATGACTGTACCCTCAATGCTGTTTGAAAAGATGATATGCTGTGCTGTGTTGACAAGTTTCCTGATGTGTGTACTATCTTTGGGTTTACCAACAACACCAAGAAGGTAGAAGTATTACATCAGCCATTTTGAGGGAAACTAAACATCGAGCCAAACATAATCAATAGGCAAAGACTCAACCCAGTGAACAGGTCCATGTGCCTTGGCAACACAGAGCCCCAGAACATAGTCATTGATTATGAAGTAAACCCCAGGATCCCTAAAGCAAGTGAAGCCTTCAGCAGGCTGTATACCAGAGTCTTGAACAGAAGAGGTATAAGTCTACAGATGAAGCTGAAGATTTATAGGACCATAGTGCTTCACACTCTGCTTTATGCCTGCAAAATATAGACAGTGTACCAATGGCATGCCAAAACACTGAACCACTTCCACACGGTCAGTCTCAGAAAGCTCCTCAAAATTAAGAGGCAAGACAGAATCCCTGACACTGAGGTACTTACCAAAGTGGGCCTACCCAGCATCTGTACTATCCTGATGCTGTCCCAGTTACGCTGGGCAGGCCACAAAGCTCGTGTGCCAGACCATCAGATGCCCAAGAAGCTGCTTTACGGTGAACTACAGAAAGGAAAGCGTTCCTGTGGAGATCAAAGGAAACACTATGAAGACACCCAGAAAACTTCACTAAAGCCTTTGTCATCAAGCCAGGCACAAAGGAGCTTAACACCCAGGACTGGGTTTGAGTGGCTGTCCTCCCTCCGTAAGGATGCAGTGACACATGAGGCAGAAAGGGCAGTTGCAGCAAAGAGACGTAGGCTGACCAGGAAAGCTCGAGCCAGCAGCCCCAACCCTACACGACTGCCATCCTTTGTCCACACTGCCAAAGTATGTGGATTGGCATCTCCCCCCTTCTATGTACCCACAGACCAGTACAACCCTTACAAATCATGGATGATTAGAGTGGTTCTTATCTTTGCACAATGGACGAATGACAAAGGGTTAGGTCCATTGCATGCAAGACTGGCATACCAGAACCCTACAAGAGGTTCAGTTTGACTTACGAAAGGGCACTGTGAGAGTGAAAAGGCATTTCCATGTGAAGCTGGAGACAATCAGTTGCACAACATCTGTGGCTAGATCCTCATGTCTTTTCTTCATATAAGGGAAAATCTAACAGCATGAATGGCAAAAATTCAGATGGTGATGAGGAAGCATATGGGAGTGAGTTAGATCACATGGTTGAGTGGTTTCAGATCAACAACTTTGCACTCAAATTCAGCAAGATCAAAGAAATGCCTGTGGACTTCAGGAAGGGAAAGTCGTGAGAACATGCACCAGTCCTTTTTGAGGGGATAGTGGAGGAATAGGTGAGCAGCTTCAAGTTTCTGGGCATCAGCATCTCAGAGAATCGATCCTGGACACAAAACATGGACGAAACCACGAAGATGCCATGCATCATTAGGAGTTTGAGGAGATTTGGTACAGCACCTGAGATTCTGGTGAATTCCTACAGATGTATGGCGGAGAATATTTTCACCATCTGGTATGGAGGGGCCACTGCACTGGATTGGAAAATGCTGCTGAGGGTTGTTGACTCAGCTAGCCCTGTCTTGGGGATGGTGGTGTAGTTGTTACCATAACGCTTTACACCAGTGACCCAACTTCAATTCCCATCGCCGTTGGTGACGTGTATGGACATTCTCCCCATGACCACATGGGTCCTCTCTGCGTGTTCCTGTTTCCTCCCACATTCCAAAGACATACAGGTTAGAAGGCTAATTGGGTGTAATTGGGTCGTGTGGGATCATGGTCTGGAAGAGCTGGTACCGTGCTGTATCTCTGAATAAAATAAATAAATAAAAGGGTACCAGCCTCTCCACTGTCGAGGACATCTTCAAAGGTGATGCCCCAAACGGGCAGATTCCATTATTAAGGACACCCTACTACCCAGGACATGCCCTCTTTTCATTACTACCATCAGAGAGGAAGTACAGGAGCCTGAAGCCACATACTCAATATTTTGGGAACAGCTTTCTTCACTCCACCATCAGATTTCTGAGTGGAACGTGAACCCATGAACACACTACAGCCCTCGGGAGCAACCACCAAATTCAATAGTTTCAGAAATCCATTCCAGTCTTGTATCTCATGCTTACAACAGGTTTTTTTCCCGCTTTTCCTTCAGGTGTTTCGGACTTCGTTATTTATCCCTCATTCAGATATAAATGTTCACTGGTCGCTCCCATTCACACTCAGCAGGCATTGTGTCACAGAGCTGTAGAGTTGCACAGCACAGAAATGGCTCTTCTTGCCCGCCCTGTCGTGCCAACTGTTTTATCCAGTTCCTACATGACGATTGTATCCTTCTATGCTTTGCTTACTTACAAGAATAGGTAAATTGGTCTATCATTGTCAATATACCGAAGTACTGTTTTGTATGCAATCTACACAGGGTATTTCATTAGAACAGTGCAGTGAGGCAGTACAAGGTAAAACAACAGGAGAGAGCAGAATAATGTCACCGAGACGGTGACGTTACAGGTTGACAATAAGGTGCAAGGCCATAATGAGGTAGATAGTGAAATGAAGAGTCCATCCCATCACACTGGGGGAACCATTCAATAGTTTTATAATTGCAAGATAGAAGCTGTCCTTGAGCATGGTGGTACATGATTTCAGGCTTTTGTATCTTCTGCCTAATGGAGGTTGGGGAGAAGACAAAACGACTGGGGTGGGTGGGATCTTTGATTATGTTGACTGTTTTACCCCATTAGCGAACAGAGAGAAGTGCAGATATACTGCATAGACTGGGCAGACAGTGGTTGTCCAGATGTCTCTTAAATGGAGTGATTGTATCTGATTTCTCCACCCCCTCTGGTAGGTTTTCAACCACTCAATTACTCTGTGTAAAAAATAAACTTTTCACCAGATTACCGTTATAGCTTCTTCCTCTTGCCTTAAACCGATTCCTACCACAGGAAGAGATCCTGATTATTTACCCTATCCATGCCTCTCGTGGTTCTATTCACATCATCCTCTTTCACACCAGAGAAAACAAGCCTACCGTGTCCAGTGTCTCCCATCCAAGCAACATTCTGGTGATCTCTGCCCTCTCCGGTGCAATCACATCCTTCGTATAGTTTGGCAACTGGTACTGCACACAATAAGTTATTCTTCTCTCTCTCTCATCCTATCACAGCCATTCCTTTGGTCCTTGCCAACTCCTCTGCATTCCCTGCAACTGGAAACGTACTTGAGTTCTAAAGAGAGCGGAGTTGATCTAACTCTGTTTCTCTCACCACCGATGTTGTCTAACCTGAGTATTCATCATTATTACTTTTATCTATTTTAATACAGTATGCTGTGGCCCTTAAGCCTGTGCCACACAATAACATCCATGTGACCAATTAACCCACTAATTCATATGTCTTTGGAATATGGGAGGAAACCAGAGCCCTGGGAGGAAATCCACATGGTCATGGGGAGGACGTACAAACTTCCTACAGACAGTGGCGGGAATTGAACCCCAGTCCCTGGCACTATAGTAGCATGACGCTAACTGCTACTCCGTGTGCCGCCCTTCATTAACAAGGAAGAATATGGATGGTTTATTTCAGACCGGTTTTCTCCTCGTGGTGTTACACCCCACGTACTGTGGGAGTAGGTGTTGCAATGCGTTTCCTCCACAAAGAGCACACGGGTGATCAGCTTCACACTACTGAAGTAGAAATGCAGATTAGGAGGAACCCGAAGAACTCTTCTAATGAAGATCTCCAGGCTTTAATGCTTCTTTCTCCATAGATGGTTCCTTACTTGCTGGGTGTCTCCAGAATCTTGTTGCACATTGTAACATCCACACCCAGCTCACCTGAAGCCCAGTCATATCTACACTTTTGCCAACACAATTCAGCACTTGTGCATATGGTAATAAACTTCTCTTTGACTTTGACCTCTGCTGTCACTGTGCATTTCAGCACAACCTAAAAGCCCAAAGGTACCAGGGCTGATTGCAAGAACTCAACGCCATCATGCCAGGAATCAGCATGGAACCACTCTAGATCTGTAGGGCTGAACGGACTTCGTTTGATGTGGGGTACTGGATACATCTCAGAACGTACATTCTGTTGTAGCAAAGTGTGCTCGAGACATTTAACAGGGGAAGGGTTATATTTTATCTATAACTCATGCTGAACATGCCACAGTCATTGAGAGATAGTGAATAAATTAAATTTGACAGTGTATTAGGCTTCATTTAATTTTAGCGTGACAGGGTTAAGCAAAATAAACGAGCAAATTTCTATTTCAGAAATTACTCTACAGCTGATAATATTACCCAGACTGGTTGGTATTTCATCATTTTCTTAACTTATTATCGCAGGGCTATTGATGTTGTTTTCCGAGACATTTTTGGAGATATGAGGAACCACAATAGGAGCTGTTGCAATATCCTTAATGGGTCTCGTTAGTCCAGAGTGATTTGTGGAATTTAGTATTATTGTCATTATGATAATGTGTAGATTTCTGGAAACATTAAAGGGCTAGAAGGATCAAGGTAGGATAAGTAAGAAATTCTTTCGTATGAGGTTGAGCAGAGGTATGTACATGTGAGATGTAGGTGGATAAATCCCACTGGGCCTTCTACCAGTAATTAATCAAGGATTTGAGTTATAAACCATTCCTGTCTCTTCCTCTTATTATTTTCTAGATAGTCACATAGGCCATGTGTGGATTTTAATTGCTCTTGCATTTTCTTCATGCCTTATCTGATCATTCTGCAAGGCATTCACAATGTTTTCTCAATAGCAGAATTGTTAATTAGTAACTAATTATAATCCAAAACATGCTGAGTTTCTGCTTTCTGGGTCAGACGTGGCACTAATGACTTGTGTGTTTTCTCTTCAAATGATGTAAGGCAAAGATTAAACCTTCTGCAAAATGTTGCCCACTTTCCTGTCTCTGCTGACTTGAGGTGGGTCTGTAGCAGAATGCTGTTTCCTTTCTGACCTCCTGGAGCTGCTGGGGGTGGTTTCTCCATACACATGAGCTGCTCCCATGCATCACCCATCTTTCAGTCAGCTTTGTTTGAAAGATAATCAAAACAAAATACAGATCCTGTAAATCTGAAACGAAAACAGAAAATTCTGCAAACACTCAGAAAGTCAGAAAACATCTGTGAAGCCGGAAACAAGAGTTAATGTCGAAGCCTGAAGATACTTCATCAGAAAGGTTCTTATTTGCAAGGCCAATGTCACTGGAAATGCACCATTTATTGCCCATCCCTGACTGCCCCTCAGTTGTAGATTCACTTAGGTGTCAACCATACGGATGGGTCTGGGATCGCTTCTTGGACTGGATAATGATGGAAGAGTTTGCTTTGCTGAGAAATAAACAAGATTTATATTAATGTCAATCTGCTACTTCTATGATCACTGATCCTCACTGATTCCAATTTTATTTCATTAAACAGATTAAATTCTCCAGATGCCATGGTAGGACTCAATCTCTTGTCCCTGGACTGAGGTGTCAGGATTCTGGATTATAGCCCAATAACTCAACATCTATGCCAATTCACCCATGTTCCTATGGGAAATTTAGAAAAGACATATATTTTTACATTAAGCAAATTTCTACTCTATGACTCTACTCATTGAACAGAATCTGTCCAAACTACATTTTCCAGTGTTGGATAAGGGTGGAGCTGCTTCACCCTTGCTGTGGTCAACTGTGTGTCTGTGCGGACAGTTGAAGGTTGTTTTCAGTTTAAAGTGAAATAGTTAATGGGTATCTTCATTGGTCTGGACCATTTGGTATAATAGGCCATGCGAAGTCCAGAGTCCTCTTGGAAGGAGATGTCATTCTGCCAAAACACTTTTGCGACACAATGTTCCCTGATCTATCAGGCCTGCACAGGCCTGCACATTCCAGTCTCACCCAGCTAACAGGAGCCACCTGCCACTCATTTCCAACTCACCGCATGCAGCCTATTTAAACCTAGCTCTAATGCACAGTCCTTGTTCATCCATCGAACCAGCCAGCCTCAACCAGTTAATCCTAGCATTCAGTTACCTTGATGCCTGAGGTGTTTGGTATCTTCGCTCTTGTTTTGTGGTCCTTCAGGGCTTGTTATTTTTACAGTTTATTATTAAGGTTATCATTCACCATTGAATTGTCTCTGCTGCTCTCCTTTTGGGTCAAGCCTCTTCTGCATTTCCCAGCAGGATGCGTGAACCAGTGCTTGATCCGGCAGAGTTTGCTTGCCCTCAAGGAATCCATCTGCCAACGCAAGCACATGATCCTGAAGCAGAAGGAAACCACTGACCATCTGCTCACCACTTTCAACCAACTCTCCATCTCATTACAGTGCCCCACATTAGACATACTCCTTCCTTGGAGCCCTGGATTCTGGTGCCCGAATGCTTCAATGGATTCCCAGCCTGATGGGAATTCCCAACCCAATGTGTCTTACACTTTGAACTCTGGCCGTCTCTGTATTCTACAGATCAAGCCAAGATTGCCTTCATTAACTCTCTCTTGACTGGGCAAGCTCTGACCTGGGACACTAAAGCCACTATTTGCTATAAATATGAGGAATTCTCCACTGAGAAGTACTGGGTTTTTGGCTATCTAGGAAGTGGAAGGGAGGCAGCGGATCATTCCTTTGCCTGTGCCAAGGCTCACGCTCAGTGCTGGTTTACACGGTGGAATTCAGTACCTTTGCGGCAGAGTGCAGATGGAATGCAGAAGTGCTGCTGGCCCATTACCATCACGGCCTCACAGAGCAGGTGACAAAAGAGCTGCCTACCTGGGAGATGCCCACCGACATCAAAAACCTCATCAATACTGCTTGGGCTTCTGTCTTGACAAGCCTTCAGATCACCAGCCAGAACCCCAGTTCCCATTCCCCATTCCCAAACCCACTTCAGGCTGCGGGACCCTCACCAGCAATGCCCATGCAGTTAGGGAGAGCTCTCTTAAACCCCCAGGGCATGAGCGCCGGTGGAGGAACTACTGCGGAGCAGCCAAGCACCCATTGCATCCTTAAAACAGCACCACCAGTTAGTGCCGTGGGGCTTTCTACCTGGTGAGCTCCACCCGGCCTCTCGTTCCAGCACGACAGCCCAACTCACTCTCTCTGTCCTCCTCCACACCCTGATGGCTCCACACGCACAGGAGGCTCTGGGGGACTATGGCACACCTGGCAACTTTCTGGACCGGACTCTGTGTGTGGAGCTGGGGCTCATCTTGGCCATTGACAGACATCCCCTGGGGCCTGGGATGGTCAAAACATGCATATAGCCTGTGAACATGAGCATTAGAGAGCACCGTGAGTCCATCCAATTCCTCCCTATTGACTCACTCAACACTCCTCTCATCCTGGGTGCACCTGCCTCTCCACTCATGACCCTCACTACACCTGGTCATCTGTTTCACTGCTCAGTTAGGGTCCCACCTGCTGAAAGCTCAGTTGACCTTGTAAGTCCATGGAGACGAAAGAAACCCTCAACCTCACCAAACTCCCACAGGAATAGCATGACTTGGCCATCGCCTTCAGTGAAAGGAAAGCCAGCACCCTGCCAACTCATAGACCAGATGTCTGCGCAATTGATCTCCTCCCAGGCACCGCAACCCCTCCTCCACCCCAAGGTCACCTGTTCTCTCTCATCCCCCCTGAGATACAAGCAATGAATGACTACATTGTCAAAGTGCTACAGTGCAGCTTCACTTGAACATCCCAGTCCCCAGCCGGTTAAGAATTCTTCTTTGTCAAAAAAAAGACAAGGGTCTTCATCTTTGCATCAACTATGGTGGACTCAACAAAATTACTATTAAGGACCACTACCCTCTCCCCATGATGGATAGTGCATTTGAAACACTCCGCAGGGCCCTGTTCTTCTTCAAACTGGATCTATGAAGCACAAAAACCTGATCTGCATCCACGAAGGGGATGACTGGATGATGGCATTTATAACACCCAATGACTGCTGCAAATACTTGGTGATGCCATTCCGAATTTCCAACAATCCCACCATTTTCCAAGCCTTCATGAACAAAATCCTCTGAGACATGTTGCACAAGTGTATGTTCATCAACCTCAATGAAATCCTCATCTTCTCCAAGGACCCTCAAGAACACATCCATTCAGTCCTTCAGCGTCTCCTCAAAAATTAACTGTACTGCAAGTTAGTAAAATGCCAGTTCCACACTCCAGTTATTTGCTCCCTGGGTTATGTCCTTTCACCTGAAGGCATAACTATGGACCCAGAGAAAGTACACGTTCTCATTGAATGGCACCGACCATGTCACTCAAACAGCTTCAGAGCTTCATGGACTTCTCCAACTTCTACTGCTGTTTCATCCAAAACTACAATCAAATCCCTCAGCAAATCACCTCACGGATAACCTGGTCTGCTGTCGCACACCACGCTTTCAAGGAGCCCAAGAGATGCTTCAACCACTCCCATTCTCTGCCATGTGACCCTCTCCAGAACTTTTGTGGTAGAGGTGGATGCATCTGACATGGGAACTGGGGTATTCTCTCCCAGCAAGGTCCAGCTTTGCCCTCTCACGTAAATTCAACTCGACACAGTACCATTATGGAGTAGGAGACAGGAAACTACTTGCCATTAAATGAGTTTTGCAGGAGTGGAGACATTGGCTGATGGGAAATATTGAGCCCTTCCTGATCCAGACTGACCACCAGAACCTCGTATCTGTATAACAGTCCTGCTAACTCAGCCACCTCGGGCTCGCTGGGCCCTTTTCTTCAAGCAATTCAACATCACCACCTCCTACGACCCCGGCTCCAAGAACACTAGGTGGACACCCTGTCACAACAGCTGAAACAGAGATCGGCACTCAGCCCGTCATTCCATCTTTACCCTGATCATCTGAGATCCTGAGAACCAGATCTGCCAGGCCCTACAGCACGAGCTTGCTCCAACCAACACACCTGACAACCACAAGTAAGTGCTGACGGCCTGGCCCTCTGAGGCACTCCAGTGGGGATACTCCTCACTCCTCTCTGACCACTCAGGTGCATGATGGACTCTGAATTTTCAGTGATTCTGGTCCTGATGGCCTACCATTGCTGATGTACATCAGTTTGTCTCTGTGTACCTTCAATATGGCCTGTCCAAATCCTCCAACTCGCAGCCCCCTGGGCTCCTGCAGTCCCTACGAGTCCCTCAATGCCCATGCTCCCTCATTGCTACGGATTTTATCGGCTCAATTCAGTCACTTACTGTCTCCAGCTGCCACTGTCCCTCAGGATCACAACGACCTTCCACGTGTCCTGCCTGAAACCCGTTGTCCAAGGACCACTCAGCTCACCCGAGTCTGCACCTCGAGAACCTAGGATGGTAAAAGGTGGCCCAGTTGATGGATTCACCTCCTCGTGGAAGAGATGTGTAGTAACACACACAAAATGCTGGAGGAACTCTGCAGGCCAGGCAGCATCTATGGAAAACAGTACAGTCGACATTTCAGGCTGAAACCCTTCGGCAGGACTGGAGAAAAAAGTGTGTAGTATCTGGGTGACTGGGAATGGAATAGTCAAGACGAAAGGCCCTGGATGCCATCCAGTTTCATTTTAGATACATCAATAATTGAGGAATTCCACCAAATCCATCCAAATTATGCTGGGTCGTTGGGTGCCAGCTATAGGATGGGGAGCCCTGTCAGACCTGCACAGGCAGGGACCTCCCAATCTCCACAGCAGTCATCTGCCACTCATTTCCAACTCATCGCCTGCAGCCTGTTTAAACCCAGCTCTCATGCACAGTCCTTGTTCACCCATCGAACCAGCTAGCCTCAACCAGTTGCTCCTAGCCTTCAGCTGCCTGGTTGCGTGTGGTGCACTGTCTCGCAGCGTGGCCTCTTGTGGATTGTTAGTTTTGCAGTCTATTATTAAAGTTATTGCTCATCGCTGAACGATCTTGGCTCTTCTGCTTTTGGTTCAAGCCTCTTCTGCAGTTTCTGACACTGGTCTGTTCTGCACCTAATAGGGAAATGTCCTTTACCCGGAGCAGGAGTCACCTGAGTCTACAGTTCTCCCTGAAAATGCTTGATCCAGGGTATGTTAGAGCCATAAGAGATAGGAGTATCAATCATTTAACCCTTCGAGCTTCCAACCTGATCAAATATTGGCTCATCTTCTACCTCAGTGCCCTATGCCCCAGCTCTCAATTCCTTATAAAAGCCAGAAATTTATGAATCTCTCTTTTGAAGGTGATCTGTGAAGAAGTTCTCACAGCCCCATAGATATGAGATTTCCAAAGATGCACCACCTGTATCTGATGAAATTTTCCCTCATCTCAGTACTAATGGACAACCCATTATTCTCTGACCATGACCACTAGTTCTAAACTTCTCTACAAAGGGAGGCATCCTTCCTGCACTAACCTACCAAAAACTAGTAATTTTATATGCTTCAATGAGATTTCTGAAAGCAACATACACAACATGTTGGAGGAACTGAGTATGTCAGGCAGCATCAATAAAAAGAAATGAGCACTCAAGGTTTCAGGCCAAGAACTTTCATCAGGACATTCCTCACCATGGAAACTGCCTGACATGCCGAGTTCCCTCAGCATTTTCTGGATGCTGCTTTGGATTTTCAACATCTGCAGAATCCCTTGTGTTTAATGAGATTTTTCATCCTTTTGAACACTAGAGAATACAAGCTTTACCTACTCAATCTCTGCTCATAAACTGCACTCCCTCAATATAGGTATATCCTTGATAGGTACTGAGAGCAAAACTTACAAAATGCTCAGCCTCAATAAGGAGACAATTTCAATAAGATATCATTATGTTGTACTGGCCAAGTCACTGGATATATTTAATGAGAGGTTGGCAGGTTCCTGATTAGTAAGAGTCTCAAAGGTTACAGGGAGAAGGCAGAAGCCTGGGTCGACAAAGATAACAAATCAGCCATAATGGAATAGCAGAGTAGGCTCGATGGGCCAAATGGCTCCTATGTCTTATACTCTTATGGTCTTATTCAGATCCTCTCATAATAAAGATATATTATTATGATTTGACTTCATATGATTTGCAGTTGTAATCGTTGCTGCACTTGTACGCCAACATTCAGTGACCCTTTGAAGATCAACATGAACTGATCTGTCTCCATTTAGTCTTTTTACATCTTTCTTCCCACATCTCATCTCATCCAGTTTGGTATTATTTGAAAGATGACATTTGGTTCCCATGCTAAATAGTGAATATCGTTCATAAATAAATGAACCTTAAGCACTGAACCCTGGGTACCTCATACTATCCACAGTCTGCCAACCTGGAAAATATCCATTATCCCCAAAGATACTGCACAAGATATTGAAAAAAAGATGCTGGAATGTGGAGATGAAGCAAACTTCTGGAAGAACTTATTTAATCAAGCAACATCTGTGGAGGAAAACGAACAGTCAACATTTTAGGATGAGACCCTTTATCCAGAGTAGACTCTTCCAGACCAGAAGAAGGGTCTCAACCCAAAACATTGACTGTCCATTGTCCTGCACAGATGCTATTTTGATTGGAAGGGGACACTATCAGGGATGACAGCACAGCAGCAATGTTTGGAGTTTCTGGCAACAATTCAGAAGGTGCAGGATCCTTCCTAAAGAGGAAGAAGTCTTCTGCAGGCAGGATGACACAACCGTGGCTGACAAGGGAGGTCAAAGCCAGCATAAAAGCGAAATGAGAGTATATAATAGAGCAAAGTTTAATGGGAAGTTAGAGGATTGGAAAACATTTAAAAGCTAACAGAAGGTAATTACAAAAGCCAGAAGGGAGGGGGAGGGGGGGTAAGGATGAAATATGAAGCAAAGCTAGCCAACAATGTCAAAAGTTTTTGCAGACATATAGACTAAAAGAGAGGCAAGAAAAGATATCGGACCACTGGAAAATGCCACTGGAGAGGTAGTAATGGGGGACAAGGAAATGGCAGACAAACTGAATAAGTATTTTCTATCAGTCTTTACTGTGGAAGACATCAGCAGTATGCTGGGAGCTCAAGAGTGTCAGGGACAGAAGTGAATGCAGTTGCTATTACTAGGTAGAAGGTGCTTTGCAAACTGGAAGTTCTGAAAATACACAAGTCACCTGGACCAGATGGCCTACATCCCAGCATTCTGAAAGAGGTAGCTGAAGAGATTGTGGAGGCATTAGTAATGATCTTTCAAGAATCAATAGATTCTGGAATGTTTCTGGAAGACTGGAAAGTTGCAAATGTCACTCCACTCTTCAAGAAGAGAGGAAGACAAAAGAAAGGAAATTATAGGGCACTTAACCTGACCTTAGTGGTTGGGAAGATGTTGCAGTTGATTTTAAGGTTGTGGTATTAGGGTACTTGGAGTCACACGGTAAATAGGCCAAAGCCAAAAAAATTTCCGTAAGGGAAAATCTTGCCTGAGAACTCTGTTAGAATTCCTTGAGGAAATAACAAGCGGGATAGACAGAGGAGCATCTGCAGAGTATTTTGTGTTTGAGAATTGGTGGATGTTGTGTACTTTGATTTTCAGAAGACCTTTGGCAAGAAGGCGTACATGAGGCTGCTTAACAAGATGGTACTACAGGGAAGTTACTAGCATGGAAAGAGCACTGGCTGAATGACAGGATGCGAAGAATAGGAATAAAGGGAGCCTTCTCTGACTGGCTTTCAGTGACTAGTGGTGTTCCACAGGGATAGCTGTTGCGACTGCCTCTTTCTACATTGTATGTCAGTGACTTGGATGATGGAATCGATGGCTTTGTGGCCAAGTTTGCGGACGATACTAAAGTAGTTGGAGGCACAGGTAGTGTTGAGGAAGCAAGGAGGCTGCAGAAGGACGGGCAGATTAGAAGAATGGGCAAAGAAGTAGCATATGGAGTATATTGTCAGGAAGTGTTTGGTTGTGCACTTTGGTAGAAGGAATAAAAATATAGGGAGAAAAATCAAAAAAATCCATGGTGTAAAGGAACTTGGGAGTCTTTGTGCAGGATTCTCTAAAGGTTAATTTACAGGTTGAGTCATTGGTGAGGAAGGGAAGCACAATGTTAACATTCATTTTGAGAGGACTAGAATATAAAAACAAGGATGTAATGCTGAGGCTTTATAAGACACTGCTGAGGCCTCACCTGGAGTACTGTGAGCAGTTTGGGCCCCTTATTTAAGAGGGTGATGGGGTGAAGATATATCCCCACCAAAGGAGGTGTAAGGCGCTCCTTTCATCCACTAGTCTGCAAGTCACGGTTGAGCAAGGTGTAGCACCTGCTTATCTTGCCGCTCAGGGTCACATGAAGCCATGGGACCATGTGATGGATGGTCATATGATCAACTGGTGCACATCATAAATCCTGGTTCTGCGACCACCTCTGGAGAGTATTGATAATGGATGGCAATACCCGTTTTGTAAAATCACTGCCCAGAAGAAGGCAATGGCAAACCACTTCTGCAAAAAGTTTGCATACAAAATGGCACATAACAATGATGATAATGATTTAAGAAAGGATGTGCTGACACTAAAGATGGTTCAAAGAAGTTTCTCAACAATATTTCCGGGAAAGAAACGCTTATCGTATGAGGAACAATTGATGACCAGAGGGCTTAAAAGGAGGATTTTCATAGCAGTCATTGAATCCATTCTCATGTACAGATGCGGGATGTGGACACTCACCAAGATGATGTGAAAGTCTCTAGATGGTTGCTATACACGAATGCTCTGGATGGCTCTTGACATGAGTTGGTAACAGCACATGACGAACGTTGAGCTCTATAACAACCTACCGATGCTCACCACTAAAATCGTGGCAAGAAGACTGCAACTAGCGGGGCACTGTCTAAGCCACCCCGAGCTACCTGCCAGCCTAGTCATCATATGGGAGCCCAAGCTCGGGAGGATGAACCCTGGGCGACCTCCCAAGACTATGGTCAACACGCTCCTAGAAGACAGCAGCGCGGCTAATGTAGATGAACTGAACACACTGATGAGGGAGAGGGAGAAGTGGAGAGTCCGTCATCATGCCCGATGATGGCCCCCGAGGCCTGAGTCGACGTAGTAGTAGTAGTAGTAACAATTGATGGCTCAGGACCTTTACTCCCCGGAGTTTAGAAGAATGAGGGGGGATCTCATTGAAACCTATCGAATGATGGAAGTCTTAGATATAGTGAATGGAGAGAGGATGTTCCTTATGTGGGAGAGTCTAGTACCAGAGGGCACAGCCTCTGAATAGAGGGACATCCATTTAGAAAGGACATGAGAAAGAGGATGGTGAATCTTTTGAATGCATTGTCACAGGTGGCTGTGGAAACCAGGTCATTGGGTGTACTTAAGGCGAAGGTTAATATGTTCTTGATTATCCATAATGTGAAAGGTTATGGGGAGAAGACAGGAGAATGAGATGGAGAGGGAAATGGTTCAGCTATGATGAAATGGCAGAGCAGAATGGACTAATTCTGCTCCTATGTTTTATGGTCTTAAGGTCCTATCTGACCCACATATTTCCTCCAGAAGTTTGTTTTTGTTGTATTAGTGCCACTTTTTTCCTGACTCATTACATTATCCCTCTGCTCTGTGTGCTCTAACCCTATCAATTAACCTTGTCAATTATCCAGGTAGTCTAGTCAATATGCTATTCTTTGCAATGAGTTCTGTTAGTATATCTTTTATTATAGATTCCGGCATTTACACCTCGACTGTCATTAAACTACTGAGTTAATAGATCCCTCTTTAATTCCTCCTGTCTTTCCTAAATCATGGGGGTCATATCTGCTAATTTCCAATTCACAGGAACAATTCCAGAATCTATAGTCCTGAAACCAAGGTGTTCATTCTGTCTATAACCACCTCTTTCAAACTGCAGGGAAGTAGACTATCAAATCATTAGGATTCATTAGCTTTTAGTTTCACCAAAGAACATAACGGCCAGGTTGGTCCACATGATTCTATAAGCAGCAAGGTCTCCCCTCAAGTGCTCCAGTGCCTGGGTCAGCCTATGTGTAAAGATCCAGCTGTCATCCGTTTCATAAAGCAGGGGAAATCTATTTTCTTTATACACAGGAGTGCTGCTCACAAGGCACTGCCAGGTGAGCAGGGCAGTGGATTAATGGTGAGGGGCTGTTATAACTCATAGCATAAAACAACTGAGCATTGTCGCCTTGATCCTGCCACCTCCATCTCTTGGCCTTTGATCCTGCATTGACTTGGAACTGTTTGTGATTACAGGATCTGTGGACTCATCTTCGCAACTTGAAGGAGAAGAGCTCTGTTCTCAGCTCAGTCAGTTTCGCCCATCTCAGCTTCTTCAACATTATACAATCCTTTGACATCTCTGCATTCCTCTGATCCTCGTCTCCCTGATCACCCCTGGTTATATTAATTCACCACTGGTAAGTAGCTCTCATCTGCCAAGACCTTAAGCACTGGAAAACAATCCCTAACCTTTGTTGCTCTTCCTCTCTCCTTAAAAATGACCCCTTTGACCAGACTTTCAGTAATCTGTCTAGGAACTTCCTGCCCTTGCTATATGTTAATGTTTGCCCAAGCACTTCCGAAATTTTCCTTTGTAGATGTGATATAAATATAGGACGAAAATGAAAATCTAAAACTGCAGATGCTGGAAATTTGAAATTAGTAAAAGAAATGCTGAAATCACTTAGCATATCAGGCAGCATCTTTGGTGAAAAATACATACAGATAATATTTCTGGTGTAAGACCCTTTGTTGGAAGTTCTGATAAAGGGACTTTAATGTAATATGTTAACCCTGTTTCTCTAACCATAGATGCTGCCTGACCTGTTGTGTTTTTCTGACATTAAATGCAGAATGAGCTTGCAGTTAGTCTTAAGAGTTGTTGGTGAACGCAGCAGGCTAGGCAGCATCTAGAGGATGAAGTACAGTCGACGTTTCGGGCCAAGACCCCTCGTCAGGACTAACTGAAAGAAGAGCTAGTAAGAGATTCTCTTACTAGCTCTTCTTTCAGTTAGTCCTGATGAAGGGTCTCGGCCCAAAACATCAACTGAACCTCTTCCTATAGATGCTGCCTGGCCTGCTGCGTTCACTAGCAACCTTTATGTGTGTTGCTTGAAATTCCAGCATCTGCAGTTTTCCTCGTGTTTACAGTTAGTCTTATCATGTTTTTGTAGTTTGTACACCTAGGACTTTCCAATATTGTTCGTTATACCCATTTACCCACATTGCACTCTACCTGGTAACAGATGCTCTTCTGATACACACCAACAATTATATAAAGAATAGAGCTCCCTCTGTATTCCCAAGTTCAGTATATCTCAGATTAGACATACCATAAATCTCCCTCCATACTGTCCCAGGGACAGCACAGGTCAGACACAGAGTAAATCTTCCTCCATATTATCCTAACCCATACTTCACTGAAGTTATCTGAACTCAGTTTGCTGAGGTCATGTACTTGCTATGGTCCGGTCCGCGAAATCCGCATTCCGGTTCACGGTCTGGTCAGTGGACTCCGGGCTCCAGATCTCCCAGCTGTCCCTTGTTTCAGTTGGGCTTAATCATAGGCACCTGATTCTTGTCTTGGGGCTGGGAATATAAGTGGCCCTGGGAATGAGTGTGGTTGCTGGTTTGTCTTGTCAGTATCCCCTTGGAGTAACCTGCTCACGGAAGGCTAGAGCAGCCACTCGTGATCTCTAGGCCTGGTTTAAGGACCACCGCTTCATGGAGTCTTGTTGTCTGTAGTTGGAGCAGTCATCACGGTATGGATTTGGTCGTTTCTGGGGCCAGCTGAGTGGCTGTCTGCTACTCCAAGCTAGATATGGATTTGGTTGTTTCTGTAGCCAGCCAAGGTTGCTGTCTGCCCCGAGACTCGCAGCCACCCTGGATTGAGCTCCCTTCCTGTCCTTGCCTCTGTGGAGTAAGTCAGGCTGTCCTTGCCATTACCCTGCAGTTGGATCTGTCCCTTCCCGTCCTCACCTCCATTGGGTAAGTCAGGCTGTCTTTGCCGTTACCCTGAGGCTGGACTGTTCTCTTCCCCTCCCCATCTGAATCCCTGACAGTTTTCTCGGCGGTTTACCTCAGCAATCATCCTGGTCCCGCATTCTAGTAAGCATCCCGGCCGTGTCCTAGAAAGGGTCCTGGCCCTGCGTTCCAAGAAGGAGTGACTCGAAGAACCCAAGCCTCATACTTGCCTGGTTCCGGAGTCTGAGCCTGAGTCAAGACCCAGGTTCTGGGTCCTTGTCCAGTCTCTGGCTTGGAGTCCAAACCCAGGCTCCTAGTTCCCAGTTTCTTGTCTTGGTCCCACTTTCCTAGCCAAAGTCCTAGCCCAAGTTTATGTTCCTGTCCCAGCTCCTAGTCTGTGTCCAGTCCCGTCCCTAACTCTAGTCCAGTCCAGTTCCCAGTACTTCAGTGTCTGTGTCTTGCATTTGGGTCTGCCATCAACACCCACCTTATGACAGCATGAGAGAGAAGGGGAGGATAATATTCCAATAATATTCTTGTTGGTAGAAGGGGAAGCAGAAGAGATTCCAGTCTTGAAAAACAATGGCATACTTTGGATGAACACAGGAAAAGTGTCGGGGAAAGTAGAAGAGGATAGGACATCACAGAGTTGTACTGGAATTGTAATAACAATCATCAGCTTGTACTGTATTTGAACATCCCTCACACACTGATGACCCTCCCACCACTGATGCCTATCCCAGGATAGACGAAGCTATCTGGGTGAAGAAAACTTATTAATTCTTAGACTGGTCTCAGCAGCGTTCAGTAAATTTGGGTAAAGAGTTCCACAGAAGGTGGGATATCCCCATGGCCACTCAGGTGCTGACTATGTGGAGACTGCATGTTCTCTCTACGGGTTTTCACTGGGTGCTCTTGCTTCTTGCCAAATGCTAAAGGTGAGTGGCTTGGTAGGTTAATTCATCACTATGGATTGTCCCTTCTGTGTCAGTAGGTGGTGGCAGAATCTGGGGAGAGCTGACAGGAATTTGGCAGGACGAAAAAAAGAACTGGGATTCCTTCCTCCCTACCTTGCTGAGGGAATGGAGATCAACCTGTCATTATGGACAGGATAAAGCCACCTCACATGCTGGGGGAGCAACACCTCATATTCTGTCTGGGTAGCCTCTGACCTGAAGGCATGAACATTAATTTCTCTAACTTCTGGTAGTTACTCTTTCTTTTTCCATTCGCTGTTTTCGTTCCCTCCTACACCTTTCTTTTTCCTTACCTGCCTGTTATCTCCTTTTGGTGCCCCACCTCTTTTCTTTACTCCCAGGTTAATGAAACCCAAAGATGTAACGTTAGTAAACTTCAACTGTGGAGGGATGAAAATGACACTTCCCGATTTATTTTTTTTAACTTGGGGGGTGGGGGGGGAAGCTCTGCAAGAACGAGGCGCGGACAAGTGAGAGAAACACAATAAACTATTAGAAACTAAAGATATAAACTGTTAAAAGTGGAATTAGTAGTGAGTATCCCCTACCCTACTTACTTGAAAACTTTGGGGTGAAACCCCTGGGGGTGATACGATATCGATAAAAGTTTTATTGAAGTTACTGCTATAACGAGCAGCAGCTATAGTGGGACGATATCGGTAGAGACGAGTGTCCAAGATCTCTACTGTGTAGCCAGGAATTAGTTCTGTTAAATTATAACAAGGGATCTGGTTAGGTTTTTTGTGTGGGTATTGTGAGTTGACATTCTGTGAATGACACAGCAATTCCTCCAATGAACCAGGAAACAAGATGGCGAGCCACCCGAGATAGAAGAACAAACTTGGGAATGAAATGTTTCATGACGAAGTGGATTTAATATGGTTGGATGTACAAGTTTATTTTTCATTCAAAGGATCTGAATTTGATTTTCGGGAAGAACTGATTTTTTTTTAAAGATTTTAATAAGTTACCGAATGAGATTTTTTTAAAAAGTTGTGATGTTGGAGAATTTGTTGTGAAAGGAGTTAAGCTATACTGTGTATACAGGTGTTGAGCTATAGTGTGTGTGTGTGTGTGTGTGCTTGTGTGTGTATATGTTGAATTTGAATTTGTGGACATTCTGACCTGAACTGAAACTGGATTTAAACATAATACTTAAAAATAGGAATTCAATTAGTTTCCTACCTAGCTAGGGATAAGTAAAAAGGTATGTGTTAGTCTGAAAACTTTTAAATAGAGAATAACACTAAATCTAATTAGTTAGAGAATTTGGAGTAATAAAAGTTATTCTAATGAATGTCATTGATTATAATTAAAAAGGAATTTGGTTTTTGTTTGATATCTGGGATTGGGAACCTAAGACAGAATGCTGGAATTTTGAATTGCTCTTGCTCATGTAAATACTTTGTATATATTGCTATTTTTGTAAACAAATGTGCCTCCAGAAGTGTGTATTTTCTACTCACTGCCTCCTTTCCGATACCTAGAGTTTCTGATGGCCCACTAGCATCTAGTGTGGTACTACGTTACATGAGGTAAGACAAGCCCTACACAGGTGTTACACATGGTCCACTGTCCTCTCCTATCAGGTTTCTTCTTCTTCAGCCTTTTATCTTTTTCACCTATCACCTTTGAGATTCTCACTTCATCACCCCACCCCACCTACCTTCCCCTTCACCTGTTTTCATCTATCACCTGTCAGCGTGTATACCTCCCCTCCCATCACCAAATTATTCTGGCTTCTTCCTCATTCCCTTTTAGTCTTGATGAAGGGTCTCTACCAAAAATGTCAACTGTTTATTCCTTTCCATAGATGCTGCCAGAACTGTTGTGTTCCTCTGACATTTTGTGTGTGTTACTTTGGGTAACGTTTTCGCCTTTATCTATAGAACCATCAGAACAGCTGTGCCTTACCATTGCAACTATTATGCTTCACACTGGTCTTACTTTCCCAACCAAATCATTTCTTCTTTTTTTTTGTTCCTTGTTAATTATTCACCTGAGAATAGATGTGGCTCTTCGTCTTCATGACCATTGCAAACTCTTCAGTGGTTCCATCACCATTTCACCACAAAGCCAGAGCTGTACAGTGACAGCAGTGGGTAGAACAACTGCTTCACAATTCCAGCTAGCGAACTGGAAATAACATCTCCTCCCCACTGACAGTCAACACCTGGGCCTCTCAAGGATTTGTGCTTAGCCAACTACTTTACTCTCTCTATATTAAACAAAAGTTATATAAAACAAAGGTTCTGAACTTAAAGAGGGGTAACTTTGAAGGTATGAGACGTGAATTAGCTAAGATAGACTGGCAAATGACACTTAAAGGATTGATGGTGGATATGCAATGGCAAGCATTTAAAGGTTGCATGGATGAACTACAACAATTGTTCATCCCAGTTTGGCAAAAGAATAGATCAAGGAAGGTAGTGCACCCGTGGCTGACAAGGGAAATTAGGGATAGTATCAATTCCAAAGAAGAAGCATACAAATTAGCCAGAGAAAGTGGCTCACCTGAGGACTGGGAGAAATTCAGAGTTCAGCAGAGGAGGACAAAGGGCTTAATTAGGAAGGGGAAAAAAGATTATGAGAGAAAACTGGCATGGAACATAAAAACTGACTGTAAAAGCTTTTATAGATATGTAAAAAGGAAGAGACTGGTAAAGACAAATGTAGGTCCCCTACAGACAGAAACAGGTGAATTGATTATGGGGAGCAAGGACATGGCAGACCAATTGAATAATTACTTTGGTTCTGTCTTCACTAAGGAGGACATAAATAATCTTCCAGAAATAGTAGGGGACAGAGGGTCCAGTGAGATGGAGGAACTGAGAGAAATACATGTTAGTAGGGAAGTGGTGTTAGGTAAATTGAAGGGATTGAAGGCAGATAAATCCCCAGGGCCAGATGGTCTGCATCCTAGAGTGCTTAAGGAAGTAGCCCAAGAAATAGTGGATGCATTAGTGATAATTTTTCAAAACTCGTTAGATTCTGGACTAGTTCCTGAGGATTGGAGGGTGGCTAATGTAACCCCACTTTTTAAAAAAGGAGGGAGAGAGAAACCGGGGAATTATAGACCGGTTAGCCTAACGTCGGTGGTGGGGAAACTGCTGGAGTCAGTTATCAAAGATGTGATAACAGCACATTTGGAAAGCGGTGAAATCATCGGACAAAGTCAGCATGGATTTGTGAAAGGAAAATCATGTCTGACGAATCTCATAGAATTTTTTGAGGATGTAACCAGTAGAGTGGATAGGGGAGAACCAGTGGATGTAGTATATTTGGATTTTCAAAAGGCTTTTGACAAGGTCCCACACAGGAGATTAGTGTGCAAACTTAAAGCACACGGTATTGGGGGTAAGGTATTGATGTGGATGGAGAATTGGTTAGCAGACAGGAAGCAAAGAGTGGGAATAAACGGGACCTTTTCAGAATGGCAGGCAGTGACTAGTGGGGTACCGCAAGGCTCAGTGCTGGGACCCCAGTTGTTTACAATATATATTAATGACTTGGATGAGGGAATTAAATGCAGCATCTCCAAGTTTGCAGATGACACGAAGCTGGGTGGCAGTGTTAGCTGTGAGGAGGATGCTAAGAGGACGCAGGGTGACTTGGATAGGTTGGGTGAGTGGGCAAATTCATGGCAGATGCAATTTAATGTGGATAAATGTGAAGTTATCCACTTTGGTGGCAAAAATAGGAAAACAGATTATTATCTGAATGGTGGCCGATTAGGAAAAGGGGAGGTGCAACGAGACCTGGGTGTCATTATACACCAGTTATTGAAAGTGGGCATGCAGGTACAGCAGGCGGTGAAAAAGGCGAATGGTATGCTGGCATTTATAGCGAGAGGATTCGAGTACAGGAGCAGGGAGGTACTACTGCAGTTGTACAAGGCCTTGGTGAGACCACACCTGGAGTATTGTGTGCAGTTTTGGTCCCCTAATCTGAGGAAAGACATCCTTGCCATAGAGGGAGTACAAAGAAGGTTCACCAGATTGATTCCTGGGATGGCAGGACTTTCATATGAAGAAAGACTGGATGAACTGGGCTTGTACTCGTTGGAATTTAGAAGATTGAGGGGGGGATCTGATTGAAATGTATAAAATCCTAAAGGGATTGGACAGGCTAGATGCAGGAAGATTGTTTCCGATGTTACAGAAGTCCAGAACAAGGGGTCACAGTTTGAGGATAAAGGGGAAGCCTTTTAGGACCGAGATTAGGAAAAACTTCTTCACACAGAGAGTGGTGAATCTGTGGAATTCTCTGCCACAGGAAACAGTTGAGGCCAGTTCATTGGCTATATTTAAGAGGGAGTTTGATATGGCCCTTGTGGCTACGGGGATCAGGGGGTATGGAGGGAAGGCTGGGGCGGGGTTCTGAGTTGGATGATCAGCCATGATCATAATAAATGGCGGTGCAGGCTTGAAGGGCCAAATGGCCTACTCCTGCACCTATTTTCTATGTTTCTATGTTTCTATATTCATGACTGCATTGCAGAGCGCAGCCATTCTCAGTGGCCATTTTATTAGGTACGTTTGTACACATGCAAATACTTAATCGGCCAGTCTTGTGGCAGCAACTCAATGCATAAAAGCACACAGACATGGTCAAGGGGTTCAGTTGTTGTTCAGACCAAACAGCAGAATGGGGAAGAAATATGCTCAGGATTGGAGAAAGCTGCAGACGGTCGTAAACTCAGCCAGTTCCATCATGGGCATGAGCTTTCCCAGCATTGAGGACTTCTTCAAGAGGTGATGAATCAAAAATGCAACATCCATAATTAAGGACTTATGTCACCCAGGACATGCCCTTATCTCATTCCTACCATCAGAGAGATGGTGCAGGAGCCTAAAGACCCAAACTTAATGTTTCTAGAACAGCTTCTTACCCCTGTTGTCAAATTTCTGAATGGATCATGAACCCAAAATATTACCTCATTAATTTTGCTCTTCTTGCACTACTTGTTGAATTTTAAACAAATATCCCTTAATGTAATTTATAGTATATTTTATGTATTGCAAAACAGTAATTTTCACAATACACATCAGAGATAACAAACCTGATTCTGATTCAGATTCAGTGATCCAGGTTCAATTCTATCTCAGGTGCGGTCTATGTGGAGTTTGCATGTTCTCTCTTTGACAGCATGTGTTTTCACAGAGTGCTTTTGCTTCTTGCCAAAAGCCAAAGATGTGCAGCTTGGTAGGTTAGTTGATTACTGTAAAGTGCCTCTTGTGTGTTCATGGATGGAGGCAGAATCCAGGGAGAATTGACAGGAATTTGGGTGGTTAAAAAAAACTGGTATTCCTCTCTTCCCAGCTTGCTGAGGTGAAGAACAACTATCTCCCCCTTCCCAAAGGGTGTTGGTGAATTTATGTGATAGGGTGAAATAATAGAATATAAAAATTGAATAGTACAGGAACAGCTCCTGCATCCCCCGGTGTCTGTGCAAAACTCTTTGTTGAATTAAATTAAATCTCTTCCGCTTGTACATGATCTGTATTCTCTCCATATTCATGTGTCTGTCTAAAAGCCTCTTAAAAACTTGGCCTAAACTATCTTCCTTAAATTTCTTTCCTTGCACCTGAAGGTTCAGTAGATTCTGGCATGGTTCCGGAGGAATGGAATATTTCAAATGTCTCTCCACTCTTCAAGAAGGAAGGGAGACAAAAAAGGAAATTATAGGTCAGTTAGCCTGAGTCAATGTTTGGGAAGATGCTGGAGGATGTTGTTTTAGGGGTACTTGGAGGCACATGATAAAATAGGCCAAAATCAGCATGGTTTCCTTAAGTGAAATACTTGTCTGATAAATGTGTTAGAATGCTTTGAGGAAATGACAAGGAGGATAAACAGAAGAGAGTCAGTGAATATTGTGTACTTGGACTTTCAGAAGAGTTTTGACCAGGTGGCACACATAAGGGTGCTAAACAAGATAAGAGCCCATGGTGTTCAGGGAAAAATACTGACCTGGCTAGAGCATTGGCTGATTGGCAAGAGGCAAAGAGTGGGGACAAAAAGAGCCCTTTCTCATTGGCTGCTGGTGACTAGCAGTGTTCTGCAGGGTTCGGTGTTGGGACCACTTCTTTTTACCTTGTATGTCAATGATTTGGATAACAGAATTGATAACTTTGTGGCCAAGTTTGCAAACATTACAAAGCTAGGTGGCGGGGGGTGGGGGGGTGGGGCAGGTTGTGTTGAGGAAGCAGGGAGACTGCAGAAGGACTTAGATTCAAAGAATGGGTAAAGAAGTAACAGATAGAATACAGTATCGGGAAGTGTATGCTCATGCACTTTGGTAGAAGAAATAAAAGCATTGACTCTTTTATAAACAGAAAGTTCAAAAATTCAAGGTGTAAGATGACGTTGGAGCCCTTATGCAGGATTTCCTAAAGGTTAATTTGCAGGTCGAGTCAGTGATGAAGAAGGGAAGTGAGATATTAACATTCATTTCAAGAGGACTAGAATATAAAGGCAAGGATGACATGCTGAGGCTTTATGAGGTACTGGTGAGGCCTCACTTGGAGCATTGTGAGTTGTTTCGAGCCCCTTATTTAAGAAAAGATGTGCTGACATTATGGTTTAGTGGAGGTTCATGAGAATAATTACATGAATGAAAGGATTATTGTAGTGAGGAGCGATTGATGGCTCTGGGCCTTTACTCCCTGGAATTTAGAAGAATGGGGTGGGGTGGGGAAATCGCATTGAAACTTAGCAAATGTTGAAAGGTCTCAATAGAACGGATGTGAAGAGGATATTTCCTGAGGTGCGGTGTCTATGGCCAGAGGACACGGCCTCAGAGTAGAGGGGCGTCCATGCAGAACCAAGATGAGGAGGAATTTCTTTGGCCAGAGGGTGGTGAATCTGTGGAATTAATTGCCAAAGGCGGCTGTGGAGGCCAGTTCTTTGGGTGTATTTAAGGCAGAGGTTGATTGGTTCTTGATTAGTCAGGGCCTGAAAGATTACGGGAAGAAGGCAGGAGATTGCGGCTGAGAGAGAAATGGATCAGCCATGATGAAATGGTGGAGCAGTCTCGATGGGCCAAATGGTCTAATTCTGCTCCTGTGTCTTATGGTCTTAAGTGTATGTCTACTGGTAATTTCTACACTGCAGGAAAGAATCTGACTGTTTATCCCATCTACTGCATGCCTCTCATAATTTTATAAACATGAGCATGCCTCCCCTCAGTATCCATCACTAGTCCAAATTCTCTTTACAGTTTACATCCTGTACTAGAGACAGCATCCTGCTAAACCTCTTCAGTACCCTTCCCAGAGCTTCCACTGCTTCTCGTAATGCATTGACCAGAATTACACACAGTACTCCACCTACAGCCTAACCAAAGTTTTATATGACTGCAACATATCAATGCTCTTAAAAGTCTTGCCTTAGAAGGCAGCTCAGCTTATCCATTCATTAATGAATTGTTTTGGAAGAAGATGAATTTCCAGTTCATTAACAAATGAAGGAATTTGAATTAAATGGCCACAAATGCATCAGTCTTTTTGGATGGTTTGAGAAATGTGTGGTCCATGCACCTGTTGGTCTGTCTCAGACCTCTGTCCCAACACTCTTGTGTTATTCCGTACTGGAAAGCTCCTTAGCCCAGTGGAGCGAATAGTCAGTCACTCTGAGAACTTGCTGGATCACATTCCAGTCTCTGCCCATTCCGACATCCCGCACTGCAGGGCATAATCCCGTCAATCAATTTCTTTCAGGACTGTACGCTCACTGTCTGAGATATTTCACACGTGGCTGAGCTGTTTGCTCCTCAACCAGCTATTTTTGATCAGTGTTCATCCCTGTTCAAAGCGTGCCATCTTGCCTTGATTCACTAAGGAGCTTTGAAATGCCGACCTTTAGCTCTGAGCTTGAGCTGAGAGTGCTTGTGAGGGAGAAATGAGAGATAAAAATGGACTCAGTAATGCAAAGCAAGTGTGACAGATGCACAGAGAGATTGAGAGTGAAAGAGACAGAAGGTGAGTTTCATTGTTGATGAGAGGGAGCGCAGCAACTGAATGCTTTTCATTTAGGCTCTGAATCATTACGGCATTACCCCAGACTGGAAAGAATAACTCCCTTTTAACTGTGGTGTAGATAGACAGGAGCTGGTGCTGAGACACACGGACTATACTCTTAACCATGTCCAGATCGCAGTGTCATTTGTCAGAAACAATTTACATGCAGAAGTTTCCACCTGGGTTTGAGGTAATTATTAATCCATTTCCAGGAATTTAAAACTTAGTGGAATGTCGTGAGGCTGAATGATCGGTTGAGTATTTCATTTTTTTTTAAATTTAGAGATACAGTGTGGTATAGTTCCATCC